>NC_142478.1:69120219-69425844 GCF_049115385.1 Moschus berezovskii
ATCATCACTACCCGACTGACTGTAAGGTCATGAAGCCAGGCTTGTTCACCACAGTGTTTCCATGACTTGGCACGTAGGACACTCTGGGCTGATGTGTTGTTGTTTTTGTTTAATGAATGATGAAAAGAATACAGTCTGCCCCCAGTGAAACAAATATGATTGTGTGATTCTGGATGACTTTCTAGAGACCTTCCCACTATGTCCCATGTTCCAGAGACAGCCAGAGTTTTCTGGTTTATGATGTGTAAGTTCCCATGACAACAAGGGAGGATGTGGCTGAGAATCCAATGATGATGATCTTTTCTGTCCAGCCTGGTCCCAAGGCCGCCTTCCTGACCTTAGCACCTGCAGGATTAGTCAGAGTACATGGGGCTCAGACACTTGCTCCTTGGAAGAAAAGCTATGGCAAACCTAGACAATGTATTAAAAAACAGAGATATTACTTTGCCGACAAAGGTCCATCTAGTCAAAGTTATGGTTTTTCCAGTGGTCATGTATGGATGTGAGAGTTGGACCATAAAGAAAGCTGAGCACCAAAGAATTGATGCTTTGGAACTGTGGTGTTGAAGACTCTTGAGAGTCCCTTGGACTGCAAGGAGATCAAACCAGTCAATCCTCAAGGAAATCAATCCTGAATATTCATTGGAGGGACTGAAGCTGAGGCTGAAGCTCCAATACTTTGGCCACCTGATGCAAAGTGCCAACTCATTGAGAAAGACCCTGATGCTGGGAAAGATTGAAGACAGGAGGAGAAGGGGACGACAGAGGATGAGATGATTGGATGGCATCACCGACTCGATGGACATGAGTTTGAGTAAACTCTGGGAGTTGGTGATGGACAATGAAGCCTGGTGTGCTGCAGTCCATGGGGTCGCAAATAGTCAGACATGACTCAGCGGCTGAACAGAAGCGGGGCTCAAAGCAACATACCGACCCCACAGGTGAAGCCTCAGTGGGTTTAGGCAGGGCTGTGTAAGGGCCCACTGGGGGAATGTTCTCTCTGCTAGGGCCATGGGGATGCTGCCATAGTATAGTTTGTCTCTTATAAACTCCTTTGGGGAACTTGCCATCATCCATCAAGGGAGTTTTGGTCTAAGGAGGATAATATTTTCTTGCACAGCTGTACGATGGTTTCTACCCACTGTTTTCCAAACTCTGCCTTTTCTCGGGACCTTCAATGATGTATTTTTCACCTAAGAGCCATGAAAGAGCTTGGCAGGTTGTATTTTCCGAAGATGGAGATAAATACATTCCCATAAACCCTTTGTATAATGGGACTGACGTCCCTTAGATAGGGTCTGTGTCTCCTCCCCCATCTCTCGGCAGGGGCTGGTCACCGCTTGGGTGTGATGGAAATGAAGCTGAGGGATTTGCAAGGGGAGATGGTCAGAAAGGATGCAGTTCTTTCCTGGAGCTCTCCCTCCCGCTCCTTCTCCCCTTCCAACCTCCTCCTCACCCTCCCTTCTCTGCCCCCCCACCACCACCCACTACCTTCTTCACTCTGGAATCCAGCCATCTTACTAGAAGCCCAAACCAGCTCCTGCTGAGAGACCCCCTAGTGGGGCCAGGCAGAGAAAACCGAGCCTGCTACCAGTAGTCGGCATCAACCGCTTGTCTTAGGAATAAATGAGGCTTGAGATGGTTCCAGCTCCAGCTTTCAAGTCTTCCAGCTGAGACCCCAGGCATCGTAGAGCAAAGACAAGCCACCCTTGCTGTGTTCCAGTCTCAATTCCCAGCCCCCAGCATCCATGCGTCTGTAAATAAATGGCGGTTTTACTGAGTTCTGGGGTAACTTGTTATGCAGCCATAGAAACCGAAACAAGACTGAAAGTGAAGGCAGGGGTGGCTCAGTCATGTCCAACTCTCTGTGACCCCATGGACTGTACAGTCCGTGGAATTCTCCAGGCCAGAATACTGGAGTGGGTTGCCATGCCCTCCTCCGGGGGATCTTCCAACCCAGGGATCGAACCCAGGTCTCCTGCGTTGCAGGCAGATTCTTTACCAGCTGAGCCACAGGAGAAGCCCAAGAATACTGGAGTGAGTAGCCTATCCCTTCTCCAGCGGATCTTCCCTACTCAGGAATCAAGCCGGGATCTCTTACATTCCTGGCGGATTCTTTAGCAACTGAGCTATCAGGGAAGCCCATTTATGTACACTATCCTGTGTGAAACAGATCGCTGGTGATACTTTGCTGTATAGCACAGGGATCCCAGCCTGGTGCTCTGTGAAGACCTAAAGGGATGCAGTGGGGGACGGAGGGGAGAGGCTCAAGAGGAAGAGTCACATATGTACTTATGGCTGCTTTGCGTTGTTGTATGGCAGAAACCGACACAATATTATAAAGCAGTTTTCCTCTAATTAAGATTTTTTAAAATTTGAAACAAGGCTGGAAACAAAATTTGAAACAAGACTGGAATGCAAAAATATATGGAAACTCAAAGAAATGGTGTATGCTGAGAACTGGGTCACGGAAGCCACCCGCCTCCCATTTCTGTATAAGCAACGGCTTTAAAATCAGAACTCATCAGCTAAAGGGGACTATCACAAGGGACCACTTAAAGGATTGAGACGAATAATACCCGTCTTACAGATGTGGAAACTGAGGCTTGCAGAGAGTGCCCGGGGACATGATCAAGCAGAGACCCACCCACATCCAGGCACATGATATATGTAATGGAAGTCTTCTCTCCTGGCAAGAATCATAGGAACAATGAGGGTTTACTGAGTGCCCCTCACAAATCAGGAGCTTTGGTCTATGTTGCTAAATGTAGGCTTCACTGTACTTCTTCAATGGAGTCCTGATGGTCCCCATTCTACACACGGTGAAATTAAGGCCCAGGATGGGGCAGTGACTTGCCCATGGTCAGAGAGCCAGGGGGTGATAGCCCTCAGCTCTGAACCCAAATCTGCTCCACCCAGCCCCAGTGCCCTCTCACAGTTTGCGCTTCTTCTTTCCTTACCATCACTGCCGGCTTTCTGCCGTCTCAAGAGCACAGGTGATGGCTCCAGTGATCGCGCTCTGGAGGTGCTGCGTTAGAAGAGGGCGTGGCTGCTGCATTCCAAGTCAGATGCTCGGGTTCAACCCTTTCCCTGCTACTTACAGCCTGTGTGATCTGGGGTCAGATGTCACTTCACCTCTTTGAGCCTCAACATTTTTGTGAGTAAAATTGGATGAAAAATGCCTTCTTGCTTCAAGTATCAAAGGAGACACAATATATGGGGGACCAAGAACGGCTCCCAGCATACGTTAAGGATCCGATCCAAGTCGGTTTTCCTCTTTTAATCCCCATTCAAGGCACTCCCTTCCGAACGGGTCTCGATAATCGAACTGACAGCCTACAACATTCAAGAGCTTTGTCGTGTCGTTGGCATGCTTTAACGCGCTTTGCATAAACTGCATCTAATCCTCACAGCAATACCATGAGGTCCAGATACTATGATTATCTTTACAGATGAGAAAGCAGAGGTACAGAGGTATAAAGCTGCTGTATTAAGGTCTGGGGCTGCTGTATCCAAGTACCACAAACTGGGTGACCTAGAATAACAGAAGTGCTGTCTCATGGTTCTAGAGGCTAGACGTCTAATATCAAGTGTCAGCAGGCGTGGTCCCTTCCGTGGGCCGTGGGGAGAATCTGCTCTCTGCCTCTCTCCTAGCTTGGGGGGTTGCTGGCCCCCTTTGGCCTTCCTGTGCTGTCGAGGCATCACTCTGGTCTCTGCCTGCGTCTTCATACGGCATCCTCCCCATGTGTGTCTGTGTCCAGATTTGCCCTTTTGATACGGAGACGTGTCTCATTGAATTAGGAGCCCACCTCCAATGACAAACCTAGACAGCGCGTTAAAAAGCAAAGATATCACTTTGCTGACAAGGGTCTGTATAGTCAAACTTACGGTTTTTCCTGCAGTTGTGCATGGATGTGAGAGTTGGACCATAAAGAAGGCTGAACCCCAAAGAACTGATGCTTTTGAAATGTGGTGCTGGAAAAGACTCTTGAGAGTCCCTCGGATAGCAGGAAGATCAGAGCAGTTCCTCTTAAAGGGAGTCAACCCCGAATATTCTCTGGAAGGACTGCCACTGAAGCTGAAGCTCTGATCCTGTGGCCTCCTGATGCCAAGAGCGACTTGCTGGGAAAGCCCTGACGCTGGGAAAGACTGAGGGCAGGAGAGAAGCGGGCACCAGAGGACGGGATGGTTGGATGGCATCACCGACTCGATGGACATGAATCTGAGCAGACTCTGGGAGATAGTGAAGGACAGGGAAGCCTGACATGCTGCAGTTCATGGGGTCGCAAAGAGTCAGACACGACTGAGCAACTGAGCAACAGCTCCTCCGGCATAACCTCATCTTAACTAATAACATCTGCAGTGACCCTGTTTCCAAATAAAGTTCCATTCTGAGATATTGAGGGTTCGGAATTCAGCATATAAACTGGTGGGGTTGGGGGACAGGATTCAACACCTGACCGTTGGCTTATCTAAGATCGTACAGTTAAGAAAACGTGGCCAGCTGGGCTGCCTCCAGCATCTGTCTTGACCATACCGCCGGTGATGAGCTGAATGCCCCATCGAGGGACGGAGCAAAGGATTTTCTGTCTTCCGGGCAGAAGACATGGCTTTCAAGTCCAGCTGTGCTGCCTGAGAAGCTCTCTGGCTTCCCAGGACCAGCCCCCATCCTGGTGGTGACTCAGAGGCAGCCTAGGAACACCGGGGGTGGCTTCACCAACAGCTTTCCCAGAGCACAAGAACAGTTCGTTTGCTAATGCAATTAAAAACATAATCTGTGCTATTAAATGCCTCCTCCATTTTTCTGCTGCATGCATCCCCCCAGCGCACTGAGTTATATGCCTTCCCTAACCATTGCTGGCGTGTCATTTCCTTCTTCAACTGCCATCCATAGAGACGATGGGGTTCGAGACGGTTTGTTTTAATGTCAGGATCTACATCTCTGATAATTATATACACACACCTCACTTTGCAGGGAGTTCACTGCTCGAATGAGAGGCGAGGCTGACAGCTCTGACATCCCAGCCCGCGCGTCAGCTACAGACAGGGTGCACGCCAAGGGCACAGGTGCCAGTCTCATCGCCGTGGGAGTTCACTCTTTCCACAGCATCAGATGACAGTCGCTACAGAGTCTGAACCAGACGCGTCAGTTCTTGACAGCCCAGACCATTCAGGGAAAGATCACCCAACCAACCCACCTACACTGCCTTTACCACGACTTATCCCACTTTTATATGTGAGAATAAAAAAGCGAGACGTGTGCATATAGAGGATACTCTGGTCCTCTTTTAGTTGGAAACATTTATTTATGAGCCTGTCATGGGGGCGTGAATGGGAAATACCAGTTATTAAGTACCTGCTATGTGTCAGGCTGTGCTAGACCATTAACATTGTCAGCATTTTCACAGTGGCCCTGAGAAGGCATATGTTATTACCATTTTTAGATGATTAAAATGAAGCACACAGAAGGGAAGGGATCTAAGTAAGTTAGCTCAGCTGAATTGGACTTCAAAGCTATGAGTTGACCTCTGTATGCCATTTTATACTTTGATAACATCCTTTTATATAACTCCTTTTCCATTAGCCTCTGAAGCAATTCTTGGGTTTGGGCATACCTTTTTGAAACTTTCTTCACATTTCTCTTTCCATCAAGGTTCTTCTCTGTTGTTTTATTATTAAATAACAGTGCTCTCTAAGGATTTTCTATGCTCATTATCCTCACTAGCCAAAACTCTGCCTAGAAGATCCCACCTAAACCAAAAGGCTTCAACACTCAGCCACATGCTGAAGGCTCCCAAAATCTACTGATTAAATGTTACTCTCTTCTTTAAAAATACTCCTTCAAAGTGATATTTAGGCTGGTGTTTAACCAAATATTTGGGTACCGTGACCTAGTCAAATTGACGTATAAAAAATTAACCATCACATTGAGTAAAGGCCAAGAGATCCTTTATGAATGAATAATTGAGTGATTTTTGTTTCTTGAAGTAAAGTTGATTTACAATGTTGTGTTAGTTTCTGGTGTTAAGCAGAATGATTCGGTTATACACACATAATCTTTTCAAATATTCTTTTCCATTATGGTTTATTACAGGATATTGAATACAGTCCCTGATGTTATACAACAGGACCTTGTTTATCCGCTCAGTCGTGTCCAACTCTGCGACCCCATGGACAGCAGCCCACCAGGCTTCTCTGTCCAAGGGATTCTCCAGGCAAGAGTACTGGAGTGGGTTGCATTTCCCTTCTCCCTATCCACTCTGTACATAATAGTCTATATAAAACAGTTTGTATCTGCTAAACCCAACCTCCCTATCCAGCCCTCCCCCCACCTCCCTTGGGCAACCCCAAGTCTGTTCCCTATGTCTGTGAGTCTGTTTCATGGATAGTTTCCTGTGTGTCATATTATACATTCCACATATGAGTGATATTGTGTTCATCTCTCTCTTTCCGGAGGACTGGTGACGACACGGACAGCCTGGCCCCTCCCCAGAGTTTCCGATTCTGTAGGTCTGGTTTTGGGGACTGAAGAACTTGCCTCTCTGATACTGAACACAGCGCCCAGCACATAACAAGTGCTCAATAAATGGTGGTCATTGCCAGCTTCATCCTCAATCTCATGTCACCGCTGTACGATCCTGCAAGCGCAGAACTTCCTGGAAATGGGTCTGGATCTTGCTAGCAGCAAAGGAATCAGGATGGCCATTGTGGGAGTGTGTGACACTGTGTCCCCTATGGAAGGGAAGAGGAAAGAGAGTACTAAAAACTCTGTTCAGAGTAACACCTAATGAACCAGAGAGGTTGAACAAAAGCGGCTGGGGACGCAGAGAGCATTAGTCAGAGGCTCCGGCTGTAGCAGCACAGGGTCCCAGCAATGGGGCTCCCTGCAAGGGATCTGACATCCGACGGAGCTGAATCTGAATTCTGGTCCTGCTTCTCGCTGGCTGTGTGACCCTGGATAAGCCACTTACCCTCTCTGGTCCTCAGTTTCCTTTGTAGAATAGGAATGATACTAATGGTTTCCACGTCCCAGTTACTTTTACAGATGAAATAAGGTATTTATGGAATGCAGCATTTATTTAGCATGTAGCACTCAAGGTCTGAGCTCTGTTATTCATCTCCCACCCTGCTGGTGCCCTGAGAATAGAAAACACTAAGATCCTTGACTTCCTGGCCTCAGAATTCTAGACTCATTCCGGGAGCCAAAGCTCTGTATCTACGGATCATTTTTAATTTCTTGGCATCTTCCTCAGGGCATCTGCCTCTTTGGATTAAGATTTGAATTGTTACCTCCCAGAGCCAATAATATACCTCACCTCTCTGCAGACAAAAGTAAATATAATTAAAAAGTGATTATGATCTGAGACTACTTTCATAAGCTTTGCTAGACCTAATTATACAGTGAGCGAAGTCTCTGGATATCCAGGCCTTCCTAGATGGAGCTTACTGATGCTGTCAGCTGCATGCTGGTTGAGCAGGGACCAGATTCGTACCCTTGGCGTCAGCGTTATGAGCTTCAGGAGGGGCACTGACCCAGTGCGAGCCATGTCCGGGCTTCCATGAGGTCCCTGGTCCTGAGTTTTTTCATCCAAGGAGCCTGTATTGAGCATCACCCATGGGTCAGATCCCACTCTCAAGTCTTATTAAGGAAGAGGGGCTTGTCAGTAAAAGCACAGTGATGAGTTTGTAAAAAGAGCATTGATTTACTAAAGAGGGTATGCAGATGGCAAATAAGCACATGAAAGGATGTTTCAATCATTAGCCACTTCTGCTAAGTCACTTCAGTCGTGTCCGACTCTGTGTGACCCCATAGACGGAAGCCCACCAGGCTCCCCCGTCCCTGGGACTCTCCAGGCAAGAACACTGGAATGGGTTGCCATTTCCTTCTCCAATGTGTGAAAGTGAAAAGTAAAAGTGAAGTTGCTCAGTCGTGTCCGACCCTTAGCCACCCCACGGACTACAGCCCACCAGCTCCTCCATCCATGGGATTTTCTAGGCAAGAGTACTGGAGTGGCTTGCCATTGCCTTCTCCATCGTTAGTCACTAGGGTAAAGCAAATTAAAACCACAGAGAGGTATCCCTACACCTATCAGAATGATTAAAATTTTAAAAAACAAAATAGTGTCAACACCCAATGCTGGCAAAGATGTGGAGAGATTGGATCACTCGTCTATTGCTGGTGGGAATACAAAACGGGAGAGACACTCGGGAAAACAGTTTTGCAGTTCCTTATAAAATATGCAAATATAAGACCCAGCAATTGCCTTCTTGGGCATTTGTCCCAGAGAAATGGGAATTTACATCCATGCAGAAACCTGCACTTGAATGTTTACAGCAGTTTTGTTTGTAATAGCCAAAAACTGGGAACAACCAGGCATCTCTCAGTGAATGAACAGTTAAACCAACTGTGGTACATCCACACGTGAAACACCACTAAGTAATGAAAAGGAGAAACTGTTGCATCTGCGACAAATTTGGGTGAATCTATAGGGAATTATCTGTGCGGTGGGGGGGGAGCCAATCACAAATATTACTGTATAATTCCACTTACCAGGGTAGGGGGAGCCAATTGTAAATATTACTGTATAATTCTGTTTATATAACATTTTTGAATGCCAAAATCATAGAAACGGAGAACAGATGAATGGTTGCCAGAAGCTAAGGAGGAGGTGCGGTGGGATGAAAGTGTGGCCAAAAAGGGTGCCAGGAGGAGCCCTTATGGTGATGTGCCAGTTCCGTGTCTTGACAGTGTCAATGTTGGCATCCAGGCTGTGACACTGTACTCTAGTTTTTCAAGATGTTACTGCTAGGCAGAGAGTGCAGAGGATGTCTGTCTTATTTCTTGTAACTACATGTAAATCTATAACTCTCAAAATTAAAACTTTAATGTCTTTTTAAAAAGAGTATTGGGTCCCTGCCTAAAACCATCCACAGCTTCCTGCCTACTTTGTGATAAAATCCAGAGTCTCATCTTGGTCTGTAGACCCCACTGACCTCCCAAATTGTCCCACAATGCCCCGTTCTCTGGACTTTAGCCTCCCCGGGCAACTTTCATTTTTGTCTCATTTGATTTCAAGCCTCCCTCAATAGTGTTCGCTCTCTGTGGAATTTCCACACACACACACACACACACACACACTTCTTTTCCCTTCTTTTCTGCTCCTTCACTTCATTTGGATGTCAGCTTAAATGTCACCTCCTCCTGAAAGCCTTCCTGGATTTCCTCCAAGGCAGACTCCTCCGCAAGTGTTTTTTTGCTTTTTTCACAGCACTTTAAGTAATTTATAAGTATTAATATGTTTTCTAGTTTACTTTATATTTAATTGTCTCTGCTAGACTATAACCTTGAAGGCAGGGACAACATCAGCCCTGCCTATTAGTGCCTCCCCAGAGTAAACCCACTAGCCAGTACCTAGTGGAGTTCCATCCCTGGTCAGGGAACTAGATCCCACATGCTGCACCTAAGAGTTCACATGCCACAACTAAAGATGCCACGTGCTGCACCTAAGACCTGGCACAGCCAAACATGGTTCTTATTATTTTTTTAAAGGAAGGGGGAGAGGAAGAGCGAACAGAAGGGAAGGAATGAGCAAGGATGGAAAGAAGGAGACAGGAAGAGAGGGAGAAACAAGGGGGATTGGAAGGAGGCAGAGCGGGTTTGGGAGAGTCGGCAAGACTCTGTGCGTGAAAGCGGGGACGACGAATCTGTGACCACACCTGGTTTTGGCTTAAGAACCCTGACAGATGCAGGGGCAGCTCGCCCTCCCCGAGGAAGGAGAGGGTTCATGATGGGAAAAAGGAGTAGGAGATCATTTCCAGTGTGCAGATTTCCTTTGTGTCCCTGTCTCCCCGAATCTTTCTGAAACCAGTTATCTTGGGTACACAGAGGTGCCTTCTTACCAAACGCAGTAATTCAATGAATCAAAAGGAACAGGATTAAAAACTGAGAAGGAGAATGATAAATTCCTTCACAATTTTTTTTTTTAAAAACTCAAAGACGTGTGCATAGATTCAATACCCTTATGACAGAAGATACGGCTCTTTCCCTGAGTGTGTTTTTGCTTTGGAGCTTCCTATAATTTTTCTTGCAAAGCCACCATTGGGTGATATGCCCTGACTCTGAACCTTCAATCACCTCCCACACCTAATTTGATAGCAGGTTTCCCCCGCCCCAGGAACTCTCCTTTTCACGGAGTCTTTGTTTAGCATCAAGTTTCCTATTCATAGAAACATTTTCTGTTCTTTTCACACTACATTTAGTGTAATCGGTTTACTTAATTAAATTGTATAATTAAAATAACAGGTACAACTGGCAAAAACAGGTTTGGAGGCAGACACAGCTGACTTGGAGGAAGTACGCAACTCAGCTAAGGGGTGCCCCGTGCTCCGTGAATGAGGATGGTGTCCGTAAGCCATCGGGGGGTGGTGGGCATCCATCACCCTGTTTAATGGAGAGGATGAAGGTCTGTAAACACGGCAGGTTGGTTAGGAGGAACTTGGCTAAGCGTCTGTTTGGTGTTTATTTAAACATGCAGTTAATATACGCCTGGCACCTGGTTCCTGCCGAAAGCCAGAGCTGGAGTGGACCGTTCCAGAACCTTCAGGCTGTGAGGTTAGCAGCCAGGAGCCCTTTGCTGCTCTCCCTGATGTTTGCACATATAAAATAGAAGTCTGAATTTTTGGGCACCCCCCCAAAAGTCAAAGGATAATCAGGTTCATACCTCCTGAGAAGCCTGAGGCAGCCCGTTAAATGGTAATGACCCAGACACCAAGATCAGGTAGACGAGATTTGAATCCCAACTCAACTGTATATTGGCTGTGTCTTCCTGGAAAAATGACTTAAACTTGCAGAGCCTCAGTTTCCTCATCTGTAAACTAGGAGTTAGCATGAATGTATGTGAAATGCCACATTTAAGGGCAGCACATAGCAGATGCCTCATACCTGGCAACTGCTATCATGATGATCGTTGAAATCTGAGAGAGGTGGGTAGCCCAGCCAACAGCCTTTGGTCATGCAACAAATAGATGCTGCTTTTATGTCCTGGAGAGGAAAAAGCAATTTGCCATTTCCTCTCCCACTTGAGTTGATTGCGGGTTCCTTCTGATTAATATTTATGAGCCTGGCATTGTGCCTTTGCAGGGATAGGGCCCTGTTTGTTGAGCAGAGGTCCATAAATCTATATGGTAATTATCCTCCCCTCTGATTCACTGCCCATAGAAGCAGAGATAGCTTAAACAAGGCACCCGTGAATTTAATGGGCAGGACACACTGGCCATAAAGAGAGCAGGTCTGCAAAACCTCTGCAGGAAATGTGTCAGGAGAAACCAGGGCCTCTTCGACTCCTGGGATAGATATTAGCGTTAGAGGATCTTCAGAGGTTGTCAGGTCTGATTTGCCTGCCCAGCATTGATTCCACCAGCTCTGGTCACACCACTCTGATTTTCACTGTGGAGCCAGCATTTCCCTCCTGCAGAGGGCATCCAACATCTAGATATGGTCAGTCGGCATAGTCCAGCCCCCTTCTCCACACAGATTGGCTTATAATGGGCCCAAGACTCAAGCTGGCCCAATCAGAATGAATCTTGGAGCTCTGTTATAAAAGAGGTGCAGCTAAGCTGAGAGAATATCAGCTTGGGAGTGCCACAGATGATTCCCTGGAGTGCAAACCAAAACGGAATCTCTGCGAGACAGAAACAACCACTTCTTGAGGATGTTGCTTGAGTTCCTGGATGCAGCTGTGCCTGAAGTCCTCCTCCTTAAACTTCACAGTTTACTTGAACCGATAAATGATTATTGCCGTAAGCCAATTGAATTTGACACCTGTCAATTGCAACCAAGAGAATCCTATGACTGTTTGCCCCTTAATTTGATAGATAAGGATATTGAAGCTCAAAGAGAGGTGGTCACTTGTCCACGGTCACAGAGAAAGCTTGTGGGGAAATCCAGTGTGATTTGATTTTTATATTTTCAAAACACACATTAGGCAAAGCTTTAAAAAAAAAAAGTGCAGGTAGCCAATGTTGGCATGAGGAAATTTTACACTCATGCAATATTAGAAAGGATAAATATTGGTAAACCTTTCTGGGGGGCGTTTTGGCAACAGAATAATTAGAAATCATGTTAATTTTAACCTGCAAATAAATCATATTATACAGAAACCATGACTGCATGAATGCTGCATAAAATATATCTATCTTCTCACCCAGAAATTCCCCTTGAAGACTCTGTCCTACAAATATTTCTAAAGAGCCTACAAAGATTTAGCCACAGAGATGTTTATCACTGTCATGTTTGCAATCATGAAATCTGGGGTGAGGAGAAACCTTCATAGGAAAATAAAGATATAGGATAGATCCATAAGATAGAATACTATGAAAGGTTAAAAATCACGTTTTTGAAGACTATTTTATGACCCAAGAAAACGTCCATAACCTATTAAGTGAAAAAGGCAGGTTACGATCAGTTTTGTACCATATGATAACATGTGACTCAACTTAAGGGAGGAAGCACCAGTATTTACATACTATGCATATGTGAACGCGGCCCAGAATACAGACAGCAGAAAAATAAGCCAAAGTGTTAGCAATGTTTATCTCTGGGTGATATTTATTTGCTTCTTTGTGCTTTTCTGTGGTTTCCAAATATACTACAATGAACATGTGTTACTTACATAATCAGAGAAAATGGAAGTGTAATATAAAAAAAAATTAAATGATGCAGGTTGGTAAGAAAAAACTGGGCCAGCCAGAGATGGGGAGATGGCCCAGCCTCTGTCAGCTACTTTGTAGACGCCATAGATGTTCAGAAATAGAGGAGTAATAGAACCACATTCATAACCTGAATTATTATAGTAGCAAACCTGTACTAAACCTGCACTCAGTCAGGATTGATACAATCTTAGTTCTTACAACGACTTCTAAGAAAAGGCATTATCAACCCCATTTTACAGGTAAAGAGTTGAGGCTCAGAGAGGGTAAGCATCTTTCTCGAGGTCACACAGCTGAACAAGGGGCAAGGTTGGAATTCAGATCCCATTCATCTGAATCAAACTTTAGCTTGTGAGGGCTGCTGTTCTCTTCTGGCCTAGAGGAGGCCTGGCCCCATGTTACAGAAGAACTAACTGATGTTCTGTGGGGTGAAGTTGTTTGCCTGAGATCACACAGCTAGGAGATGGCCCATAAGTGATCAAAGTCTGGGTGCCGTCCACTACTCTGACTGCTTCTGGACTAGCCCAGTGGCAGTGTGGGGAGGGCGTGGGGGGCGGGGGCAGCCTCTCCTGGGTCTGGGCTTTAGGGAACTGCCGTGTTAATTGCCAGAATCAATTTGTGCTGATCCCCCACAACTCTGAGCCTGCTGAGACCTGTTTCTATGGCCTGCAAGCCTCAAATTGACCACAAGTAATGGAAGTCATTTCTAAAGAGGTGTTTATTGTTACCAACCTCTGCTGTGTTCCGAGCCAGCATCTATTCTTCAAACAAGTGGAATTTAAAGAGCCTTGGAGAAGGAAGGCAGAGGAGGAAACTCACCAATTCCCACCTGACTATCCTAGAAACGGCCCTCCTGGCCCACCCCTGGCAAGGAAGCTGCTGAGACAGTCACCCCCGTAGACAGCCCACGGGCTGGAGGGGGAGAAGGAGAGGGAGACAGAGCAGCCATTCAATCAGAGGGGGATTCGCTCATCCATCTGTTTGCTCAGGAAATATCTAGTAAGTACCTGGTGGCTCAGATGGTAAAGAATCTGCCAGAAATGTGAGAGAGCCAGGTTCGATCCCTGGGTTGGGAAGATCCCCTGGAGAAGGGAATGACAACCCACTCCAGTATTCTTGCCTGGGGAATCCCATGGACAGAGGAGCCTGGCGGGCTGTAGTCCATGGGATCGCAAAGAGTCGGGCACAACTGGGCAACTAACACTTTCCCTTTTCACTCAGTGCCCCCCAGTCCTCACGGGACTGAAGATGCTGCAGGATGGGTTCTTGGGGAAGGAGAGCTGAGACAGGGCTCACGGGAAGTCAAGAGAGCTCTTGAGAGGCACACCTGTAGAAGGATGGAGAAGCATGCAGGGTGGGGCGGAG
Organism: Moschus berezovskii; assembly: GCF_049115385.1. Taxonomy (NCBI): domain Eukaryota; kingdom Metazoa; phylum Chordata; class Mammalia; order Artiodactyla; family Moschidae; genus Moschus; species Moschus berezovskii. The sequence goes on from NC_142478.1 coordinate 69,134,293, forward strand.
AGAAGAGAAGCCCCGTGCAGACCAACACCAGCCCTGACCACCTCCACTAGGGCCTGGAGCTGGGATGGCCATCCAGTACCAGTCCAAACTGAACCATACCAATCACTCGCTGGGTGTGCCCACCCCAGGAAGCCAATGACCTTGGATGAAGCAGCTCTTTGCAGCTAAAGCTTCCCTGAATGGGGCTGAGAGCAGAGGGCTGCCTGCCAACTGCGCTAGGAGAGGTGTCTGGGCAGTGCATCTGCTGAGAGTTCCCTGACAAGAGAGAGCAATGAACCAGACAAAATCAGTCCCAGCCCTGCCAGAGCTTCCCCTCTGTCTGAGAAAAGCTCTTCTGTGGACTACCTAAAATTGAGCACCGAAAAAGTGAAAAGCATTCATCCATGCGTTGACTGATCTATTCAACACTGATTAAACAATCACTGTGTTCCAGGCACATCTAAGGATAACATTCACGACATGAGAGATACCCCAGAGACAATAGACAGACAATTCCATAATGAATTGTTTTTAGAATAGTTATGACAAGAGCTACAAAAGGAGAAGCAAAGCATGGGTTATGACAGAAGTTCGTTGAGCTCTAACTGTGTGCGAGGCATACAGGTGTTATCTGTGAGAGGTGATTCATTCTAGGGCAGTGCAATCCAGGAAGGCTTCCCAGAGGAGGTGACATTTGAGGCAAGTCTTGAAGGCAGAGAAGGAGATCACAGTAGGTGGACGGAGTCGGTGTGTGTGTGTGTGCGTGTGCACTCAGTTATGTCCAACTCTTTGCGATCCCATAGACTATAGCCTGCCAGGCTCCTCTGTCCATGGAATTTTCCAGGCAAGAATACTGGAGTGGGTTGCCATTTCCTACTCCAGGAGATCTTCCCAACCTGGAGATTGAATGCACATCTCTGCATCTTCTGCATTGGCAGGCGGATTCTTTACCACTGCCCTGAGGGAGGCACATTCAAAGGGGAGGAGACAGCTTTGTGGCACTACAAACGTGCAAGATCGTGTCCTACCAGATGGAAGAAAAGACTTTTTCACAGTCAGGGAAACACTAAGGTGGCCTCGGTCAGACATTTCTCCATGGCATGACAACGCCCAGGGGCCCACTTGATGTGAACCCTTTCATAGATGCCCTTGGCAACTCCTGGGAAGGTGGGGGACCCTTAGCCCGCTTGCTGCCTCAGCCATGCACCATCACCTCCCTTCACAAGCAGTATCACTCTCCTTTCAGCGCAAAAGTGCCTGCACAGCCTGCTTCTCTTGGACCAATGAAATCTGGACTCTTTGGCTGTCAACAATGTCTGCAGATGGCCCTTTAAGCCTGTCCCTTGGCAATAAAAATATTAATACGAGCTAATATTTACGGAGGGCAGTCCCTGTGACCGGTGTATCGTTAAGTGGTTCCGCATTTCAAATAATCCTCAGAAGCCCTATGGAGGGCGCACTGTTGGCCTCTCCAGGCAGCAGATGAGAAAGGAATCTTCACAGAGGTTGAGTTATTTCTTTACACAAGGTCACACAGTCGGCAAGGTGCCTGCCAGACTCAAGCCCTGTCTACTACCAAGCCCAAGGTCAAGGCTTTGTATCACCATGAAACACGCCTCCCTGTCCTGCTTTCACGTCCTTCAACGCCTTGAACCCTGCATCCATTTCGGAGACTTGGCTGGAAGGTCATTAGCTGGTAGAAAGCTAACCGGGAAAGGTCTTTCTTATAAAAAATAACTCCCCGTTATCATGCACACACACATTATAGGACTATCGTTGCATAAATGAAAGCAGAACAAAGAACAGCCTCGGAGTTCCATCACTGCCACGCGGAGGCGGTTAATATTTTATACATGTCCTCTTGGTTTTGTTGAGAATGCTGTTTATGTCATCATGGATTTGTCGTTCAGTTGTTGAAATCAATTACCCAGGCAATCCTCTGTATTATAAGCATTGCCCAGGTTGGCATACATACTTTGTAATCATCAGCTTGAGTGGCTACATAATATTCCATTATGAGTGGAATGGGGCAGGATTTACTGACCCTTGTTTTGGACAGTTAGGCTATTTTCAATTTTTCGCCTGTTACAAGTACCACCTCAGCAACCATGCTTGTGTCTGTAAAGCTTTTATTTCCTATTGAGGATTATTTCATGAAGAAAGAATCTCAGAAGTACAGTTACTACATCTGAAGTCATAAACAATGTAAAGAATCTTGATATCTGCCAGACCCTGTTGCTTTTTGCATCAGTACAAGTGGCCTCCAGCAATCAAGGAGCCCAAACAGTGTATTTCTCTATTTTTGTTTTTTTCCACACAAATAAAACATGGTTGTCATAGAATAGCGGTGCAGGTTTTTTAATAAGCCTAAATAGAGATTTCTTCCCTAAGGTCGTGGGAGCCATCTTTCAGATCCTGCCAATTCCGTCTCCTCTGTTCTGCAAGGGTCTCAGTTCCAGCGCCTGGAAGGGTTACCATAGCAGCGCAGAAAACTTCAGGTGGTCATTAGTTCTCATGAGCCCAGCGTTGTAAGATAGGAATGGGACGCTTAGGGTACCGCCGAAACAGAACCAGTCTTTAGAATCTTTCCATAATAGCCTCATGCAGGCTGACCCACTAGGACGTCCTCCTGTCTCGCAGAATTGGCTGTCGCAGATGCAGTAAACACACAGAAGTGTTCCAGTCCTCCTGGGCATGAGGGCTGCCTCAGTACCAGGAAGTCCATGCGTACAAGCAGATTTCCAGCATGCCGGTGGGGGGGGTGGTGGAGCAGGATCGGGGCTGTGGATGTGCTGAGTCCTGAAGCCCTCGCCCCAATCTCTGTTCCCTTCCTTGCTTCCAATTCTGACCTCGTGACTTGTTTCCCACTGACCATCTTCCCCACCACAGATCACAGGTGCTCCATCAGAGACCTGGCTTCCACTTCTGTGGGAGGGACACTTACTCATGAGGGACACTGATTCGTCATCAGCTACTGGCCTCTCTCTGCTCAAACCTGCCTCTTGAATCTGCCCCTCCTCTCCACCTCCACCATCAACCCTGCTTGCCAGCTGCCCCTCACACCCCCCATCTCTAGTCTGGGCTAATTGATCTCCCTCTGTCTGCTCTTGCCCCCACAGTCCATTCTGTAAAAGAGGAAGAGCGGTCTTTATTTTTTATTATTGATTTACAATGTTATATTAGTTTCCTGTATAAAGCAAAGTGATTCAATAATACATACACACACACACACGTACATACATGGACTTGCCAGGCGGCGCTAGTGGTAAAGAATCTACCTGCCAGTGCAGGAGATGTAAGAGACACGGATTCTGTCCCTGGGTTGGGAAGACCCCCTGGAGGAAGGCATCAAACCCACTCCAGTATTCTTTCCTGGAGAATCCCATGGGCATAGGAGCCTGGCTGGCTACAGTCCATGGGGTCGCAAAGAGGCAGACACAACTGAACAGACTTAGCACTAGTGTGTTTGTGTGTGTGTGTGTGTGTATTCTTTTTCATATTCTTTTCCATTATAGATTATGATATTGAATATAGGTCCCTGAACTATACGGTAGATCTTTCTTGGTTATCATTTTATATATAGTAATGGCTGGTTCCAAATAGAAGAAGGAGTATGTCAACGCTATATATTGTCACCCTGCTTAATTAACTTATATGCAGAGTACATCATGAGAAACGCTGGGCTGGAAGAAGCACAAGCTGGAATCAAGATTGCCGGGAGAAATATCAATAACCTCAGATATACAGATGACACCACCCTTATGGCAGAAAGTGAAGAGGAACTCAAAAGCCTCTTGATGAAAGTGAAAGAGGAGAGTGAAAAAGTTGGCTTAAAGCTCAACATTCAGAAACCTAAGATCCTGGCATCCGGTCCCATCACTTCATGGCAAATAGATGGGGAAAGAGTGGAAACAGTGGCTGACTTTATTTTGGGGGGCTCCAAAATCACTGCAGATGCTGATTGCAGCCAGGAAATTAAAAGACGCTTACTCCTTGGATAGAAAGTTATGACCAACCTAGATAGTATATTAAAAAGCAGAGACATTACTTTGCCAACAAAGATCCATCTAGTCAAGGCTATGGTTTTTCCAGTAGTCATGTATGGAAGTGAGAGTTGGACTGTGAAGAAAGCTGAGTGCCGAAGAATTGATGCTTTTGAACTGTGGTGCTGGAGAAGACTCTTGAGAGTCCCTTGGACTGCAAGGAGATCCAACCAGTCCATCCTAAAGGAGACCAGCCCTGGGTGTTCATTGGAAGGACTGATGCTGAGGCTGAAACTCCAGTACTTTGGCCACCTCATGGGAAGAGTTGACTCACTGGAAAAGAGTCTGATGCTGGGAGGGATTGGGGGTGGGAGGAGAATCGGACGACAGAAAATGAGATGGCTGGATGGCATCACTGACTCAATGGACATGAATTTGAGTGAACTCCGGGATTTGGTGATGGACAGGGAGGCCTGGTGTGCTGTGATTCATGGGGTTGCAAAGAGTCGGACACAACTGAGCAACTGAACTGAACTGAACTGAATGCATATCTATTAATCCCAAGCTTAATTTACCCCCCCCCCCACCACCACCACATTCCCCTTTGGTAACCATAGTTTTCTTTTCTATGTCTGTGAGTCTGTTTATTTTGTAAATAAGATCATTTGCATCATATTTTTAGATTCCACATATACGTGATATCATCTGATGTTTGTCATTGTCTGACGACTTCACTTAGGTCCACCCATGTTGCTGCAAATGACACAATTTCACTTTTATGGCTGAGTAATATGCTAAAGCTGAAACTGCAATACTTTGGCCACCTCATGAGACGAGTTGACTCACTGGAAAAGATTCTGATGCTGGGAAAGGTTGGGGGCGGGAGGAGACGGGGACGACTGAGAATGAGATGGCTGGATGGCATCACCGACTCTGTGGACATGGGTTTGAGTGAACTCCGGGAGTTGGTGATGGACAGGGAGGCCTGGCGTGCTGTGATTCATGGGGTTGCAGAGAGTCGGACACGACTGAGCGACTAAACTGAACTGGACTGAACTGAACTGAACTGAATATTCCATTGTGTATATAGACCACATCTTCTTTATCCATTCATCTGTTGATAAACTCAGGTTGCTGCTATGTCTTGGCTATTGTAAATAGTGCTGCAGTGAACACTGGCGTGCATGCTTCTTTCTGAATTAGAGTTTTCTTCTTTTCTGGATATATGCCCAGGAGTGAGATTGCTAGATCACATGTGAAAGAGAGTTCTCTTTTTAATGACGTTGGAGCCAGTGCTGGAACATGAGAATCTTGTCATGATGAATCTGGTTATAACCTTCCAGTGATTTCCCATTAGACTCTGGAGTCACTTCACCTCCTGCCATAATACCTCATCTTTTCTTAATCTGCTCAACCCACAGACGTCCTGCCTTTCCCATGCTGTTCCCTCTGCCGGCAGGACCCTTCCTCTCTCTTTGATTTCTGGACTCCTCCCCCTCCAGGTCTCAGCTTAAATATCACCTCTTCAGGGACCACTTCCCTGACCAGTCATCAAACAGGATCTTGGTCCCTCTCTGGTGGACCTTGTCATAGCTTCCTGGGCTTTTCCCATAAAGCACTTGTTACAGTTTAAAACCAAACCTTTAGGTAAATTTTTTTAACTTGTGGTAAAATGCACATAAAGTTGATCATTTTATCCATTTTTAAGTGTACAGTTCAGCAGTACTAAGTGCCTTCATATTGCTGCGTAGCTGTCACCACCATCCATCTTTAGAACTCTTTCCATCTTGCAAAATTAAAGCTCTGCAACCCGTCAAGCAACTCCCCTCAACTCCTGACAACTATAATTCTACTTTTGTCTCTATGAATTTGACTGCTCTGGGTGCCTCAGATACATAGAATCGCGCAGTATTTGTCTTTTAGCGACTAGCTTATTTTACTTACTTTACATTCACCAGCAGTGCAAAAGGGCTCCAATTTCTCCACCTCTGAGCCAGCCAACACTTGGTTTCTGGTTTCTCCCTAGTGGTCATACTAACGAGTATGAGGTGGCATCCTATTGTGTGTGGGTGTTGGTGTTTTTTTTCTGGCTGTGCTGGGTCTTCGCTGCTTTGCGGGGCTCCCTCTAGTTGGGGACAGTGGGGGCTACTCTCTAGTTGCAGTTCTCAGGCTTCTCATTCTGGTGGCTTCTCTCGTTGCTGAGCACAGGCTCTAGGGTGTGCGGGCTTCGGTAGTCGTGGCCCCTGGGCTCTAGAGCACAGGTTCAGCAGTGGTGGCTCATGGGCTTAGTTGCTCTGTGGCATGTGGAATCTTCCTAGATCGGGGATTGAACCCGTTGGCAGGCAAATTCTTTACCACTGAGCCACCAGGGGAGCCCCTTATTGTGGTTTTGATTTGCATCTCCCCAGTGACTAGCGATGGTAAGCATCTTTTCACTTCCTTATTGACCATTCATCTTTTGTCTTTGGAGAAATATCTAAGTTCTTAGCCTGTTTTTGAAGCAGGTAGTTTGTTATTGAGTTGTAGGAGTTCCTTATGTATTCTGGATATTAACCTCTATTATATACACAGTTTTCAAAGATTTCTCCCATTCTGTGCCTTGTTGGGTAATTTGTCATGGTGTGTCTCTACCCCACGACTATAAGATTCAAAGGCAAGACAGTAAGTCTGTTTTCTCCATCAGTATATTACAAGCACCCAGCACAGTGCCTGAACAGAAAAGATGCTCAATAAATATTGAATGAATGAATGAATCAATCAATCAGTGAATCAGGTACTGTTTGGAGACCCCTCTACAAGCCTCCTAATGAATGGACCACAAGTAGACTCTTAGAGGCAGGTGGGAAGGATGTTGCCACAAGAGTTCAAAGCTTTTACTTCCATTCCTCACCACAGCTTTTCCCTGATGACTAAAAACCTGTTTTATGGGAAGCCGCAGCCTTCACTTTACTTTCTTTCTCCCCGTGATGAATCACATTTCAGTTCACGGCAAAGCCAGCGCATCTCTAGCGACTGTGCCGGGAACAAAACCTTGAGAGAGCTAAAGTGGGGGGCAAAAGAAATCAGCTTGCACAGGCAAAAATAAACCCTGGAGTCCCTGGGAAGCTGCCTGGAGCCAGAGTTCCTGCAGGAGCTCCAGATCCGGGAGCTGCGGGCCTGGAGGGGAGCGCGTGTGGTGTTGATCCACGCACTCAGAATGGGGGTTCGTGAGCGCTGATGCAACGTCAACCATTGTGACTAGATGTGTGGTTGCCCCCCATCCCCGCCCGCCAGGCTTGGAGGGCCGACTCCAGGAGCCCAAGAGGAGAGGGATGAGCTGGATATTTGCCGTGACAGTGCTTTTGAAGCGGAAATATCCACGCATTAGACTGAAGGCAGAGCCCTTGGAGGGGGCAGAGGGTTGCATCTGAGCAGAGAGAGGGCGGCAGGGAGTGGCAGGATGTGGCAGCCCCGTCCTGGCTGGGCAGCGGTCTTCCCTGGATGCTCACACATGAGGAATGCATTGATGGCTGAGACAGGCTCTGAGTAGCTGGGGGATGTGGTCCCAGCCTCCCTCATCCCCATCAGTTCCTCAGGTGACCCCTGACCCCTGACCCCTTCAGACTCCTAATCCCCTAAAGCCCCGACTACAGCGATGTGACTCTGCAAGATGCTTCGTGGGCAGGGACCTGCAGGGACTGATGGCTTCACGGCCACAGGATCCTTTGTTTACTGAGATGACAGACCTTCTTTGTCCATAGCCTGCTGTGAGAACCGTGAGCCCACTGTATAACTGTTATGGCTTGAACTGTGTCCCTCGAAATTTATTTGCTGAATTCTCGATCCCCAATACCTCAGAATGTGACATTATTTGAAAATAGGGTCGTTACAGATGTTGTTACTCACATGAGATCACTAGGGCGGGCCCTCATTCACTATGACAAGTGTTTTATAAAAGGAGAAAACTGAGACACAGACACATATACAGGGAGAATGCCACGTGAAGATGGGGGAGAGATCAAGACGATGCTCCTATCGGCCGAGGAATACCAAGGGGCCCCAGAAAATCACTAGAGGCAAGATGAGAGGCATGGGACAGACTCTTCCTCACAGTCCTCAGAAAGAGGCAAATCTCACTGACTTTTTAAAATATTTACTTTTGTGTATTTATTTTATTTGGCTGTGCCAAGTCTTAGGTGCAGCACTAAGGATCTTTAATTCGGCGTGCGGGATCTTTAGCCATGGCATGTGAACTCTGAGTTGCCGCACTTGGGATCTAGTTCCCTGACCAAGGATAGAACCTGGGCCACTTGCATGGGAAGTTCAGAGTCTTTTAGCAACTGGACCACCAGGAAAGTCCCAATCCTTGTTGACTGCTTGATCTTGGTTGGGCTTCTAGGCTCCAGAGCTTGGGACATCAAATCTCTATTGTGTGGTAAGCCACTAATCTATGCTCCTTTGTCATGGCAGCTCTAGTAGGATAACACAAAAACCAAGGGATATCCAAGAAGGACCTGCTCATTCACTCAGCAAGCACTTTCCAAGACTGCTTTGTGCATACGTGGGCGCTCCATGAGGGCAGAGGCTGTCTCTCGTCTGTCGCTGGGTCCCTGACTCTGAGTGCAGGTGCAAGAAATACTGCAGACACAAAGATGGGTCAACGACCGAGAAAACGATGAACAATTGGCTCCAAGACTCTAGAAATAGAGTCCGGAGGAGTCTTCTCACAGTATGGTGATAATGGATGATGCAAATACCTTTGGAAAGTAGGATCCTAGCCACAGATACGTGAACATCCCTGGAAATAAGTCAGATGAGATGCTCAGCTGTGTTTACACGATCTTCTTTTGTATGGGAGGCAAAATTCCTTTGGTTTGTGGACTCCATAAGTTATTCTGAGTGTATCCATAGCAGCGTAATATATTGATATTAAAAACTGTGTTTATATTCAAGTCCTTGTACCTCTTCCTTTTCCCTAACTTTCGAGCAGCTATCAGATAGTCCTCAGGGAAAGGAAGCAAAAAAAAAGAATTGAGAATCAAAGTATTGGCTTAGAGTTCTTAGGCAGACTTTTGTGAATCCATAACAGAAAGCATGGTATTGAGAGACATGGGTTTCAACTGAAAATGGCAAATGTTTGAGCAGGAAAAAAAAAAGACCCTTTTAAAACAACTAAAAATCTGAATGCTGGCCTAGAGTGCAGAGGAAGGTGTGAAGGCAGAATATCCATTCTTCCACGGCAGTGGGCGGAAAAGAAGAACCAGCAGGGTCCTGAGAGGTCCCCAGGGTCCTGATATTTGGGCAGAAGAAGAGACAGGGACCACTAACACTCCTGTAAGTTGAGCTGCATCCCAGGGAGCCTGGCTTCCCAGGTAAGCCTCAAATCAGCATGGCCCTCGACCATAGACTAGCAATAAGTCAGGGAGTTGTCTAGACTTGAGGCAGCTACTCAGAGCTCCCAGGGGGTGCAGTAAAATCCCAAGCTCCTCTCTGCCCCCAGCTAGAACCAAGAAGTGTGACATGTTGGCTTTGCACCTGCAGACCCTGGTGCACTTTGGGTATCAACTGGGTGAAAGATGACCCCTGAAACTTGGCATGGGGTCAGCACAGGCCCGCCAGGAGGAAGCCTTCTCTAGACTCAGACAGCACCCAGGGATAAGCAAAGGGGGCGAGGGAGGAGAATCCTGAATTGTTGCAGTAATTACCAAAGAAAAAACAAAAACCCTGAGTTTAAACATCCCTCTCCCAAGAAGTAACTCTAATTTTAACCCTACCCCCGCTGCCCCAGAAATAACTCAGTTGCCTTGACTTAGTAAAGCTAATACAGTCAGCCCTCTGTACTTGTAGGTTCCATTTCCAAAGATTCAACCATATTAAAAAATATTTGAATAAAAACCCAGTTCTCAGAAAGTTCCAAAAAGTAACACTTGAATTTTCAGTGCAGTGACGACTATTTATATAACATTTACTTTGTATTTACAACTCTTCATACAGCATGTCCAGATAGCTCAGCTGCTAAAGAATCCACCTGCAATGCAGGAGACCCTGGTTCGATTCCTGCATTGGGAAGTTCCCCTGGAGAGGGGATAGGCTACCGTTTCCAGAATTATTGGGCTTCCCTGGTGGCTCAGATGGTAAAGAATCTGCCTGCAATGCGGGAGACCTGGGTTGGATCCCTGGGTTGGGAAGATCCCTTGGAGGAGGGCATAGCAACCCACTCCAGTACTCTTACCTGGAGAATCCCCATGGACAGAGGAGTCTGGAGGGCTACCATCCATGGGGGTAGCAAAGAGTCAGACACGACTGAGCGACTAAGCACAGCATACAGCATTTTGGTTTCCCTGGTGGCTCAAACAGGATAGAGTCAGCCTGCAATACAGGGGACTCAAGTTAGATCACTGGGTCGGAAAGATATCCTTGAGGAGGATATGGCAACCCACTCAGTATTCTTGCCTGGAGAATCTCATGGACAGAGGAGCCTGGTGGGCTACAGTCCATGGGGTCACAAAGAGTCAGACATGACTGAGCAAACAAGCACTCATGTGCACACATACAGCATTTATACTGTATTAAGTATTACGGGTAATCTAGAGATGATCTGCGGAGAAGGCAATGGCAAGCCACTCCAGTACTCTTGCCTAGAAAATCCCATGGACAGAGGAGCCTGGTGGGCTGCAGTCCATGGGGTCGCTACTAGTCGGACACGACTGAGTGACTTCACTTTCACTTTTCACTTTCACACATTAGAGAAGAAAATGGCAACCCACTCCAGTGTTCTTGCCTGGAGAATCCCAGGGACGGCGGAGCCTGGTCGGCTGCCGTCTACAGGGTCGCACAGAGTCGGACACGACTGAAGCAACTTAGCAGCAGCAGCAGAGATGATCTGAAGTATATGGGAGGATGTACATAGGTTATATGCATATACCACACCATTTTATATAAGGGACTTGAGCATGGATGATTTTGGTTCCACAGGGGTAGGGATGGGGTCCTAGAGCCAATCCCCTGCAGATACTGGGGTATGACTATACCTCTATTCACAGGTCATGAGCTAGGATGAGTGAATAACGAAGAAGAAAGTTCACAGAAGTCTGCAGCCAATCGTGTCTGTATATCAACTGTGGCTAACTCTGAGATTAAATCAAGCCACTGGAGAGACACTTCTGGAGACTCTTGAACTTGCAACTCCTTCAGGGTAGACAGTTTTAACAAGTAAAACTGCAAACTTCAGGCTTTATCTGGCAAACCCTAAGGTTTTGGCCCCACTTGAGTGCTGAAGTGAAAGCAGGCTGCTTTTTGACATAGGAAACTGGGGTTCTTTTCCAGATCTTAGCCCCTGGTTTGGGATTTGCAAATGCGGTAGAAGCAGCTCCTGAAACACACCCATCTCCACCCATGTAGTAACAGACATTACAAATCAATTACTGAGTCTCAAGATTTATTTCAGTACAACGCTAGATGGCAAGTTCCGATGGATAGGAGTTGGCACACAAGTTGGAATTAATTGCCCTCTTTGATTGAATTTGAATTCAGACTCCAAGAAGAAAAGGGTAACCCCTGAGTGACAGTGCCAAGAACAAAACCAGGTGTCCCTGTTCCCCAACTGGACACTTTCCACTGGAGGCGCCAGTTCTGTTGTGCTGTATTTATAGCTCCTCTGTGATCAGCATTGTGCCCACTGTGTGAAGGAGAGAGAATATCAAATATTCATCCGGGTCTGTGCAGTGCACCCCTAGGCCAGCCCCAGGAGGGACAGGCTGCTGCCACGTGGGTTAACACTCAGGAACAACAGGAAATTTGTTCTGAAGCTGCTGTCCTGAGTTCACATCGTCACCCTTGTGTCTCCTGACTGCTCAGTCCTGAGACAGCTACTTTTCCTCTCAGTTTCTGCATCTGCAAATTGGGGACTGTTCACATTGACCCCACTGGGTCATTATGAGGATGACATGAGTTGATTTATGAAAAGCCCAACCCCTGGCTTTCCTGAATGCTCACCAAATGAGCATTCAAGACCCTGCAGGACAATTCTGGAGCCACTAAAACCCTCCCCTCCAGCTGCTGTATTTCTTGCCTTACATGAGGCTCTCCAAGGAGAGAGTTGTATTTTGAGCTTGGTTAACGAGTCATTTGCACCTAAGAGCAAACAAGAAAAACATGGCATAAAAGCAAGGACAGTCAGCACTGGAAAAAGCCTGGACTTGAACCCCAGTTGTTGCTTCCCACTCTGGGCTGTTCTGCAGGCAACCTCACCTACCCAAGCCTCGATTTTCTCATTTGCACAATGGGCATTGAGCTTGATGTCCTTGGGGGCTCTTCGATGGCAGGGGCAAGGGTAGCAGTGTGCGTGCCTGCTCACCCGCACACTGCAAGTGGTGAATTCAGGCAGCATGAGCTCGTTTGCCAGCAGTGCACTGGCCTGGCACCTGGGCCATGGTGGGCCAGGCTCCCCGGGCAACAGGAAATGAAGTTTGACTCAAGCTTTCGTTAATGCTCCGCTGCGGCGGGCCAGGCCTCCCTCCGCTGGGGTTAGCACCGATGACAGGGAGGAGCTTGGCTGGAGACGCTGGCCTGGAAGGAAGCTGACTCTGCCAGGCGGAGGGCGGGCAGGAGACTAAGTCACACATCACTGCAATCAGAGATGGATCCCATCCAGGAGGAGGAAAACGGAGAAGCACAATTCATAAAAACACTGCCTCCAAGTCTCTCATTCCTGGTCTTCTCCCCCGACGGCAGATGAATACTATATGAAGTTCAAACTGCCCTCCAATCTTCAGTCACTGAGGTGCCCAGGGCGTGAGCAAACTGCCCAGGGGTTGCCCGCCCAGAAAGGGGGGAACCCAGACTTGCATCCAGGCCTGTTAGATCCCCAAACCCAAGTCTTTAACCAATTAACATGCCCTTTGTGAGAAATGTAGAGCGTTTGCCAGGAGGAAAACAGGCAGCTAAGGAATCATTGTTAACTGGACATATACTATGGGTCAGGCAACATATTGACCCTGGAGAGGTATTTTTTTTCCCTCCTGACACCAATCAACTCTCTTGATTCTCTGAAACCAACTGGGGGTTTTATAGTTCAATTCAATTCTGACACTGATGACCCAAGAGTCAAGGCAGACCTCACAAGTTAAGGGCTCAGTCCCACAAGACTGCCTTGCTTGGACTGCCAGTCAACAAGCCTGGGGTCCCCAGGTTATGAACACTTTTGCCCAACTTGGCTACCCATTCCGAGGCAGGAGTGGTTCCTGCAAACCCCACCACCAAGGCTAGATAATTCACTAGAAGGGCTCTGAGAACTCAGCAGAGTGTTTCACTCGTTATTACTGGTGTTTTATGAAAGATACATCAGCAGGAACAGCAGAATGGAAGAGATGCACAGGACAAGGAACGGGGGAGTGGTGCGGGTCTTCTATGCCCTCTCCAGGTGGGTGTGCCACCCTGCCAGCATTTTGACATGTTCAGCAACTGAAAACCCATCGTTCAAGTGTTTTGTGGAGGTTTTGGTACAGAGGAGAGATAAGAAAGCCTTCCTCAGTGATCAATGCAAAGAAATAGAGGAAAACAATAGAATGGAAAAGACTAGAGATCCCTTCAAGAAAATCAGAGATAGCGAGGGAACATTTCATGCAAAGATGGGCACAATAAAGGACAGAAATGGAATGGACCCAACAGAAGGAGAAGATATTAAGAAAAGATGGCAAGAATACACAGAAAAACTATACAAAAAAGATCTTCATGACCCAGATAATCACAATGGTGTGATAATTCATCCAGAGCCAGACATCCTAGAGTGCAAAGTCCAGTGGGCCTTAGGATGCATCACTATGAACAAAGCTAGTGGAGGTGATGGAATTCCAACTGAGCTATTTCAAATCCTAAAAGATGATGTTGTTACAGTACTGCACTCAATATACCAGCAAATTTGGAAAACTCAGCAGTGGCCAGAGCACTGGAAAATGTCAGTTTTTATTTCAATCCCAAAGAAAGGCAATGTCAAAGAACGTTAACACTACCGCACAAGTGAACTCATTTCACGTACTAGCAAGGTAATGCTCAAAATCCTCCAAGCTAGGCTTTAATAGTATGCAAACTGAGAAGTTCCAGGTGTTCAAACTGGATTTAGAAAAGTCAGAGGAACTGGAGATCAAATTGCCAACATCCGTTGGATCATAGAAAAAGCAAGAGAATTCCAGAAAAACATCTACTTCTGCTTCATTGACTATGTCAAAGCCTTTGACTGTGTGGATCACAACAAACTGTGGAAAGTTCTTCAAGAGATGGGAATTCGTTCAGTTGCTCAGTCGTGTCCGACTCTCTGTGACCCCCTGGACTGCAGCACGCCAGGCTTCCCTGTCTATCACCAATTCCCGGAGCTTGCTCAAACTCATACCCATTGAGTTGGTGATGCCATCCAACCATCTCATCCTCTGTTGTCCCCTTCTCCCCCTGCCTTCAATCTTTTCCAGCATCAGGGTCTTTTCAAATGAGTCAGTTCTTCGCATCAGGTGGCCAAAGTATTGGACTTTCAGCTTCAGCATCAGTCCTTCTAATGAACACTCAGGACTGATTTCCTTTAGGATGGACTGCCAAAGTTCTTTGGCATTGCCTTTCTTTGGGATTCAAATGAAAGCTGTCCAAGGGACTCTCAAGAGTCTTCTCCAACACCACGGTTCAAAAGCATCAATTCTTCAGTGCTCAACTTTCTTTATGGTCCAACTCTCACATCCATAAATGACTACTGAAAAAAACTATAGCTTTGACTAGATGGACTTTGTTAGCACAGTATTGCTTCTGCTTTTTAATATGCTGTCTAGGTTGATCATTGCTTTTCTTCCAAGGAGCAAGTGTCTTTTAATTTCATGGCTGAAGTCACCATCTGCAGTGATTTTGGAACCCCCCAAAATAAGTCTGTCACTGTTTCCATTGTTTCCCCATCTATTTGCCATGAAAGGTCCGTCTAGTCAAGGCTATGGTTTTTCCCGTGGTCATGTATGGATGTGAGAGTTGGACTGTGAAGAAAGCTGATCGCCAAAGAATTGATGCTTTTGAACTGTGGTGCTGGAGAAGACTCTTGAGAGTCCCTTAGAGTGCAAGGAGATCCAACCAGTCCATTCTAAAGGAGATCAATCCTGGGTGTTCATTGGAAGGACTGATGCTAAAGCTGAAACTCCAATACTTTGGCCACCTCATGCGATGAGCTGACTCACTGGAAAAGAGTCTGATGCTGGGAAGGATTCGGGGCAGGAGGAGAAGGGGACGACAGAGAATGAGATGGCTGGATGGCATCACCGACTTGATGGACATGAGTTTGAGTGAACTCCGGGATTTGGTGATGGACAGGGAGGCCTGGTGTGCTGTGATTCATGGGGTCACAAAGAGTCGGACACGACTGAGTGACTGAACTGAACTGAACTGAAGTGATGGGACCAGATGCCATGATCTTAGGTTTCTGAATTTGAGTTTTAAGTCAACTTTTCACTCTCCTCTTTCACTTTCATCAAGAGGTTCTCTTCACTTTCTGCTACAAGGGTGGTGTCATCTGCATATCTGAGGTTATTGACATTTCTCCCACCAGTCTTGATTCCAGCTTGTGCTTCATCCAGCCCAGCATTTTGCATTATGTACTCTGCACATGGTTTTTCCAGTAGTCATGTATGGATGTGAGAGTTGGACTATAAAGAAAACTGAACACCGAAGAATTGATGCTTTTGAACTGTGGTGTTGGAGAAGATTCTTGGGAGTCCCTTGGACTACAAGGAGATCCAGCCAGTCCATCCGAAAGGAAATCAGTCCTGAATGTTCATTGGAAGGACTGATGTTGAAGCTGAAACTCCAGTACTTTGGTCACCTGATGTGAAGAACTGACTCATTTGAAAACACCCTGATGCTGGGAAAGATTGAGGGCGAGGAGGGCGAGAAGAGAAGGGGATGACAGAGGATGAGATGGTTGGATGTCATCACTGACTCAGTGGACATGAGTTTGAGTAAACTCTGGGAATTGGTGATGGACAGGGAGGCCTGGAGTACTACAGTCCATGGGGTCACAAAGAATCAGACAAGACTGAGCAAATGAACTGAACTGAACTCTGCATACATGTTAAACAAGCAGGGTGACAGTATAAAGCTTTGACGTACTCCTTTCTCAATTTGGAACCAGTCTGATTTTCCATGTCCAGTTCTAACTGTTGCTTTTTGACCTGGGTACAGATTTTTCAGGAGGCAGGTCAGGTGGTCAGGTATTCCCATATCTTTGAGAATTTTCCACAGTTTGCTGTGATCCACACAGTCAAAGCCTTTGGTGTAATCAGTAAAGCAGAAGATGTTTTTCTGGAACTCTCTTGCTTTTTCGATGATCCAGCGGATGTTGGCAATTTGATCTCTGGTTCCTCTGCCTTTCCTAAAACCAGCCTGAACATCTGGAAATTCACAGTTCACATATTGCTGAAGCCTGGCTTGGAGGATTTTGAGCATTACTTTGCTAGTGTGTGAGATGAGTTCAATTGTGCAGTAGTTTGAGCATTCTTTGGCATTGCCTTTCTCTGGGATTGAAATGAAGACTGACCTTTTCCAGTCCTGTGGCCACTGCTGAGTTTTTGAAATTTGGTGGCGTGTGAGTGCAGCACTTTCACAGCATCATCGTTTAGGATTTGAAATAGCTCCACTGGAATTCCATCACCTCCACTAGCTTTGTTTGTAATGATGCTTCCTAAGACCCATTTGACTTCACATTCCAGGATGTCTGGCTCTAGGTGAGTGATCACACCATTGTGATTATCTGGGTCATGAAGATCTTTCTTGTGCAGTTCTTCTGTGTAATCTTGCCACCTCTTCTTAATACCCTCTGCTTCTGTCAGGTCCACACCATTTCTGTCCTTTATTGAGCCCATTTTTGCATGAAATGCTCTCTATTGTTTGCACTGATCGCTGAGGAAGGCTTTCTTATCTCTCCTTGCTATTCTTTGGAACTCTGCATTCATAAGCTTATATCTTTCCTTTTCTCCTTTGCCTTTAGCTTCTCTTCTTTTCTCACCTATTTGTAAGGCCTCCTCAGACAGCCATTTTGCCTTTTTGTGTTTCTTTTTCTTGGGAATGGTCTTGATCACTCCTCCTGTACAATGTCACAGACCTCCATCCACAGTTCTTTAGGCACTCTGAAGAGAAGGGAATACCCGAACACCTTACCTGCCTCATGAGAAACCTGTATGCAGGTCAAGAAGCAACAGTTAGAACCAGACCTATAACGACAGACTGGTTCCAAACTGGGAAAGGAGTATATCACGGATGTATATTGTCACCCTGCTTATTTAACATATATGCGGAGTACATCATGTGAAATGCCAGGTGGATTAAGCACAAGCTGGAATGAAGATTGCCAGTAGAAATATCAATAACCTCAGATATGCAGATGACACCATCCTAATGGCAGAAAGCAAAGAAGAACTAAAGACCCTCTTGATGAAGGTGAAAGAGGAGAGTGAAAAAACTGTCTTAAAACTCAATATTCAAAAGAACTAAGATCATGGAATCTAGTCCCATCACTTCATGGCAGATAGATGGGGAAACAATGGAAACAGTGGCTGACTTTATTTTCTTGGGCTCCAAATCACTGCAGATGGTGACTGCAGTCATGAAATTAAAAGATGCTTGCTCCTTGTAAGGAAAGTTATGACAAACCTAGACAACATATTAAAAAGCAGAGACACTACTTTGCCAGCAAAGGTCCGTCTAGTCAAAGCTACGATTTTTCCAGTAGTCATGTATGGATGTGAGTGTTGGACTGTAAAGAAAGCCGAGCGCTGAAGAATTGATGCTTTTGAACCGTGGTGTTGGAGAAGACTCCTGAGAGCCTCTTGGACTGCAAGGAGATCCATCCAGTCCATCCTAAAGGAAATCAGTCCTGAATATTCATGGGAAGGACTGATGCTGAAGCTGAAGCTGAAGCTCCAATACTTCAGTCACCTGATGCGAAGAACTGCCTCCTTGGAAAAGGCCCTGATGCTGGGAAAGATTGAAGACAGGGGAGAAGGGGATGACAGAGGATGAGATGGTTGCATGGCATCATTGACTCAATGGCCATGAGTCTGAGCAAGCTATGGCAGATGGGGAAGGACAGGAAGCCTGGCGTGCTGCAGTCCATGGGGTCACAAAGAGTTGGATATGACTGAGCAACTGAACAACAGCAATGCAGCGGTGTGACTGAATCATTGCTACTGCTGTTGTTGATTTACTTCAGTCGCGTCTGACTCTTTGCAACCCTCTGGACTGCAGCCCAAAAGGCTCCTGTCCATGGGATTTGCCAGGCAAGAATTACTCGAGTGGGCTGCCATGCCCCGCCTCCAGGGGATCATCCCTGCCCAGGGATCGAACCTGCATCTCTATGTCTCCTACATGGGCAGGTGAGTTCTTTACCACGAGTGCCACCTGGGAAGCCTGATTAAGTCATTAGCCACTGGTGATTCTTCAGGCCCTCTCTGCTGGAGAGGTAGGGCTGAATGTTCCAAGCTTCTGATCCAAGTCTTTCTGTGGTCCAGCCTCCATCCTGAAGTTATCTAGGTACTTCATTCAAAAGGTGCTTCATTCAAACTAAAGATGCTTGTCACTCTGGAAATTCCAAAGGTTTTAGGAACTCTGTGCCAGGAACTAGGCACAAGAGCCAAATAGCTTTCTTGTCAATTTCTTGTTAATTGAGCCACTACTATCCTGGCAGTTTTAATTCTATTTACATCACTTGGGTGTCATAAAAACCAAATGAGTTTATGAACATAACGGTACTTAGAAAGGTACTTGGCACATAGAAAGACATCTACTGGTGTTTATTTCTACCATTATTATTGTTTCTTTTATTTTTATTACCAAAGATCAGATTGCTACAGAATGGTGAAGCCACAGTGAAAGCCGGGTCTGTATATTTCCACCAACCCTGGGTCATCCGGCCAGTACTTCCCAGACATTGGGACATCACTGATCAGTCACAAAAGTAAACAGATAAAAATTAAACACATGTGGGTGGATGTAGTGTATTCCATTTTCTGGTGAAAATGACTAGCATCTCTCACCACCATCGTTTCGTAAAGCAAGGGCATTTTAGCCCCTCAAAGGTACGAGAAACAGCTAATCATAGGATGGAAGAGAGCCCTTTAAATTACAGAAGTGTGGCTTTCTGAGCACTCTCTCAACATTAGCCTTCTCATTTCCCCACAGAGCAGTGGAAACCTCAGCAGAAGCCAGCCCAGCCTTCCAGCCCAGGTTTCCAGTGTTTCCTGCCCTACCCCCACCAAGGCTTTGGTGGGGGCGGGGAGAGGGGCTATAGCACAGAGGTTTGGGGTGTCAGAGCATGTTTCTAAAACTATATGTTTTCAGAAACTTGTGTGTTGATAAATAGCTGGAGAAAATTATAATTTTCGTATTTGTGTACTTTATATTTATCTATCTATCTGTTCTTCCCCAGGTAATAGCACGCATTGAACAAACCTAAAAGAGGATTTCTTGTAACAATAATGTAGTAACAGGCTCGGACAAGCTTATCTCACAATTTATAGGGGATGCATGAAGCCGCAGCTGAGAAACTCCTGGTGTGAATACCAATCTGGGAATAAGCCCATGGGACTCAGACACACCTAGGCGAGCCCTGATTTCTCTCTGCATCCGTCTTGCACAGGCAACACGCATGGAGCAGGGTTTTCTCTGTAGCCAAGCCGAGGCAACAAACCCAGAGGCCAAGCCAGCCTCCAGAAGGCCTGAGGGAATAGATGAAAGGGTTTCTGAGATTGGAGCCTGGTCCGCTGGAGACTGGAGAGGAAAGTCAGGGCTGAGTTCCCAATGAGAAAGAGAGGCAGCCATGCACATCTCAGAAAGCTGGAGTCTGCATGACAGACCAACGTGATTTGGAGTCAGATTTCTGCCGCTTCCTACCTCTGAGTCTCAGCTTCCATATCTGTATAATGGGCTGCTAGTGTTAATCTCGGGAGGCCTCAGCCTGCAGCAACTTGAAGCAGGATTTCATTTTTTTTTTTAAGCTTTCTTGTTTGTCTGTTTTGATGTGGACCACGTTTAAAGTCCTTATTGAGTTTGTTATAATATTATTTTCTGGTTTTGGTTTTGGGGCCTCGGGGAAATCCACTAGACCATTCAGGTATGACCTAAATCAAATCCCTTATGATTATACAGTGGAAGTGAGAAATAGATTTAAGGGACTAGATCTGATAGATAGAGTGCCTGATGAACTCTGGTCAGAGGTTCGTGACATTGTACAGGAGACAGGAACCAAGACCATCCCCATGGAAAAGAAATGCAAAAAAGCAAAATGGCTGTCTGAGGAGGCCTTACAAATAGCTGTGAAAAGAAGAGAGGCGAAAAGCAAAGGAGAAAAGGAAAGATACAAGCATCTGAATGCAGAGTTCCAAAGAATAGCAAGGAGAGATAAGAAAGCCTTCCTCAGTGATCAATGCAAAGAAATAGAGGAAAACAACAGAATGGGAAAAACAAGAGATCTCTTCAAGAAAATTAGAGATTCCAAGGGAACATTTCATGCAAAGATGGGCTCGATAAAGGACAGAAATGGTATGGACCTAACAGAAGCAGAAGATATTAAGAAGAGGTGGCAAGAATACACAGAAGACCTGTACAAAAAAGATCTTCACGACCAAGATAGTCACGATAACGTGATCACTGACCTAGAGCCAGACATCTTGGAATGTGAAGTCAAGTGGGCCTTAGAGAGCATCACTAGGAACAAGGCTAGTGGAGGTGATGGAATTCCAGTTGAGCTATTTCAAGTCTTGAAAGATGATGCTGTGAAAGTGCTGCACTCAATATGCCAGCAAATTTGGAAAACTCAGCAGTGGCCACAGGACTGGAAAAGGTCAGTCTTCATTCCAATCCCAAAGAAAGGCAATGCCAAAGAATGCTCAAACTACCGCACAATTGCACTCATCTCACACGCGAGTAAAGTCATGCTCAAAATTCTCCAAGCCAGGCTTCAGCAATATGTGAACCGTGAACTCCCAGATGTTCAAGCAGGTTTTAGAAAAGGCAGAGGCACCAGAGATCAAATTGCCAACATCCGCTGGATCATGGAGAAAGCAAGAGAGTTCCAGAAGAGCATCTATTTCTGCTTCACTGACTATGCCAAAGCCTTTGACTGTGTGGATCACAATAAACTGTGAAACATTCTGAAAGAGATGGGAATACCAGACCACCTGACCTGCCTCTTGAGAAACCTGTATGCAGGTCAGGAAGCAACAGTCAGAACTGGACATGGAACAACAGACTGGTTCCAAATAGGAAAAGGAGTACATCAAGGCTGTATATTGTCACCTTGCTTATTTAACTTATATGCAGAGTACATCATGAGGAACGCTGGGCTGGAAGAAGCACAAGCTGGAATCAAGATTGCTGGGAGAAATATCAATAACCTCAGATATGCAGATGACACTACCCTTATGGCAGAAAGTGAAGAGGAACTCAAAAACCTCTTGATGAAGGTGAAAGAGGAGAGTGAAAAGTTTGGCTTGAAGCTCAACATTCAGAAAACGAAGATCATGGCATCTGGTCCCATCACTTCATGGGAAATAGATGGAAAAACAGTAGAAACAGTGTCAGACTTTGTCTTTTTGGGCTCCAAAATCACTGCAGATGCTGATTGCAGCCATGAAATTTAAAGACGCTTACTCCTTGGAAGGAAAGTTATGACCAACCTTGATAATATATTAAAAAGCAGAGACATTACTTTGCCAACCAAGGTCCGTGTAGTCAAGGCTATGGTTTTTCCAGTGGTCATGTATGGATGTGAGAGTTGGACTGTGAAGAAAGCTGATCGCCAAAGAATTGATGCTTTTGAACTGTGGTGCTGGAGAAGACTCTTGAGCGTCCCTTGGACTGCAAGGAGATCCAGCCAGTCCATTCTAAGGGAGATCGATCCTGGGTGTTCATCGGAAGGACTGATGCTAAAGCTGAAACTGCAATACTTTGGCCACCTCATGCCACGAGTTGACTCACTGGAAAAGACTCTGATGCTGGGAAAGGTTGGGGGCGGGAGGAGAAGGGGACGACTGAGAATGAGATGGCTAGATGGCATCACCGACTCTGTGGACATGAGTTTGGGTGAACTCCGGGAGTTGGTGATGGACAGGAAGGCCTGGCGTGCTGTGATTCATGGGGTCACGGAGAGTCAGACACGACTGAGCGACTGAACTGAACTGAGCAATTTTAAACATGGATTTACCATGCCTGCCTGCTTAGTTGCTCAGTCATGTCTGACTCCTTGCAACCCCATAGACCGTAGCCCTCCAGGCTCCCCTGTCTGTGGGGAGTCTCCAGGCAAGAACACTGGAGTGGGTTGCCACGCCCTCCTCCAGGGGATCTTGCCAACCCAGGGATCGAACCCAGGTCTCTTATGTCTCCTGCAGTGGCAGATAGGTTCTAGCAAATCAAATCTGACAATATATATAAAAAGAATAATACATTGTGACTAAGTGTGGTGTGTGCTAGATATTCAGGACTGATTTAAGATTTGAAAAGTCAATAAATGGAATTTGCCATATCGAGGAACTAAAAAAAGGAAAATTAAGAGGACTTCCATGGTGGCCCAGTGGTTATGAATCCACCTTGCAATGCAGGAGACGCTGGTTCCATCCCTGGCCAGGGAACCAAGATCTCATGAGCCAAAAGCAACTTAAGCCTGAGCCCGGCACCTGCTGAAGCCCATGTGCCCGGGAGCCCCCATGCCACAATTGGAGATCCCTCACGCCACAATTAGAGAGTCCATGTATCACATGGACTCCCTGAAAGAGACACTCTCATCATGTGAAAGATCCACATGATGCAATGAAGATCCCACTTGCCACAGCTAAGATGGACACAGCCAAATAAATAAATACTGTTTCCAAAAAGGCAAATTAAATGAACTTCTCAGTTGATGCAGAAAAGCATCTGACAATATTCAATATCCATTCCTAATAAAAAATTTTCATCAAATCAGGAATAGAAAGAAAATTTTTTAAGCTGATAAAGAGTATCTACCAAAAAACCCTACAGATAACAGCACCCTTAATGGTGACAGACTGAGTGCTTCTCTTGTTAGACAGGGAATGAAGCAAGGTGTCCACACTCATCATGTCCATCCAGCATTTTGCCTGAAGTTCTCTTCAAGGCTATAAATAAGGGGGAAAAAATTAAAGGCATATAGATTGGAAAGGAGGAAGTAAAACCAACACTATTTGCTGAAGGCAGAATGGTCTCAATAGAAAATCCTAAAGATTTTACAAAGGAATCCTTAGGAATCCTCAAAGAAGCTACTAGAAGTAATAAGTGAGATTAACAAGGTTCATATACAAAAAATGAATTGCATCTCTATAAACTAGGTTTTTCCAGGAGTCATGTATGGATGTGAGTGTTGGACCATAAAGAAGGCTGTGTGCCAAAGAACTGATGCTTTCAAATTGTGGTGCTGGAGAAGACTCTTAAGAGGCCGTTGGACTGCAAGCAGATCAAACCAGTCCATCCGAAAGGAAATCAGTCCTGAATACTCATTGGAAGGACTGACACTGAAGCTGAAACTCCAATATTTGGCCACCTGATGCCAAGAGCCAACTCATCGGAAAAGGCCCTGATGCTGGGAAAGCTTCAAGGCGGGAGGAGAAGCGGGAGGCAGAGATGAGATGTTTCGATAGCATCACCGACTCAATGGACATGAATGCAAGCAGACTCCAGGAGAAGTGAAGGACAAGGAAGCCTGTCGTGCCGCAGTCCACAGGGTTGCAAAGAGTCGGACATAACTGAGTGACTGAAAACCAACAGACAACAAAACTAGGAACAACTCTTTGGAAGCTGAAGTTAATCAATACCACCACTACAGCATCACAAATGTGAAATACTTCATGATAAGTTCAGCAAAAGTATTTAAGACCTCTGAGAACTATAAAATATTGCTGAAAGAAGTTAAAGAAGGCATGAATAAATAGGAAGAAAAACCACATTTATGAGTCAGAACGTTCAATATTGTTAAGATGTCAGCGCTGTCCACATTGATCTATAGATTCAGTGCAATCCCAATTAAAACCTCAGAAGGACTTTTGTGCAGAAATTTACAAGATGAGTATATAATTCATATGGAAAAGCAAAGGATGTAGAAGAGCAAAAATCATTTTGAAAAAGACCAAAGTTGAAGACCTACATTGCTTGATTTTAACATGCATTACAAGGTTACAGTAATCAAGACAGTATCAGTTTGGTATTGACATAAAGACAGACATTTAGATCAATGGAACAGAATAGAGGGTTGCAAAATAGACCCACATATGTATGACTAATTGATTTCCAGTGGCGTTGCCAAGGCAATTCCACGGAGGGATGGACAATCTTTTCATTAAATAGTCTGAAACAACTGGATGGCTACATGCATAATAAATAAATAAATGAAAGAAACTTGACTCAGTGCAAAAATTACTCAAAAGAGATCATAGACCTAAAGGCAAGAGCTGAAATTATAAAATGTTCAGGAGAGAAATTAGAAAAAAAATCTCTATTGGCTTGAATTTCTCAAAAGTTCAAAAAAATATGATGTAAAAAATAACAAACCGTAAAAGATCATATCTATTAGTTGTATAAGATTGAAATTTGAATACTCTGTTCTTTAAGATACACTTAAGATATGCTTAAGTGTATCTATCTTCTTCCTTGGAAGAAAAGCTACAATCAACCTAGACAGTATATTAAAAAGCAAAGACATTACTTTGCCAACAAAGGTCCGTCTAGTCAAAGCTATGGTTTTTCCAGTAGTCATGTATGGATGTGAGAGTTGGACTATAAAGAAAACTGAACACCGAAGAATTGATACTTTTGAACTGTGGTGTTGGAGAAGACTCTTGAGAGTCAGTTGGACTGCAAGGAGATCCAACCAGTCCATCCTGAAGGAAATCAGTCCTGAATATTCATTGGAAGGACTGATGTTGAAGCTGAAACTCCAATACTTTGGCCACCTGATGCAAAGAACTGACTCATTTGAAAAGACCCTGATGCTGGGAAAGATTGAAGGCATGAGGAGAAGGGGATGACAGAGGATGAAATGGCTGGATGGCATCACCAACTCGATGGACATGAATTTGAGCAGGCTCCAGGAGCTGGTGATGGACAGAGAAGCCTGGTGTGCTGCAGTCCATGGGGTCACGAAGAGTCAGACACAACTAAGCGACTGAACTGAACTGATGAAAATGAGAAGCCACACCACAAACTGAGAGGAAATATTTAGAGAACACATAGCCAGCAGAAGTTTTTTCCTCTGGAATATATGAAGAACTCTTACAACACAATAATTTAAAAACATAAAAACAAACTTTAAATAGGCAAAAGAACTAAACATACATCAAAGAAGGTGTTTGGATGGCAAATAAACATGTGAAAGGATGCACATCATCATTAGTCATTAAGGAAATGAAAATTAAAACCACCACACACCCACTATATGGCTTAAAGGAGAAAATTGAATTATACCAAGTGTTGGCATGGACATTAAGCAACTAGGACTCTTACAAGCTCCTGGAGGATATGCAGAATGATGCAACCACTTTAGATAGCCATCGTGTTGTTCCTAATTAGTTAAACACACACCTACTGTCTGATACAGCCATTCCGCTCCTAAGGATTTACTTAAGAGAAATGAAAACACGCCTCACCAACACTTGTAAACAAATTCTTGAAGCAGCTTTATTTGTAATAGCCAAAAAGTAAACAGCCCGAATGCCCATCACACAGGTATGTCCATTAAGAAAAACTGCGATGTTTCCATACCAATGTAGTACTACCGGTCTCTTGATACTTCTCATTCATCTGGTATATTTGAGCACTTTCCTTGAAGCATCAGATGACAGGGAAAGGCTCCCTGATGTCAGAGGATTTAAGATGAAACACTCCCACCCCAGGCCTTGGCGCCCTCCATACCCAGGACCCATATCTTTATCCTGATTGAGGGATCCGGTCACATTTCCATAGTCGGGCGGGTTTTTTGTTTGCTTGTTTCTGGAATGTCATTGCTTTACAAAGTTGTGTTAGTTTCTGCCGTATAGGAAGTGAGTCGGTGGTATGTATACATACACCCCCTCCTTCTTGGACCTCCCTCCCCCCCACCCAGGTTATCACAGAGCTTCCTCTGCCTTGTAACAGGCTCCCACTAGCTCTCTGTTTTACGTATGGCAGTGTGTATATGTCAGTCTTAATCTCCCAGTTCGTTCCACCCTCTCCTTCCCCCGCTGTGTTCCCATGCCCATTTTCTGTCAGGTGTAATCAGGTCATTCTATTCTTTTCAATATATCTTATTTCTTAAGATGATAGGTAAGCATGATTATATCCTCAAACCTTTGCTAAATAGGAAAAAAAAAAAGTTTTTGTGGTGGGCTTTTTTTGTCTAACCAGGCATAGGAATTTTGACTTGGGGAATATGGTCATCAGACTTGGTTTAGATCCCTACTTTACCTTCTTGTGGTGTGTCTTTTTCCTCATTTCGGATTCCCAGAGTCATATTATCATCTCCTCCTTTTGTCTCCTTTGGGGAGGGGTCACATATTTATATGGGGCTTTCCTGGTGGCTCAGATGGTAAAGAATCTGCCCGTGACCCGAGAGAGCTGGGTTTGATCACATATTAATATAAGATAATGTGGGTTCAAAACCTGGCTCTTCCGCTTACTAGCTGTGTGACTGTGGTGGATCACTTAACCTCTCTGTGCTTCAGTTTTTTTATCTGGAAAATGGTGATCATCAGAGTATTAGCTCCTGGAGCTGTTCAGAGCATAGAAAGCTCTTAGCACTGGGCATGTAAGCAGTCGATAAATATTTGCTTTCCTTAGCACATGAACCCAGGATCAGGAAAAGTTTTAAAGGTCTGATGCAACCTTACCACACTGTCTTATAAAGATCAATTTTAATAGATGATCCTTCAGATAGAGGTTGCGTTTTAACATAGGCTTATTTTAGGAAGCAGATTCTAACCAGAATTTCAGGCCTGATCAAATGGTGCTGGGCGGAAGGGGGCTGAGGGGAGGCTTTATTGTGTGGGACCAGGTTGTGTCACAATCACAATGTACATCAGAGCTACACGAGAATCTCCTTAAAATCAGCATCTCTGAGGGACGAGCCTGGGAATCTGCATTTTAACAAACCCTCCAGATAATTATTATTCTGAGAAAGTTGGAGAATCCCTGCCTAGAGAATGCCTATAGAATAGAAACTCCTTTTCCACTCTCTCTTGCTGTTACGTTCTTATATCCTTGTCTCCCCAATTTCTTTACTTTTGTTGGGAGGGACGGGGAGTAATGTTCAAAAAAAAACCCCACCAGACTTAATTACCTGAAAATTCTTTTTCTTCTTACTTGGTTCTTCGCAGAACTTGTGTAGATGCATTTTTTAACTCTGTACCTCTGCGGGAATGTATGTATAGGATTTTGTACCCTGCATCTAATTAACATTGCGCCATCTGTAGTATTGCATCCTGCTACATTTTTTTCTCGTGCCTTCTCTGCCTCACCTCTTGCTTCTCTGTCCAGGTGACCATCTAAGCTGGCTGGCTGGGTATATGCCTGTGTCCACACGCCTCTCACCTTAATTCAAATACATAGTTACATACATTGAATTGGGGACCTTGATACAGCTTTGGTATCTCTTACTGCATGTATTTCACAAGCGTTCTGAAATACTTTTTCCTGTAAGCTGAATGAATAAATAAAGGATGTGGTTCGTCTGTGCCAGTGCTTAAAATTCGTATAAGAGCTCTGTAGTGAAGTGTGCTTTATGTTAATGAGGATTATATTTACTCTTTAGCCCCACCTGCAATTATTGGGTGAACTCAGGTCGCCTTAGTCTGCTGCCACCGTGAGTGCCCGTCAGTAACGGAGGGTGTACCTGAAATACAAAGTGCCTGGGAGCGCGTGACTTTTTCCCTCTTCTAGCAGAGGGCAGCTCTGGCCAGCAAGGTGGACGGCTGGGTTCCGATCATACAGGTTACTGTGATCTAAACGTCCCCCTGAGCCTCAGTTGCTGCATCTGTAAAAGATGGTTATTAAGCTTGAGCAGCATTCCTCTCAGAGAACCCTCTGGACCACCTGCTTCAGAATCACCGTCATACTACTTAAAATGCAGTTTCCCAGGCCGCACCCTCGGCCCACTGAACCACAACCTTCATGGGGAAGGGCCCAGAAGCCTGCACATTCATTGAGTCTCACAGTTGGATCCCACGGGCTATTAAAGGTTGGGAACAAGTGGTCCCTGTGGTTGAATATCCTGGCAGTTGATCTCCAACCTTCTGTGTTTTCTTTCTCAGGCAGGGAGGTGTTAACCCGGCTGCCCTGCCAGAGCTGCACCATCCAATGTAGTCAAGAGAAGAGTCCGGGTCCTGGTGTTGGGCTGGCCAAGAAGTTTGTTCAAGTTTTCCCATAACAATTTACAGAAAAAGCAAATTAACTTTTGGAGAAAAGGGAATAAGACCTAGCACATAGTAGGTGTTCAGTGAATATTTGATAAATGATACGGGCATGATACTTGGTTCAGCTTTAACCTTAGAACCAAGGCTTTCCTGGGAAGAGTTAGGGCTCCAAGAACTATCACACACACACACACACATACACACACACAGATACACACATCCCACCCCCATCGCACCCCAAACCAGCTAAATGGCAAATTGTACCCGGAATCTGGGAAAAACCTTCGACAAGTCATCTTAGAATAGTAACAGCTTCTGTCCCAGCCAGCGCTGTCACAGGCAGCTTAATTATGGTAATTAGGAGCCACATTAAAACATGATTATAACATAAAATTGAAATTAGTCGTATAACACATCCAAATTTTTCGGTATGCTTATTGATTTTCTTCCCCTGTTAGTCGGAGGGCTACAGTAAATTCAGATAGATCTGGTACAATTAAAATGGAGCCCGTAAATGCTAGTGAAAATTTTAATTAGCAGCTGTCTTTTGTTAAGGACGATGAAGTGGGGATGCATATATTTAAGGGGAACATAATCAGGGTGTTTGTGTTTCTTTTCTTGATCCTAGGTGGGGCAGGCCACGCTGTTCTCATTCCTTTTTAAGAACTGTTTCAAAAAAGGATGAAAGTTGTGTAGACATCTAAGAAATGCCTAAACGGGAAGTGGATGGTTTAAAGAAAAACAGTTAATTAAACTTGGTGATTGGAGGTATGTGGACAAAATGACCAACTGAACTGTCTTTTCTGTAGGACGGAGTGGCTTTGAACTTGGTGAGCTATGCATCCGCATCCTAACTCTCCTATTTACCAGCCACGTGACACTGAGCGGTTTTGCTTTGCCTCTCCGATCCTCAGTCTCCTCATCTGCAAAGTGGGAATAATGGTAGAACCCATCTCACACAGTGACTGAGAGGACTGATGAGATTGTGCATGTTTCAACTGAAGTCACACATTAATACTTAGGAGTTGTTATCAGCAGTAGCAGCCACTCCAGTGTTCTTGCCTGGAGAATCCCAGGGAAGGGGGAGCCTGGTGGGCTTCCGTCTATGGGGTCACACAGAGTCGGACACGACTGAAGTGACTTAGCAGCAGCAGCAGCAGCATCACTGCCATCATCTTTATCACCATTAGCATCATTTTTGTCATTTTCATCCAGTGAAGAGAGGGCTCTTGGAATGCCTGCCATGTCTCTGGTGAGCTTCATGGTGTAGGGGAAAGTCTATGAGTTTTGCTTCAGGTAACCCTCTAATCTGTGCCACTTATAAGATATTCAGCCTCAGGCAAGTCATTGTATTTCTTTCCTTATTTGTAAAACGAGCAAAATTTTCAAGGGAATGTTGGGAATATGACAAGGGATGTGGGCTGTGCCTGGCATGGAGCTAGCCATTTGAACCATGTTGATTCTCTAACTTGAATATCTAGTTCCATCCGCCCAACAGACTGTTGTGGTGGTGGTATGGCTCAGGCATGTCTAGAATATAAAATCAAGAATCTCCAGGCTTCAAATCACAGCCTTCACTCAGAGGATTTTCTGCGCTACCTCCTGCAAGGTTCATGTCCCACCGTCATGGCTTTAGTTGCCAGGAAGTTTTTCTGCCATCTGTATATATGGAGGAGATAACAGAGCCCATCACATACTCCATGTGGTCCTCTGCATTTCCCAGGCTCCCGTCCAGTTGGGGTTAGGTCATGTGATTCCTTCTGACCAATAGACTGTGAGCAGAAACATGTCACTTCTGTTTGGAGGCAATTAAAGAGTAGTGGCTGGAAAACCACATGCAGAGATAAGAAAACGACAAGATGGAAGTTACTTAGATCATCCCTGCGGGGAGGACAGCTGTCCTGGAGAGTGGTGGAATCCCCGCAGGAACTTTGTGAGTGAAAAATGAACCATCATTGCATTAAGTTACTGGGAGATTGAGGCTTTTTTGTTACAGCAGCATAGCCTAGCTTATGCTGATTAATACAGTGACGGGTCTCTGCCATCAAGTCCACTTTTTGTTTGTGCTTCTTGCTCTGAAGGCACTAATGGCTTGTTGGCCATGGGCCATTCCCAGACTGACTGATGGATCTTTTTTCCAGAACCAATTTTAAGTAGACTGGAGGGGATCTCTAAGTTCAGAGATTTGCCATAATGTTTATGCCCATCTGTGCAGCCTGCCGCTGGTCCCTTGCTGTCCAGATAGTTCAGGTGGCTGGGACAAAGAAACATGGAAAACTCAAAACACTGGGGTGCTTACATGGGTCATTCACAGCCACATAGACTGCTACTGGGGCACCCAATGGATTCGGTAGGTCAGTTATTATGGGCATCTACTGCTTTACCCCAACCAGAACTCACACTCATCTCTATTTTTAAATTTATTTATTTGGCAGCGGGGAAGGGCTGTGCTGGGTCTTCACTGCTGTGGGGGATTTTCTCTGGTTGTGGTGGGTGGGAACTACTCTCCAGTTGCAATGATCAGTGACTTGCTGTGGAGCCTGGGCTGTAGGGTGCGTGGGCTTCAGTAGCTAGGGTGCAAGGGCTCAGTAGTTGTGGCTCTCCGGGTCTAAATCACAGACTCAGTAGTTGCGGCGCATGAGATTAGTTGCTTCACGGTATGTGGGATCTTCCCGGGTCAGGGATAGAACCCATGTCCCCTGCACCAGCAGGCGGATTCTTTACTACTGAGCCACCAGGGAAGTCACAGGACTCATCTTCATTTTGGCATCAACTCTTAGTTTTGTTTCGAGGACCACTTATTTGGTGCAGAGTTGGTAGGCTTGTCAATCAAAAGGCTTTACTCTCCCTTCTGTCCGAGAAGTGGGCCAACCTGGGTAGTGATTCAGACAAAGTGCAGCCCCTTTAAAGAATGTGCTGCTGCTGCTGCTGCTGCTAAGTCACTTCAGTCATGTCTGACTCTGTGTGACCCCGTAGACGGAAGCCCACCAGGCTCCCCCTTCCCTGGGATTCTCCAGGCAAGAACACTGGAGTGGGTTGCCATTTCCTTCTCCAATGTGTGAAAGTGAAAAGTGAAAGTGAAGTCGCTCAGTCATGTCCGACCCTTAGTGACCCCACGGACTGCAGCCTACCAGGCTCCTCCATCCACGGGATTTTCTAGGCAAGAGTACTGCAGTGGCTTGCCATTGCCTTCTCCGTTAAAGAACTTGGGAGGGTCCTAACTTCCTGGTGATGCTTCCCTCAGGCCTGCTTCCCCAACTCTTCTTTGGTCTGTGAGATACTCCTAACCTTCTGACAAAGCTCTCCCACCTGTTTCTGGCTGAATTTAGCCAAAATCAGCTTCCTTTCAAGACTCTTCCTTTTAAGAGTCTTAAGTATGCATGAATTCTAAGTTGCTTCAGTAGCATGCGACTATGCAACTCCATGGATATATCCTGCCAGGTTCCTCTGTCCATGGGATTCTCCAGGCAAGAATACTGGAGTGGGTTACCATGCCCTCCTCCAGAGGATCTTCCTGACCCAGGCATCAAACCCAAGACTTTTACATCTCCTGCGTTGGCAGACAGTTTCTTTACCAGTAGCACCACCTAGGAAAGCCCTTAGGTATCATACATAGTAATGAATTTCATCCAATATTGACAAAGCCCCCATCATGTGCTGGGTACCATGCTGGACTCTATTACCCTAAGTTTGGAATGACATTTATGACTGATGGACTAAGAAAGCAAAACTCCGAGGTTAAGTAAAATGTAGACATTTTATTCATTCCACCAATGCACCATGGTTTCCAGTTATGGGCAAATGCACAATTAGGTGCTGGCGATACAAGAGTGAAGAAAGAAAGAAAAAAAAAACAGACCAAAATTCTGTTTTGTTCTGAGAACCATTCATCAGATGCAGGCCTGGTGGGCTTGTCAATCAGAAGTCCTTATCCTCTTCTGTCCAAGAGATGGGCACATGACCTGCCATGGAGAGTGATTCCATACCAAGTGCAGCCTCTTTAAAGGGATCAGGAGGGTTCCAGCTTCCTAGGTCCCTAGAACTGCTGAGATGCTGTCCTCAGACATTCTTTCCCAGCTCTCCTTTGTGAGGCTGATATTCTGGTTGGAGGAGGCAGATGTAAATAACACGAACAATAAAAATATAGACTAGTCAGATGCTCAGAAGTAGTGTGTGGAGAGATAAAGCAGGATGGGAGGTGGGATAACATGTGGTGTCAGGGGTGGGATAAAGCGGGGTCGCAACTTAAAACCCCTCTGTTCAAGGAAGGCTTCACTGCAATTTGAGCAATGCCGGGAAAGCGGAAATGTGTGTTCTCCTGTTCTTGTTTCCAAATCCCACTGTGCAGGTGACTTGGTTTATAGGGCGGCTGTGGGGACAGGACTTGACACTGAAAAAGCACACGATAAAGATCAGCTGAAAAACAAGTGCAAAGAAGCCCGGTGGATGCCAAGTCAGCGCTGAGTGTGTGGGGAACACTGGCCCTCCTCCTCCAATCCTAAATCAGGCCTGGGGATGCCGCGTCCCAGAAGTGCCCCAGAAACCGCTGAAGCTGTGGCCTCACAGGGTGGTTTGCAATCACCAGACCCCCTCCATCCCCCCGACCCCCGCCATCCCCACCCCTGCCCCAGCTCCCGGGATGCTCTAATTAGGGACCTCGGGGCAGCCCTGGCGGCTGGCTGTTTCTGCTGCTCCCAGCCACCGCTCCAGAAGAACTGGGGGTGGGGAAGAAAGGGGGAGAGACAGAGGAAGGAAGCAGGGAGGGAGAGAGGCAGAGACAGACACAGCACACCGAGAAAGGGAGAGGGAGGGGAGGCGGAGACTAGGGAACAGGGCACAGACGGGGCGGCGGCGGGAAGGCGCTGCCCGAGCCAGCAAGAGGCAGAGCGCACTCCTCTGCAGGGGGCGGGTCCTGCGTGGCCAGGGCACCTCTGACATCTGCAGTTCCTCCCCGCTGCCCCACCCCGCCCGCATTAGAGAAATGCTCAAGGGCATAGGCTCTGGGCACTGGGTGCAAATCCTTTCTCTGCCATTGCCTGAACATGGGGACATGGGCAATCTCACAGGTATCTGAGTCTCAGTATCATGATGTCAGCCGTATAGGTTAGAGAGGGTTCTGATGTGCTGCGTGGAAGGCACCAAGCTGCCTGCCGTGCACCCAGCATGGGGACCTCGGCTCAGTCCCGACTCTGGGCCCTTGCAGTCAGCCTGCAGGAGACCCTGGTCCCGCACTCTCACACAGAACCGCTTTGGGGACTCTGAATGGGAACCTCGAGCCTGGTGGCTCTTGCCCTGACTGCCCACTAGGTTCACCTGAGGAGCCTTAAAGAACACAGATGCCCCAAGTTCTCTCCCAGGGAGAGTCTCTGTGGTTCACTTAGGAGGCAGCCTGGGCATCAGAATTCCTCAAAAGCTCCCAGGTGCTTCCAAGTTGCAGCCGAGGTTGAGAAGCACCGCTTTGTCTCAGGGTGTTGATTTAACCACCCCCCCACCACCCCCGCCGAACACCTTTATTCACAAAGAATGAGGTATACTCAGACAACACACCTGTAGGCAGCCTCTCAGACAGGCTGATTTTTCTTTTTCTGATTTGGAGCGACAAGCATTTATTGAGCACCTACTGTGTTCCTGGCACACTGTTAGGATCAGGCACTATTCCTGCCCGCCAATAGGCTGATGTCTGGGTGACCATATCCTGCCACGCTTGAGGGGATTGTGGGAAAAACTGGAAGAAAGAAATATCTCACCCAGATTGGGGCATGGGAGGAGAGAAGAGAGGTTATGGGATCACATGTAAACTGTGACTTGAAAAAACCGAGTAGCAGCTGGGCCGGCAGAGATGTGGAAGACAGACGGGTCGCCCCGGTGGCCGCAACAGCATGCGGTGTGAAGCGTCAGGGGAGGGGGCAGAGTGAGGAGGGGGCTTGCCTGCAGACCGGAAGACAAAGCGCAGGAGAGGAAGCCAGACAGCAGACGCCTTACGGCCAAGCCAAGGCTCCCGGCCTTCACCTTATGGGCACTAGGGAGACATGGCAGGCTATAGGTTAAGAGGCAGCCTTGGTCCTGGGCATAGGTATTCAGAGTGCAGCTGCCATGGAGTGCCAGGGGGTGGGGCGTGAGAAAAAGCTTTTGTTTGGCAAATTTTCCTCAAGCAATTTTCTTCCATTCCCTTCCATCGTGTAGAAACAGGAAGTTACCCAGAGACCATCACTGCCATGGCAACAGTAAGAGAAACAAACAGTGCGTGCCATTTGCACAAAATTGTCCATAACGGCTGTTCATTTCTCACGCCATTATTTCAATACGAGGGGATGGCAGAGATGGGATGGGCAACAGCAGGCTTCAATGGTGCCACTGATGTCACCTTTTCTTGAAACAACTAGAAATTCTCACAGACATTCAGACAGTGGCACTTAGATCATGTCTCCAGCTGGGAACTTCTGCTGGTTTAGACTCTTACTGCCGGGAGGTATACCCTGTTCCTAGGCAGTGTGGTCAAGTGGTTAGAAACTCCAGCCAGAGGTCGACAGCCCTGGGTTCAAGTCCCCATTCTGTCACTGATTGGTGACTGTTGGCAAATGTCATCACCCATCTGAGCCTCTGTTTGTTGTTGTTTAGTCACTAAGTTGCGTCAGACTCTTTGCAACCCCATGGACTGCAGCACGTCAGGCTTCCCTGTCCTCCACTGCTTTCCAGAGTTTGCTCAAGTTCATGTCCATGAGTC
Organism: Moschus berezovskii; assembly: GCF_049115385.1. Classification (NCBI taxonomy): domain Eukaryota; kingdom Metazoa; phylum Chordata; class Mammalia; order Artiodactyla; family Moschidae; genus Moschus; species Moschus berezovskii. Next base: position 69,169,365 of record NC_142478.1, read on the forward strand.
AGTGATGCCAGCCAACCATCTCACCCTCTGTTGTCTCCTTCTCCAACTGCCCTCAATCTTTCCCAGCATCAGGGTCTTTTCCAATGAGTCAGTTGTTCGCATCACGTGGCTCAGTTCTTCCAATGAATACTCAGGGTTGATTTCCTTTAGGATGGACTGGTTTGAGCTCCTTGCCACTGTTCACTCATCTGCAATGTGGAAATTCAGTCAGTCAGTCAATCAGTACTGAGCAAGACTTCATTGAAAACCTCTTCTGTGCTTTATGCTGAAAAGAATTCTTGCATTCATGGAGCTTAGAATCTAGGAGGAGAACATAGATAGTACACCTAGAAGCACTTCTGGAAATAAGAAAGATGATTTTGATGAGTGATACTTGCTAAAAAGCATTTAAAACCAAGGACGTTCTCTCTGAGGAGGTGCTGTGCTGGCTGCCCTCAGGGCGAGAAAGAGCCACCTGTGTACCTGTCAGGAGAAAAACTTCCAAGCAGGGAAGAGCGAGCGCAAAGAACAAGAGACAGCCCTAGGTTTTGGCTGTTGGCAGATGGACCTTCATGAAGGGAAGCACAGGAAAAGGTCAGAGAGACTAAAACTCCAAGCTCCCGATGCAGCAGGCCGGGGTTCAATACCTGGTCAGGTAACTTAGATCCCACATGCAGCAGCTAAGACCTGATGCAGCCAAATAATCAAACAAATGTCTTTTTGTTTTCTAAGAAGGAAAAGATCAGAGAAGGTCAAGGGGCCAGATCTGGACCCTCCAGGCTAGGGTAGGAGTTTGGGTAGGACTTCCTTGGTGGCTCAGTGGTAAAGAATCCGTCTGCCAATGCAGGAGTCCCTGGTTTGATCCCTGGTCAGGAATATCCCCTGGAAAAGGAAATGGCTACCTGCTCCGACATTTTTGCCTGGAGAAGTCCATGGACAGAGGAGCATGGTGGTCTATTCAGTTCATGGGGCTGCAGATTTGGACACGACTGAGCAACGAAGATCGTGGCATCCGGTCCCATCACTTCATGGGAAATAGATGAGGAAATAGTGGAAACAGTGTCAGACTTTATTTTTCTGGGCTCCAAAATCACTGCAGATGCTGATTGCAGCCAGGGAATTAAAAGACGCTTACTCCTTGGAAGGAAAGTTATGACCAACCTAGATAGCATATTAAAAAGCAGAGACATTACTTTGCCAACCAAGGTCTGCCTAGTCAAGGCTATGGATTTTCCAGTGGTCATGTATGGATGTGAGAGTTGGACTGTGAAGAAAGCTGAGTGCCGAAGAATTGATGCTTTTGAACTGTGGTGCTGGAGAAGACTCATGAGAGTCCCTTGGACTGCAAGGATATCCAGCCAGTCCATTCTAAGGGAGATCAATCCTGGGTGTTCATTGGAAGGACTGATGCTAAAGCTGAAACTGCAATACTTTGGCCACCTCATGCGATGAGTTGACTCACTGGTAAAGACTCTGATGCTGGGAGGGATTGGGGGCGGGAGGAGAAGGAAATGACAGAGAATGAGATGGCTGGATGGCATCACCGACTCGATGGACATGAGTTTGAGTGAACTCCAGGAGTTGGTGATGGACAGGGAGGCCTGACGTGCTGTGATTCATGGGGTCGCAAAGAGTCGGACACGACTGAGCGACTGAACTGAACTGAGCAACTAAAAAGGAGTACGTCAAGGCTGTGTATTGTCACCCTGCTTGTTTAACTTATATGCAGAGTACATCATGAGGAACGCTGGGCGGAAGAAGAACAAGCTGGAATCAAGATTGCCAGGAGAAATTGCAATAACCTCAGATATGCAGATGGCGCCACCCTTATGGCAGAAAGTGAAGAGGAAGTAAAGAGCCTCTTGATGAAAGTGAAAGAGGAGAGTGAAAAGGTTGGCTTAAAGCTCAACATTCAGAAAACTAAGATCATGGTATCAGGTCCCATCACTTCATGGCAAATAGATGGGGAAAGAGTGGAAACAGTGGCTGACTTTATTGCTCTGGGCTCCAAAATCACTGCAGATGGTGACTGCAGCCATGAAATGAAAAGATGCTTACTCCTTGGAAGGAAAGTTATGACCAACCTAGATAGCATATTAGAAAGCAGAGACATTACTTTGCCAACCAAGGTCCATCTAGTCAAGGCTATGGTTTTTCCAATAGTCATGTATGGATGTGAGAGTTGGACTGTGAAGAAAGCTGAGTGCCGAAGAATTGATGCTTTTGAACTGTGGTGTTGGAGAAGACTCTTGAGAGTCCCTTGGACTGCAAGGAGATCCAACCAGTCTATTCTAAAGGAGATCAATCCTGGATGTTCATTGGAAGGACTGATGCTAAAGCTGAAGCCCCAGTACTTTGGCCACCTCATGCAAAGAGTTGATTCACTGGAAAATAGTCTGATGCTGGGAGGGATTGGGGACAGGAGGAGAAGCGGACGACAGAGAATGAGATGGCTGGATGGCATCACCAACTCGATGGAGGTGGGTTTGAGTGAACTCCAGGAGTTAGTGATGGACAGGGAGGCCTGGCGTGCTGTGATTCATGGGGTTGCAAAGAGTCGGACACGACTGAGCAACTGAACTGAACTGAACTGAGAGACTAAAACACCACGACCACCAGGAGTCTGGGCCACAGTGACTCACTCCCTAAGGGAGCACAATAATCCTTAATAATCTCAATATCATGAGACATAGAATGGCAAACACTAAAACAAGTGCCTGAAAACATCCCCGTTTACTCCGGGATATCTGCAGCCCATCACCTCTTGGATGTGGAAGTTATTGCCGTGGATTGATGGCACTCCAGACCTGGGAGGGCTTTAAGAGATCCCTTAATAATAATTCTCCTTTTTCCTGTGGGTGAATGAAGGATCAGAGAGGGCGTGGAACTGACAGACATCACACAGGAGTCAGGGGCAGTCTCCGGGCTCTGCAGCTTCCTCCCACGCTCCCTTAGGCGCCTGGACTCGAGTTCATCCGTGCCCTCTGCAGAGAAATGCCTTGGCCTCTGCTCTTGTTGCTGCTGAGCGGTGCTTCCTGCTGGGGAGCAGTGTAGGGTAATGGAAAGGCAGAGTCTCAGAGGATCACCAGACCCCAGTCCTCCTCTCCCCATCCCCCTGTCCTTCTGGGAGCAGAGGCTGGGTTTGGGCTGGGGAACCAGAAGAAAGGTCAGGATATGGGTTGGGTGGGACCTGACACAGCCTGGTATTTCAACTCTCCATCCTGAAGTGAGTGGCAAGGTGGCAGAGGAAGGCAGCGGGCTGGAAGATGTTTCCTGGCGGTCCAATGGTTACAGCCCCGCACTTCCACTGCAGGGGGCCTGGGTTCAATTCCCAGCTGGGAACTAACATCCTGCGTGTGTGCAGTACAACCAGAAAAACAAAGTTAAAATATAAGATGAACAGCGCAGCACTGCCTTGGTTAATTTCAAGTGAGACAAGTCACATGGAACATGAATTAGATTGGCTAAGTCCCCGACAGGCTTGGGAGTGTTACTGATTCTAGACCCTTAACCCCAGCTGGACTTTCCTCTGGTTCTAGGCATAAATGAATACATTTTATAAACCCTACTAGAGAAGAGCTTTTTATGGCACCTGGGCTGTCTTTTCACTTACAATCTGTAAGAAAAAAAAAGGTGTTAGTCACTCAGTCATGTCTGACTCTTCGTGACCCCATGGACTGCAGCCTGCCAGGCTTCTCTGTCCCAGGGAATCTCCAGGCAAGAATACTGGAGGGGATTGCCACTTCCTTCTCTGGGGGGATCTTACTACAATTTGCATAATACATTATCATAACTCCTTCTGTTCCGTGAGCACCTGCAACAGCATGGGTACTTGATTCCGCACTGAACACAGATCCTGTCTCTTACCATTACAGAAGCCCCAGAAGTCATCACTAAAATCCCTAGCTTTGTACAGACAAGGAGCTTGAAGTTTAGAGGTGACACATACAGGAGGGAATACCAACTCCTTCAAACTCAGGCATTACACATCAACTGATTCCAAGGGACACAAGTGCTCCTAGGGTCACCATATATGAACGTCTTTAGAATAGCCCCCAGGTCTGTCCTCGCATGCAGATATAAGCTGTTCTTCATGGTCTGAAAAATGTTATGTGTCACAATTCATAGTGCCAACAGAGTATAAATATCCACGGCATCTTTAACTGACTTTTTCCCCTCACCTCTGCGACTCAAAAACCTGAACCCAGGGAAACCTCCCAGCTGGGTTTGTAGGAGCCGGACTGCGGAGGTCCCTTCAGACCCTGGTCACCTGCCCCTCTCCCTCAGCCTCTTTCCTGTTTCTCGCAGTGCTTTGGTTGCCCGTCTTGTCTGGCCAGACAAGCCTCTGGAGAACGCAAATCCATCTTGCAGGCTTGCTTTGTATTCCGTAAACTTTCAGTTTGAAAACAAAGGCATTGTCTTGCGGTCGAATCTCTGTCTGGCAGCCGGCATTTCTCAAGAACCAGGGCAGGAGACAGAGATGCAGCATTTCCACGGAAACCAAAGAGGCATAATTGCCTCTTTCCAGTGCATTGACGCACGGGGTAGGGGTGCCTGCATCGCGGTTGGTCATCGTTCCCTTGTTAGCATCTGACCAGTGATGTGACAGCCACGGGGCTCCCTGCGTGGGGGCTGCATAGCTTCAGCAGCCTGGGTTGAAAACCCATGAGATACTGGTTCGATGCTCTGCCTGCCCATCAGTGACCCGGGCTGGATTTGTCTCCTGGACTAGACTCTTGCTGGGACTTCTTTTTATCCTTTTTACTCACTCCATCTCTTTCAAGAAGTCTCCTTCATATCCTATTTTGACTCCAAAACAACAGATTTTTTTTCTCTTTTTTTTCCCCCAGTGATAGACTTTTCCAATATCAGATGTTCCTTGGGGGAGAAACTGATGCTGGGTTTGGGCAGGGCAGGACTATGAATAAAAATTGACACTTCCTATATTGTATGTTGACGGCGAGAGTAATTGCTGAGTGTATACTTCCTGTAGCACTCTGAGTCAATCCCCTGTTAATTATGATCCCCGTAGACAGAAAAATGGCATCAGAGAATTATGATGACAATGTCTAGCATTTATTACAATGGCTAGCCTGCATTACAACAGCCCCCTTTCCATCTCAGAGCCTTGCACTTGCTGTGACCTCTACTTAGAACGTGCTCTTCCCCAGATCTTCACTGGTCACCTTTCCCACAGCATTCACTCCTCTGCTTAAACATCTCCTGACCCCTGGAAAGGAATGTGCCTCCTTTACTGTCAATTCATGCTGTTTTCACTTCCTCACAGAACTTAGACTTCCTGAAATTCTTATTAAGTTTTTACCGTCTATCCCTCATCTGACAAGGTAAGCTCCAAAGATCAGGACTTTGTTCATCTGTGCATCCCCAAGGTTTAAAGCAGTATCTGGCACATAAGAGATGCTCAAAAAATATTTGTTGAAACACTGGATAGATGGATGATAGAAGGACAGATGGATGAAGAGTTGACTACGTACTGCGTGCATTATCCTAAGGGCTTGATAATGATTATCTATTTCATCTTAAATGACAGTCTTTTGTTGAAACAGTTTCAGGGAAGTTAAGACAGTTGTTAAAGGGCACACAGCTGTTAGGAGGTGAGAAAGTATTCAAATTCGAGTTCAGGTCTGTCAGGTTTCAAAGCCCATTTTTAACCGCTCTGCTTCCCCTGGTATAGAACATTAACCTTGGAAAGAACGGGGCGCTCAGGTTGCCTGATGTCACAACTATCGGCTCCAGACAGCAAGAGACAGAGTCTGCTGCGGCCGCAGCACCTTGCATGGCGTTTGGCAGCTGGTGAACTGATGGACTTCCCAGGAGGCGCTGGTGGTAACGAACCTGCCTGCCCACGCGGGAGATGTAAGAGGCGTGGGTCCAGTCCCTGAGGCAAGAAGATCCCCTGGAGGAGGACACGGCAACCCACTCCAGCGTTCTTGCCTGGAGAATCCCACGGACAGCGGAGCCTGTCCGTGGGCTGCAGTCCATGGGGTTGCAAAGAGTCGGACGCTACTGAAGTGACTTAGCACGACCACTCTAAAAATGGTAGATGCTCAAGCAATGCTTGCAGGTAGATGGGAGAGACAGATGGATGAGCCAGCGGGTAAGTGAGTGGATGGATAGATTACAGATAGGTGGATGTATGGATAAGGAAACAGAGTCCCAGAGAGGCTGGTGACTCCAAGGTCACACAGCATGTCAGCAGAAAAGAGACCAGAACTGAAGACTCCTGTCCTGGCACTCTTCTGACTCACAACACCAAACATGTGAGAATGAAGCTGAGCGTTTCCCTTATGGTTTGTGCTAGTTAACGGTTTGAGGGGTGCTCCCTGGAACCCTTTTAAAATGCATGCTCTTGTGTCCCCTCATGTCACAGTGATGTTACCATCCATTTGTGTCAATCACCCGGATGGTTAAGTGTCATTTTTATCCCCACTCCTCAGAAGAGGAAAGTAAGGCTCAGAGAGGTTAAATAACTTGCCCTTCTTACCCAGCAGGAAGAGATGAGGCTAGAATCTAACACTTTGTTTCCACTAGACCAATTTTAGCTGCCTAAGAGCTGATTTATCAAGTGGCAACATGTAAAGTAGCCAGAGTTGTGAGCACATATCATCTGGTCTGCAGAAAATCTGGGATTCTCTCCCTCAGCAGCAGTGGGGAGCAAAAAGTCCTCCCTGACACCAGAATCCAGTCCAGATGTGCTCTAGGGCAACAGAGCAGAAGCCTGGGCAAAGATAGAGCAAGTACATGATATTGAAGAAGTCATTTTGCCTTTCTGAACCTCAGTTTCCTCATCTGTGAAATGGGTATGGAAGATTTTCTGTGAGCTGCTCTAGTTCCTTGCAGAATTCTTTTCCTATCACGGTATTTCTTCTTGGGAAAAAAAAAAGTTGATGTTGTTCTTAGAGAATCCCCTTATATTCCCACCATCACAACTTCAGATTACTGGGCCTTTGTCTCCTTCGTAAATCCCTGCCCATGTGTTTAATGAGTTAAGAGTTTACAATGTCACTTCTGCCACATAAAACACCTGCATGCAAGCAGTTAATCTTCTAGAGGCCCCATGACTTTACCAAAAGGAGTGTCTCTGATGGTGGACTTTTATTCACTATAGTGTCCAGGTAACAAGGAAGTGTTGAAGGAAATTCACTGGCAGTCCAGAGGTTAGGATTCTGTGCTTCTACTGCAGGGCCACAGGTTCAATCCCTGGCCAGGAAACTAAGATCACTCATGCCAGACTGCTCGGTGGGGGGGTGGGGGGCAGGGGGAAGCCCAGGGGAACATCCATGGACTCGCAGCATTTGAGGCAGCCATCAAATACCTGGGAAACAGCCTGTTGAGATGCAGTGGGTTCTGATCTCTGGACTCAGACTTGGCATTGAATCCTGGCCAAGAGACCTCAGCATCGATTGTGATGCTCTCTAGGGCTCAGGAACGTACCTGTCGGATGGATACAGTCACACCTCACCGTCAGGATCATTATGAAATTATATCACTATAACACCTGGCAAACAGGAGCTGCTTCTAAACAGCCGTTTCCTTGTTTCCAGGTGTGGAGCTGGTCTGCCTCTTTGTTTTCCCCTCCCTCGCCTTCTCCTTTTTCCTCCATCTTCCATCCTTACATTTCCACTCGACAAGCATTGTTGTACGCCTGCTGTATGCTAGCGCCGTGTGGGCGCTGAGTGGATGGTGATGACCAGCAGGGCAAGGTCACCCCTCCCAGGGCCCCAGCCTAACCCAGCAAAGCAAGGGGCTGCTGCATCCTCCCCAGAGGAGAAATCAGCTCCTGGGCACCGTGTGCTTCTGCCTCCCTCTTTTATCAAAACCACTTGGCTTTACTGCCGGGAATGGGAACTTCTTGCAGCCAAGGATTGGGTTTTATTGGGGTCTCTTTACACCATCCCCCCCCCCCAGAACCTGATGCAGACCTGGACCGCTAGTGAGGACCCTGTACAAGAGGACTGAAGGCAGGCGGGACCGGGGAGGCTTTGGGTGGGGAGGGTCTTTGGGAAACCCGGACCAGACTGCTTCCCTCTCCCCTGTGGTCCTCCCCCACTCTTTCCTTACAGGGACTCCCGGCTCCCCCACTCTGCTGAAGACACATCCCTCCCCACGGCTGCCTGCAGCCTTCTCTCCGTCTGTCTCCCTCTGCCTGCTCAGGCTGCAACAGCGGCCACAGTGTGGCAAGGTGCTGGGGGAGGGAAAGGGAGCGCCTCTAAGCTGGGGTGCAAGGCCCTGGGAGTCTGACTGCGGGTCTGAAAGGGTGGTCTGCACAGTTTCCAGGAGTGGGTGCACTCCTGTCCCCTGCCTGGGTTCAGCCAAGCCTCTGCCCGGCTCCCTTCCTCACCTCAATTTGCGGAGAAAAGACAAGTTGTGAGAATCAGGGCTGGTCAAGAGCACAGGGATGAGGGAAGGCCTTGGATGCCAGCTTCACGGGGAAGGGCCTGAGCTAAGGAAGCCTCGGCGGCTTCGGAGCCCCCTTAGCGAGGGGAACGTGAGCGAGGTACCCCGATGAGAGCGTGCATACATTGTAACTTGCAGTCCCAGCTTGGGCTTCCGAGGTGTGGGAAGCCCTCGGGTCGGGGATGCATGGTTTTGCGGTCCTTTGCACTGTGCCGGGAGATTGACAGCTCTCATCAGGTCCCCAAAGTCGGAGACTTTCTAGGTTATGGGGACTTCACTTCGGAAACACGCAGGGCGGTCAGGGAACAGAGCTGGCTGGGGCCGAGAGAGCTGAAACTGGGATCTGTCCGAAAGAGTGAGCCACGGAAAAGACTAGGCTGCAGCGCAGGCTGAGGGCTGCGCTCAGCTCGGAGGCCTCCATCTCACTGTCTGGGAAATGGTCCGGACGCTCTGCAGCCTGGCCGCGCCCGCGCGGGGCTGCCGGAGCACCCAGCGGGCGGAGACGCTCGGCCCCCAGGACGCCAGGGGATCCGGCGTCAAACTTTGCAGGGCCGACGGGCGGGCGGCCGGGGGAGGAGGCTGGCACCCGGGGCCCGCCCGCCCCTCCCTTCCTGCCCGCGCTCGCTCGGCACCGGCTCGGCCCCAGCCCCCTCCCTGCTCCCGCCCGCTCCCCGCTCGCTCGCTCGCTCGCCGGCTCCTCCTCACTCGCCCGCCCGCGCCCGGCGCAGCTCGGCCAGAGCGGTCGCGGGGCTGAGCGCGCGTCCGCTCCGGGGGGCTCCGGCGGCTGCCCCGGCCCGCGGCCCCTCCCCGCGGCTGCCGCCCCCTCCCTTCCTCGCTCGCCGCCTCCCTCCTTCCCCGGCTCCCGCGCCGTCCGCCCGCCCGCAGCCCGCGGCTCCGCGCGCCCCGCAGCCACGATGCCCGCGGCCCGGCCGGCCGCCGCGGGACCCGGCGGGATCGCGCTGCTCCTCGCCCTGCTCCTGGGCAGCCCCGCGGCGGCCCCGGCGGGAGGTAAGCGCCCGGAGGGGCGGGGCGGGGGAGGGGGCAAAGTTGCCGCGAGTGCGGGGCGGCTGCGGGGTGGGGGGGCTCGTCCTGGCTGATCCGGAGGACTCGCCCCTCGTCAGCTGGGCTGCGGAGCAGGGGGCGGCTGCCTGCATTCGGGGCTGGGCACCGCGTCCCCTTGGGCCGTATTGCTGGGAGTGTGGAGGCGGGGATGTGTCTGAAGGACTCGGGCGCTCTCCTGCCTCGGCCGCGGGCTCCCTGCCTGCCTCCCTGGCTCCGGGGCTCACTCCCCTTTGCAGTCCCAGAGAGTCTCCTTGGAGTGGGGTCGCCTCCAATCCCCCACATTCCCGGAGCTCTCTGCAAACCGCACCCCCGAGGCCGGGTGCCAGAAAATTCTCCCCCTTTCGGGGAGAGGACGAGAAGGGGGGCAGCTGACCCGCCGTGCAACTGAGGGACGGATTCAAACAGTGCGCCTGGGGGTCGTCCCCGGGCCGCGCCCTTCCTCTGTGGGACCCCGTGCTTCCTTTCGGTTCAGGCTGCCCCCGCGGGACCGGGTCCCTGGACCGATCCCAACCAAGTGTCTGGAAGCGGAACTTGGGTGTGGCTTTCGCCTGGAGGCCGGTGGAGGGGGGCTCCGGGCTCTCCGAACTTAGCGAGGGAGGGAGAGGAGATCTTAGATCACAGGCGGGAACCTGAGCGACTCCCCCAACCCCCGTCCTTTTCTCCCGGTAACAGCCCGTCGTCTCTGAACACTATTATCAGCTGGGGGTTGAGGGAGGAGGGAGGGCTTGCTAGTTTCACCCAGCACGTGCTTGCAGGTTGGAAAGGGGAGGATGGTCGCTCCTCCTTCCCAGACCTGGAGCCGCAGCCTCTCCTCGACCCGGCTGAGCGCCCACAGGGAAAGTTGTAGCGGGTGGTTGGGGAGGGGGGGCTGAGATTGAGACGGGTACAGTGCCTAACTCATCCAAAGCTAACCCCAGGAGCGTTCGCGGGTTTGATCAAGCCACTCGGAGACCCCAGAGGGGAGGGGAGCCTTGGTGAAACTCCCCTTTTGAAATGTCCAACTCCCCCTTTCCCAGTAACTCGCCCCTCGGGCGGGAAAAAGCAGGCAGTCTGCAGGGTCTGCCCAGGCCGAAGACAAGCCGGAGGGCGCACACTCTGTCCATCTCGATCCCCTTGTCTGGTTTGGGCCGTCTAGAACCTGAACCAGAGGGCAGACGCTGCCCTTTCTCCCTGGGGCGTTCTGAACATCCCCGGCGCACACACCTGCTTTCAGCACCAAAGGCCGCGGACAGCTCTGCGCTCCTGGGCACTGTTTCTGGGTCTCCTCCTCTTCAACTCTTCCCCACAGCCTGGAGTGCCCTCCTCAGCATAAATCAGGCATTTTACCCCCACCCCCTTCTTTGTGAACGTGGAGCCCAGAGCGCAGAGCCAAGGAAATAATTCATCACCTTTTGTTTAACAAAGCATATCATTAAAGAACCCCCCTTTTATGAGGCAGTAATATTCACAATTTACACCAGTTCTGGACAGTTTCTTTGGGAAGGATGGGGGAAGAGAACTGACTTAAATAAATCGTTTCCACCACTGCATGCCCTTCCTTAATTAGCTGTCTTTCCCAACAATGGCTTGGTGGCCTTGAACGGAGTCCAGATCTCTCTCCCTCATCCCCCTTTTTGAATCTGTGTTGTGACTAACACACACACACACACACACACACACACACACAAAAGAATGGGAAGCTTTCTGGCTGGCTTTTCTAAAGTCATTCTACCTCTGAGGACGGCACTCTAAAACATATCCCCCTCCAAGAAAAAAAATGTCTTAATGGCACATATTGAATCGTCATCCAAGGCAAGGATTTTACATCCTGCCTCCTCCCCTGGCTTCACTCACAAAATGTGTGTGCGTGTTTTCATGTTTAAGACATTTTGTATTATTTTTCCAACTGCTCAACTCTATAGCTAGCCAGCATATATTTTTCATTAACTTCAGGTCATTGCCAAATTAAAGTCAACCGGTGTACTACTTCAGAAGGCTCATTAATAACGTTCTGACTCCAAGACTCTGAGTCATAAGAAGGGAGGGAGGGTAGCCAATTAGAATTTGGAAACAACTGACCTCCCCCAATGCATTCTGTTTTTAACGTGGAGCCCAACTTCCACTAATGTCAGCTGGAGAACCATTCATCTAACTCAGTGTTGCAAGCCAGTCCTTCTGTTTTTGGTGCAGTGAGGAGATTTGTAAATACAGTACTTGAAAGAAACTTGTTGCTAAATTCTTATGCAGGTCACGTGATTCTCTGGGCCATTTGCTGTGAGGCATGAATAAGTATAAAGTGTAACTTGTTTTTGAAGAGGCTTCTTATTGTCTAAGATATGCACATGGGGAATAATTGTAACGACGTGCTAAGACTGCAGAGCTGAGTGTAATTTCTTTTCATTTTCCTTGAATTAATAATGTAAATTCTGTATTGCTTAGTAAGACTCAAAATTGCTGCTTCCTCCAGTCTCTAATGTACACTGTTGCTAGATTCACTTAAAGACTATTTCCATGATGGAATGGTATTTTTTTTTGGCCTGTGGAGTGTTAATGGCCCCTTCCTGGGGCCACCTCCTCAAAGCCTGACGATTCTTGTGTTCGCATGGCTCAGCTGGATGTTAGGAAAATAATGTTACATTCCTCTCTTTCCTCTTCTAGAACAAAGGGATTTTTCCTGATCAGAATGGCTTGTTTTCCAGTTTTGCTCACAAGTTCATTCCTGTTACTCAAAAAGTGATTCCAAAGGGCTCAATATGTTGGTCCACAATTTCTGCGACATGCTATTGGCACAGACTTCCACTAGGGGCACTCAAAGCTGCAGCTGGTGATTGAGGGCAGACAAGGTGAATTCTGACCTTTGGAAGCACCTGGCATGTGCAATGCCAAAAGTCTGTAGAATGGAGCTCTCCTGTTTCCATGAGAGAAATTATCTGATGGCACTTGACATATGCAGTGAATAAAGAGGAAGGAAAGGTGAAAATACGGAAGGAGAATGCTCCAAGGAAGGCATCATTAGAATACAGAGTTCAATTGCCTTTTTTATACGAGTTTGTGGTTTCCTTCATGAAGCCAAGTTGCAAAACATCAAAGAGGCCACAGCATGGCTCCTCTGAGGAGTATGACTAGATTGGACCCTGCAATTAGATTTAAACAGTTCTGGAAAAGAAGTACATGGCTTTGCAGTCGGAGTGACCTGGGTCAGGTCCAGCTTCATTGCTCATGTGGTATCTTCAACAGGTGAAGTGTGTCTCCACTCCACCACCTGTGGGATGGGGTGGCATGGGGATTAATGTTCCCGCCTAGAAGGATGGTTACTGTGACTTCATAACACATATACCTGTAAAGCACCTGGCACATAGTAGATACTCAAGTAACGCTTATTCTCTTTCTTCCCTCCTTTCCAAAGACAACACTGCCCCTCCAAAGCAGATCCTTGAAGTTGGTGTGAAGGAAATGTTGACATAAACACCCGGATAATTTAGTCCCAAGTAGACAGTTGGAGGTAGGGTAAGGAGTAGCCCCAGGTGAGAAATTTTCATCACCTGGTGCAGACTTTTCAAAATCTCTTCCTATAACTCTTTGAACCTCAATATTACCACCAGGAAGCAGAGTTCATTACACCAAAGATACAGGATGGCAGAAGAGTGGTTGGAAAGAAGACCGAAGGAGAGAGTCTTCTGGAAAATCCAGTTATCCATCTGTTCATTCAACATCCACTAAGCACTTTCTACATGGGCTTCCCAGGTGGCTCAGTGGTAAAGAATCCACCTGCCAATGCAGGAGATACGGGTTGGAAGATCACCTGGAGAAGGAAATGGCAACCCACACCAGTATCCTTGCCTGAAAAATTCCATGGACAGAGGAGCCTGGCGGGCTACCGTCTAGGGGTCGCAAAGAGTCAGACACGACTGAGCGGCTGAGCCACAGACACACGAGCACTCTCGGCATGTAGCAGGCCCTGCGTGGGGTGCTGGAGACACAGAATAATGGGCTGAGGTCCCTACCCCAGGAATGGTAGCCTAGCAGGAAAGACCTGTAGGTAAATCACCAGCGTCTTTGCCACGTGATGTGCGCTTGGGAGCCAGGGGTAGGGGGTAAATCTGAGTGCAGAGATATCACAGGTGGGCGTGTTTCATTCTGGCCAGGGGCAGCTGGTGAAGTCTTCCCTGAGCTGCAGGATCTGAGCTGGTCCAAGTATCAGCAGCCGCACGGGAGAGTTCTACGATGGGGCAGTGACGATCCTGAAGAAGGCTTTGTTTTCGGAACACGTCACACACCTGTCGAATCAGGGAAAACAGGAGTGAACGGGTGGGGCAGGGAGGCAGGCATGCACGCACACCCACACGTGAGAAGCCTAGAAAGATCCTGGGACCTGCCCACCCTCCTCGCACTCCCTTGGACTCCACTGCCGAGGGGCTGAGAGCTGGAACAAAAGGCCACGAGCCACAGTGTCCGCTGTTGTCCACTAGAGGCTGTGATGACACCGACAGACTCCTCTCCAAAGACAGCCAGGCCCAGACGCTGAGTACAGGCAACAGCGCACAGCCCTGGGTAAACATGCTTTCCGGGGGGACTTGCATATTCATATAATCCTCTGGTTACTGTCCACCTCTCCTCGGAAGCCCTTTGGTGGTGACGGGCCTTTAGGAGAGGATCAAAGGCTGACGTGTTGGGGTGAAGTCAGTGGACCCGCGTGACGTAATTTACTGGGTCTGTGTCAGGGATGAACACGGCATTTATGGAGAGCTGATTTCCTTCCGAGCCTGGTGACAACTGGTTTATGGAGGTTTGTTCCGAGCATGCTCACAACAGCCCAGAGAGGTAGATGCCGTCATTATCCTTACTTCCTGACCAAAGAGATAGAGGCACCGAGAGGTTAAGCAACGCGTCAAAAGTCACAAAGCCAAGAGGTGGTTGTAATCCGGCTTCAGACCCAGGCCTGAGCCGGAAGCCTTTAGAGCCCTGGCCCCCACGACTGCCTCTTATTTGCTGCTGTTCCCCCAGCTAACCCCCTTCTGTGGACTCCTGGGAGAGGCTGACACATACTCGCCAGGTGTGTGAGGGGATGTCTATCCTCTGGTCACACAGTTTCTGGCATGTTGTAGGCTTGTGAGTAAAACTGGTCAAATCGAAGTGAGTGGTAAAGTGAAGTAGGCTGCAATGAATGTGCAGGCAATTAATTCCCTGCCTTTGTATCGAATGAGTACTTAACATATGTTCAGCCCTTGCATGGGTTATTTTATTCAGTCATCACCGTTGCTCTGCACTGTGTGGATTAGGAAACCAAAGCTTAGAGAAGCTGCGATCCATTCGGGAAGCTCACGGTTGTCAGCTAGGAAGGTACAGATGTAGGATTTGTTGTGGTGTGGAGTTCCTTTTGCGGGGGGTGGGGGGGTGGTGCTGTGTAGCATGTGGGATCTTAGTTCCCTGACCAGGGATCGAACCCATGCCCCCTGAGGTGGAAGCATGGAGTCTTGAACACTGGACCACGAAGGAAGTCCTAGAGGTATCCAACTGCTGAGTTTGTGAGCTTGACTGTGGGGCACAGCACCTTCCAAGCTAGGTCCTGCTATATTTCCAAGTGACGTGTGTACAGATTCCTTCCCCATCAATGTGCAGCCAGGTTGCATGGACCCAAACCCCACCTCACCCAACTCCAAAGACTGACATGATAGAAGCCAAAAATCAACTAGAGCTTTCTTAAGCTCTTAATGGTTCTTTTAAAAAAAAAAAAAAAGCATAAGGGTTATTCCTTTCCAGGAAGGGAAAGGAGACTTCATGAAAGAAGGTGAGTGATACAGCTGGTTCATTGGTTGGTTTTGAAATTTTGGCTGTTTGTAATTTCTTATGTTCACAGACCACTCAACCAGTCATGGAGAACTCACAGTGTAGAAGACTGGTTTCTGTAAGCCCCTGAGTTCAGGACCTGGGCTCAGGCATCTCCTGGCTGTGAGCCTCAATTTTCCCATCTGTAAAATGGATCACAATAACCCCTACCCCATACACAATGCTGTCCTCATGGGGCTGGATGAGACACGGGAGGCAAGATGCTTCATGCATGCCAGAAAAGCAAAGCTTCAGGGAGGTGGGTGCTGGCACGAAAGACTCCAAACACCCCCATGTGTTTCTTCCTGGGCTTTTTATAAGAGAATTACTAACTACAACAGTTCTGTTTGCCACTGAGTATGGGCTACTCTGTGCCAGAGGATCATCCATGTGCTTACTCTTTATTGACTCATTTGATCCTCTCCCACCCCTATCCCATGTTACTGCTAACTAGGTGTCACCAGTGAGGAAACTGACTCTTAGAAAGGCACAGGTGTCATGGTAACAGTGATGGAGTTGCTCAAGGTGTCATGCAGATGAATGATGCAGTCAGGATTCAAACCCAAGACTGGTTGATTCCAAAGCACAGGTTTTTTCTAAATACTAGGCTGCTAGCATACAGGTATCCCATGGCAACGGCTACATCAAGAGCTGATGCAAACCCAGAAATCAAGGCAGTTTGGCCTCCAGGAGGAGAGACGTTTTCTCACCCAGGGGCGGGTGCCAGGTATCTCATGGCAGATCACGGAGAGGAGAAACAGTTCATCCCAACCTTCTCTACCCGCTCTGATGGCTTCTAGGTAAAGCCAGCCTTCTTTTTCTGCTCATGCTTTTCCTTCAACCTGTGCTGTCATCCTAGGAGTCTGAAGGGGTTCAGAGAGGGCCAGATTAAATCCCCAGCTGGCTGGTTTAGCAGCATGATCTAAGCTGTGTGCTTTAGTGTTCTGAAACTACTCTGGCCTGATGCATAGAATAGGAGGATCACGTCTCCCTTGCAAGACTGTTAAGAATACACATGTGCAGATGTGTGCAGTGAGCAAGCACTCAATAAAAACTTGCCATTGCTGCTAGTATTGCTCACTTGGTGAACTTCTATTCATCCTTCAAAACCCAGTCCTTAATTGTCTTTTTCTATAAGACCAGCCCCCTTCTCCCTCCTCTTTTCACCAGTTATGAAGGATCTTCTATCTCCCCCATTAACATATGCTGTTCCCCTCTTCCTGGTAACTCATGCACCAGTGAGTCACCAATTTACACACCTCCCTCCCACTAGACGGTAACCTTTTCAAACACCTCAGCTGGATCATACTCATCCATATCTCTCTTGAAGTGAAAGCATGTCACTCAATCGTGCCCAATTCTCTGTGACCCCATGTACTGTGGCCCACCAGGCTCCTCTGCCCATGGAATTCTTCAGGCAAGAATACTGGAGTTGGGCAGCCATCGCCTCCTACAGAGGATCTTCCTGACCAAGGATTGAACCTGGGTCTCCTGCATTGCAGGCCAATTCTTTACCGTCTGAGCCGCTTTTCAAAGACCTCAACTGAACAGTTCTCATCCATCTCTCTCATAGCCTGCATCTAGCCCAGTGTGAGTGCAAGTGCATTTACTCTGTTAAATTACCTTTCATCTTAATCTTAGTGATGAGGTGGTAGCATCTCGAGATCTGAATTTAACTCCCGACCCTTTCTCCTACACCTGTGTGGTCTTTGGAAGCAACGGTATGAGACTTGGTTCCTCCTCTGAAAAATGAGGCTGATAATAGTGTCTACCTCATAGGATTGCCGTGGGGAAAATCAATGAGATAATAGATGTGAACTCACTGAAGAATTCCACAAAGAGGAAAAGGGGGAAGAAAAATTAGAAGATGAGGAAGGAGAGAGATTTTATAAAGAGGAGAAAACAGCCTTTGTGCAGACACAGGGCCACAAGATGGACCACTTATTGAATGCTTACTGAGGGCATCTTTCTTTCCAAAGGGAATATCGGATGTGATGATTTGCCCCATACCTTAGCTCATTTCAAATTAGGAACTTCCTGGATACCACATGGGTTGTTGTAGAATCTGCCTTCTCTCGGATCCCTGGCAGCTGTAAAAACAGCAAATACCCGGCTGAAAACAGAAAAAGTAGCAAAGTGAATGAAAACCCAGGCTCCAGTGTCGGAACAACCTGGGTTTGACTCTGTTGCTTTTCACTGGATGTGTGACCTTGAACAAACTGCTTTGTCACTCTGAGCCAGCACTGGACCTTTCTTGGGGGTGACAGTCTATTCTCTGCTGCTTCTCCGGGATCGGGGGAGTGGGGCAGGGCTTGGTACAGAGATGCTCTGCAAAATAAGTTAATAAGCTACGCGTCCTGGGGTCTGTAATATTCTTCAGATTGAAGCAGTTCTTCAAGCTCCCCAACCTGCTTTAATCCTCTTCCTGATGTTTTCATTTTATTGAGGAAAGAGACTCAAAG
Organism: Moschus berezovskii; assembly: GCF_049115385.1. NCBI lineage: Eukaryota > Metazoa > Chordata > Mammalia > Artiodactyla > Moschidae > Moschus > Moschus berezovskii. The sequence continues at coordinate 69,187,091 of NC_142478.1, forward strand.
ACAAAAAGGGACTGACTTACTCAAGGTCCCACTGCAAGCGAGCGGCAGGGCTGGAACTGGAACCTCTGACTCCTGTCTTCTCGCTCCCATTCTTTCTTGTTTAATTATTTATGTTTGGCTGTGCTGGGTCTTTGTTGCTGTGCAGACTTCCTCTAGTTGCGGCGAGCAGGGGCTGCTCCCTAGTTGCAGTGTATGGGCTTCTCATTGTGGTGGCTTCTCTGTTGTGGAGCACAGGCTCTAAAGCATGCAGGCGTCAGTAGTTGCAGCTCCCAGGCTCTGGAGGACAGGCTCAACAGCTGTAGCACACAGGTTTAGTTGGGCTTCCCTTGTGGCTCAGCTGGTAAAGAATCCACTAGTAATGAATCTGCCTGCAATGTGGGAGACCTGAGGTCGATCCCTGAGTTTGGAAGATCCCCTGGAGAAGGGAGACGCTACCCACTCCAGTATTCTGGCCTGGAGAATTCCATGGACTATACAGTCCATGGGGTCGCAAACAGTCAAATACAACTGAAAAACTTGCCCGTCACGGGTTTAGTTGCTTTGCAGTATGTGGGATCTTCCCAGACCAGGTACTGAACCCGTGTCTCCTGCATTGGCAGGGATTCTTTACCACTGAGTCATCAGGGAAGCCCCTTACTCCCATTCTAAAGTGATTCTCTCCCTCTTTTAAGAACCACAGAATCCCAGCTCTGCTCAAGTGTATGTTCTGAGACCCACAGAGATGTGGTGATGAAAGCATCTAGCTATTAAAACAATAGCGTCCATTACCCACGTTGGAGATTTATCTTATGTGGCCATGGCAGAATGACTGCATGAAAGGAGCTTTAGCAGAAGCTGAAATCAAACTGTAGCTTCCTCCTCCTCTGCTGACTTGGCACCTGAATCTTGAGGCACCGGTGGACCAGCTTGCACCTGGGAAGGGTGCCATCCAAGCAGATGGCTCGAGTCAAGCAAGCAAGAGCAAGCTAGGACAGCTCAGAGACACAGGTCCCAGGCCAGGTGCCCCTCCTGGGCTTCCTTGCTCTCACCATGGGTTATGGAGACTGGCTGGTTGAGAAACCCAGCAGGGGTGTGGGGTGGAGAGAGCCAGGGAGGGGTCACAGGAGGCAGAGCTGATGTGGTCAGGGCCAGCCTTGGGCGAGTAAGACCCCAGAGATGATCCAGGGGCTGGAGATGAGAGCTAGGTGGGCGGATACGGTCTAATACCTGGGGGCTGGAGTGTGTGACAAGTTGTAGAGGGAAGAAGAGTGGGTTTGAGCTCTGGGGTGACAGTCTCCTTGTCTGGTCTCACCCATTTCCCAGCTTGGGGGTAGGCACGTGCCAACGCTTACCTCATAAATCGGTGAGTTCAGCTGAAACGAGGCACTGGCCCAAGATCAAGAGCCCCACTGGGCAAGGCAGTGAAGCAAAATAGAGAGCTCAGGCTCTGGAGTCAGGTGTCCCTTCCCACCTGTGTGACCTCAGGCAAGTCACGTCGCTCTGAGATGACGGTGATGCTTTGCGGCTGCTGCTGCTCTGAGCTGGTTCTCAAGTTCCCAGATCCATGCTGGCTTCCAGGAGAGGAACCACGATTCCTCTGGGCTGTACAGATCAAAGACTTGCTCAGGATAGCTTGAGAACCAGAAGACTTGCTCAAAAGACACCTCAGATGATGGACTAGGGATGCTCCAGGGCCTGGCTCCTCTGTCCGTTTCTCTTTCATGGCATCTGCCGCCCTCTGGGCATCTATTGCCCCTCCACTGCCTGTGTTCCCTTCTGCTCACACACTGTCCAGTTCCCTCATCGTCTCCACTGACATGCGGCCCATCATGGCTTCACAGTGGAACCATCCAAGCAGATGGGAGTCAGGCAAGCAAGAGCTAGCCAGGGAGGCTCAGAGATGCAGGTCCCAGGCCAGGTGCACCTCTGGGCTTTCTGTCTCACCACAGGGTGTAGAGGCTGGCTGATTGAGAAACCCAGCAGGGGTGGGGCATGGGGTGGAGAGAGCCAGGGAAGGGTCACGGGAGGCATAGCTGGTGTGGTCAGGGCCGGCTTTGGGTGAGTAGGACCCCAGGGATCATCCCTGGGGCCGGAGGTGAGATTGTGGTGGGCGGATACAGCAGTACACTCCCACCTTTCTTCCAGCTCAAACTCTACAGATGCATTGCCTCCTGTGGAGGCCATTAGTCATGTGTGGCTATCTAATTTTAGATTGGAATTCATTAAAATAAATCAAATTAGAATGTGACTGCCTCAGTCCCGGTAGCCATATCTCAGGCACTCAGTAGCCATGTGTGGCCAGCGGCTGCCCTGATTGAATGGCACGGAGAGAGAAAGTTTCCATCTTGACCGAAAGCTCTATTGGACGATACTGGGTCCTGGCAGTTTAGATATACCTCTAGCACCCAGCCTCTTCGTGTTTCCCAGTTCAGGTTCTTAAGAGGAACATGGCTTGTCCTGCTCAGGCAGTAGGTTTGACTGTTTGTGTTTGATCCAGTTGTGTGCTCTGGGGTGATAAGCTTGCATGAGGCATAACCCTGGGCCATTCAGGTCTTCACTTGGGGTTGAGTAATCACTGCTAATGACATCTCACACACTTGCTCCGCTGGCCTCAATAGCTGCTTCTTCAGCCCTTCTAATTGCGAAGATGTGGCTTTGGAACTCGTTTGCCACACATCCATATTCATCAAGCTGAGGCCTCACTGACAAACACATTCCAGAGAGCTGGAGAGAATCACAGTGTGTCCTGAGTGTCTGTGATTTGTCTCCGCCCCCTCACTGGACAGTGAGACCCTTGGGCCAGGGGTTTTCTATTTTCAGCTGTTCTGCTGAGCGGATGAGTGAGAGGAAGATAGGAGGGGAGGAAGGAAGAAAAAAATGAAGAAAGAGAGAAAGAAAGGCGTTCTTTGGCCGTGAATGGCTCAGATTTGGGGGGCACAAGGAAGAGCATTTGTAGGAAATGCACCATCTTCACATTTGGGTAAACTTAGTAAAGACCGATCTAAGGAAGACGTTAATGAGATGGATTCTCATAAACGGGTATATTGGGAGCTTCTGCAATGCAGGAGACTTGGGTTTGATCCCTGGACCAGGAAGATCCCCTGGAGGAGGAAATGGCAACCCACTCTAGTATTCTTGCCTGGAGCAGCCCATGGGCAGAGGAGCCTGGCGGGCTACAGACCACGGGGTCGCAAAGAGTAGTTCACGACTAAGTGACTAACACTTTCACTTTCAGGTATGTAACGTGATCCTTATTCTCTTTGGAAATCAGGCTAAGGTAGCAAGTGAAGGGAAGCTTCAAGATCGGGTCCTAGGAGCCCTGCCCATTCCTGTGAAAGGTCACCTCCGGAATGACAACCGGGCCTTTAGAAGCAAAGCAATGTTGGAGGCCAGTGGGGAAACAGGATGTGCTTTTTCAAACATGTGGTTCTAAGTGTGTTTTCAGTAACACAGCTATTGTGTAAGGTTGTGGTCTCTCCAAAGCTTTAATATTATGGAAATGGGGAGGAAGTGTTTAAAAGAACTGTTTGCAGGGTGAACTTTCTGAGACTGGTGAGCTCAGCCCTGTGTTAGGACTGAGGCCTGAATGTGGATCCCAGCTCTGGCATTTGTGTGTCATCATGGGACGCTGGAGGAAGTGCTCTCATCAACTTAAGCTTCGGTTTCCATCTGCCAAATGAGAACATGGTGCTTCCTCTGCCTCCCTCCATGGAGTGGATTGTGAGAGTGCAATGCAAAGAACCACTTACCTGCACAACTGCAGGAGGAGCTCTTCATACTGCAGTGTGTGTGAAATCTCCTGAAGTTAAGCAGTGCACAACCTATGCAACTGCACATGGCAGCCCTGGAAGTGGAAGTGCACCCCCAAACTATAAAGCGATTTGCCCAGGGAGAGGACCAGGGCTCCTCCTACTTCTCACTCTCTGGACTGCTGATCAGGCCTCCACCTCTGTGCCCCTCTGTAAAGCAGATTTACCAAGTTGCAAAGCTAACTAGGGGCCAACCACCTTGGAAATGAATGCAAAATATGTGGAATCAGGCCTCATCTTCCAGGGCTTTGGAAGGGAAATTTGCCTAATTTATGGCATAAATAAAAGATGATGTGCTGGGGATAATTTGCATACTTTCACTTGCATTGGAGATAGAAATAACTTTTTGTTGTGCTTGTTTTTAAAGAAAGCCTCAGGCCTCTCCCGTTCAGCCAATTGTGTAAGTTCAGGCAAGTAATTTAACCTTTCTAGGGTTCAGTTTCCTCAGCTGTGAAGTGAGCATGGCAGGAGGACCCATATCACAGGATTGTAGTGAGGAGCCAAGAGTTAATTCTGAAAAACTTGTAGAATAGTGGTTGGCACCCGTGGCAGGAGCTCAGCAATGTAGGAACATGTGTGATATATGTAACATGTATCAGCATCCTTATTAATTAAACATGTGTCTACACTCCAGTGCATGTGTGCTGAGTCACTTCAGCCACGTCTCACTCTTTGCGACCCCATGGACTCTAGCCCGCCAGGCTCCTCTGTCCATGGGATTCTCCAGGCAAGAATACTGGAGTGGGGTGCCATGTCCTCCTCCAGGGGATCTTCCTGACCCAGGGATCAAACCAGCATCTCTTAGATCTCCTGCATTAGACCTACAGTTGATATAACAGAAGAGGCAAAAGGATGCACCATAGTGCACACCCACAGGGCGCGATTCCGAGCTCAGGACCTAGACTTGTGTCAGGGCACGGCAGGTGTCCAGTTGTGGGATACATAAATGGGCCATCATCAATCGCTTCCCCACAGATGCAAGCTTTGGGAAGCCCTTCTCCTCTCCTGGACAATGAGGTCCTCCAAGGCAGGGAATAGATCGTATTTCTTTCTCAATCCCCACTGCTCAACAGTCCATCTCCAGTAAACAGAAGTTCAATAAATGCAAAGTTGTTGGTTGAATGACTGCTGAAGTGCAATTCTTCTTAATAGTGTGCAGGAAATGCTTAGTATCAGCATGCCTGCTAAGGCATGGTTGTCTGCCTCCCAGACTAAGAACTCCTCAAGTCTGTGTCACCGACATCTGAGCATGGCACATCGGGCCATCAGCTGGTACTTGTTGGGTGTAGGGCAGTGACCAAGAGCTCAGAGTTTAGGGTCAGAGAGACTAGAGTCTGAAACCCAGTTTCATCACTTCTAGGTGCATAACCATGGGAGGTTGTTTGTGCTTTGTGGAAAAAAGCTTTTCATCTATTTGAAATAAAGAATTGTCCAGCACAGGGCCTGACGCAAATTATGTACTCGATTTAGATATGGCTATGAATAAATGAATAAATGACCTTTCCCGAGAGTCTCAAAAGAGGAAGAGGGACTTGTATATAATCACCAGCAGGAACAGAATTCACAGTTGCCTGAACCCCACAGATAAAACATTTTAGGGGATTCATTCACAGAGGTGTACTGACTTCACAATAGCCCGATCTAAATGCTGCTCCCCAAAATAAGGCATTTATCATCTTATTTCATAAAATTGACGTTCAATGAAGAATGCAGGGATCCAGGTGGGTGAAGACATCATTCCCTGGCTAGTGTTTTATGAGCAAGGTTCACTTGAGAGCAGCCACAGAACCCCAGACGAGGAACCAGATGGGCATGGCCTGGTCCTCCATGGGCACATCAGGGGCTTACAGAGGGCACAGTCTGGGTTTTTTCTGTCTGTTTCTCCACTATGCCCCTTCCCTGTTTCTAAAGTAGATCTCTGGAAAGGCTGAGAAGGAAACAAGCTCCTCTAATGCCCTAACAGGGAATCCTTCCTTTGTAGGATTTTGCTTAATTATTAGCAGAACTTCATATTGCAGCCATTTGATTATAGATAAGGAAGCTGTCAGGCTCAGCTGGCTAAACAGTGGTGGATTAGGATTCATTCATTCATTCAAGACCTGCTTTCTCATCCTGCAAGACCTTCTGCTCTGTACCAGTTACTTGGCGCAGACTAGAGATAGATGAATAAAACATAATCTTGCCTTCAAAGAGTTTACAGCTAACCGTTCTTCAAACTCAGGTGTCACTCGGAAAAATGCAAGTGTTTCTTCTCTCCTCCATCCTCTCTCGTGCTGACCTGATGATTTCCAGGCAAGCGGGAGGTTCTCCCCAAGGGACCAGTCCTGGGAGCTGTGAATTCCCAGAGCCACTGCCTGTCGTTCCTGGCTAGTATCTGCACAAAGCAAAATGCCTTGGTCTCACCTAACCTCATTTCTAGGGAAAAAAAAAAAAAAAAACTGGTGGGTGCTCTTTCATGAAACACGTAAGTGTGCCACATAAAGAGAACTTCCAAGAACCATCCTGGAATCATAGACACAGACGAGAGACCTCCATCAGGACGTACTGAGAGCAACATCACGGATTCACTTACAGCAGCTCGGTGGCCACCACATTGTCCTTTGCATGTGGAAAGACGCACCCCGAATTGCAGAGAATTACAGAGACGCACCTGACAGCGTGTATATTCATAAATTGCGTGCCCACTGTTTCCATAAAACATAAACTCAATCAGTTAATGAGCGTTGGCCGCAAACAAATCTCCCCTTTCAGGTCCTGGAGTAGTTTTATTTTAAGTAGGAATAAAAACAGTCATCGACCTGTGCGCATGTGGCAGAGAGCGCCCACGACCGTATTAGATGGCCGCGAACGACTTGGAGAGGCGAGTGGCATTGAAAATGAGTCCTGTCTTTCATGCAAGTAATGGTTCCTCGGCCTTGGTTTTTCCTGACACTGACATTTTGGGAGATGACTGGCCCATTGCTTTCAATTTAAGCATATCCACTGTTTTTTGTTTGTTTGTTTGTTTTTGCTATGCTGTGTACCATGCAGGATCTTAGTCCCCCACCAGGGATCGAACCCCTACCACCTGCAGCAGAAGCACGGAATCTAACCCCTGGACCACCAGGGAAGTCCCCGCGTATACAATTTAAATTCTTACAGCATGGCACCATGCTTCCCATATTGGTGTGTGACTTGCTTTTCTACCTCTTGGGTCTCTTTGCTGTAACTGGAACAAGGCCCAGAATTAATCCGAGATAGACTGTCTTTCGCTGGCTCCCTCCCCACCCTCCGATACCCTGTACCCACTTCCGGGGTGCCTTCTCTGATGCCTCCTTTCTGCCACCTCTCTCTCTCTCTGCCATTGCCAAGGCCTCAGGCTGACACCCCTGCTGTAGGAATAAGCCTGTACTATTCTTGGTTTTTGTTAGGCATCTGTCTTTCCCACTGGGGTGCTGGAAATTCACTTGATTCAACCACAACAGCAAATATTTAATGAGTATCCACTGGGTAGGCTCCGCTCCAAGCCCTGGAACAAAAGCCAACAGTGCCAGCCCTCAAGGAACTTACTCTCGGTGACCGTTCATTTATTCCCTGATTCAGCACAATAATTCATTCATTCATTGCTCCATCAAGCGTCCGTGAATGGCCCGTGTGCCGGTGGGTTGCCTCCTCTGCAGCCATCACTCACTATTTGCACAAGGGGGTGAAAGGGATGGCCCGGCCCAGCCATGAGGGAGAAAAGATTCAGCTTGTCAGTGTGATGATAAACAAGGTAAAGAGTTTCCAAAGCACTTGAGGTTTTCTCCCGGGGTGCTGTATACTTAAAATAGGAGCTGAGGACTCTGAGAGCATGTCTGACCTCTAAAGAGGATAAGCCAAGAGGGGATCCCTCATACTGCCCTTGGGGGCTCAGACACAACCAGGCACCCTAACCCGAACATAACTTCTTGGCGTGGACTAGTGGAAAGCCCGGCCAGTCAGGAGTCGGAGAGCTGCGTTCTGGAGCTAAGGGTGTGTGTGTGGAGGTGTGCTGTGTGACTTTGGGCCCTTTGCTCTCCCTCTCTGGACCTCAGTTTCTGCATGATTTAGTGGCCTGGGCTCAATCAGCAGTTTCCAAAATGGACTTACACGGGAGTTAAAATCCCATGGGGTGCTTTTAAAGACACAAATACTTGGCCTACACCGCTGCTTAGTGCCTTGGAAGCTCGACCCCACTATATGTACAGATTTCTGATGCATCAGTGAAGTGTGCTCGGTTATTTGACCCCAAGCCCTGACCTTTAAGGATGACTTTCATGCTGACCGCTCACCTGCCAGGCACACGCCGTGCCTTCTACGTGCCTTGTCTCATTTAAAGCCCCATGGTAGACCCGTGTGTGTGAGGTAGACTATTATGCCCACTGTACAGCAGTTGCCACTGAGGCTTGGAGGCGGTCAGGGACTTGCTCACGGTCACATAGCTCTAGAAAGACCCCTAGCTGGGACTTCTATTTGTGTCTGAAGGACTTTTAAACAAATCCTCTGCGTCTCTCTGATGTATGAGTAGAGATGGGAATCTACGCTGTGCTCCCTCCCCAGGGCGGTCCTGGTCTCCCCGCTCCTCTCTTCCTGCAAATCTAGTTAACTCCTTTAATGAGCCAGACAAACGTGCCCTGTGGAGCAGGGGCTCGATCACACCCAGCCTCCTCTGCACCAGGCCCAGGCTTGCCGTGCGCCGGGCCGACCTCCCTGGCTTGAGCTATCGCTGCCGTCACCCCTCTCGCCCGCTTCTGCTCTTGCGGGGCCCAGGCTGATCCAGGGATATGTTAGGATCCAGCTCGGGGCTTGGCCAGGGTAAGTCGCCAGAGTTTGGCGGCATTCAGGGAGCAAACACAAAGCCTTAGTGGCCAGAGTATTGAGAACGAGAGAAGAAAGTGGGCACAGGGGATTAGAAGGTGGTGGGGCCAGAACCCACAGGGCAGGGAGGGCAGCCAAGAGGTATTGGGGATTTATTCTCCCATGCTTGGAAGCCACCGTGAGTAGGGGATGGCCTGATCTGGTTTGCAAAGCTGTTGATAAAGTGAAAGATTGTTGAGGAAGCCCTTGTAGACGGGGCTGGAGGAGGGGGGCGAGTCATCCCAATTCCTCTCTCCCACCACAAGACAGGCTCACCTGTTTCCTGCCTCCTACGTAAGGTCTGGAACCATCTGAGTTCCATCCAGTGCAACCCACCCCTCCCAGCACCATCTCTCCAAGCGCCACGGAAGGGAGGCTGATGCTCTGAGCCTGCTCAGAAGTCCACAGGATTCTCAGCCCTTCACCCTTCAGCTCTGTTCAAACCTTCAACCGATGCACTGACTTGCCCCTTCAACCTGGCTGGGTGCTTTGAAAGGCTTTCTTTGTCCTTCCTGCAGCAGCTGGAATACAGAAGAGGAGAGGAGAAGAGTATAAATTTGGACAAATGATGATTAAACGCCCCCACCCCCTCCTCCAAAACCCTGATCAGACTGTCCAAAAAAGATCTTATATGTATTACCACTGGCTCTTGGTTTAATGGCGGCCTGACATTGCAGGGTAAATTAAACGACATTTATAATATAGCTTAACTATAAAAATGTGCTTGGGGCAGAAATTAGACATACCAAGACTTTTCTAGCAGAAGACATTTTTATAAATGCATGGGCACCTGAACCAATTTGGAGACTCTGTCATTTTGATTTAGAGCCAAGGGAGTGGGGCTGATCCCTAAAAAGGAGAAACAATTATTCGGGTGAGAAAAGATTTTAAAATTCTGGTTCTTGTCACTTATTCGCCTTGGACTCAAAAGCATCATTTAGAGAAGAGGGTTGACTCGTGTGTGAGAGCCGGAACCCTTTCATGCCTGCGTCATCCACAAATCCCGTATGCCTTCCACATGCTGTCTCTTTCGGGGAGCCATCCAAGCCCCTTGAAACTGGGTTAGGAACATCTTGCTGGAACACCAACTCCCACTTTGTTTCAGTTAGCTTATTGCTGCGTAATGAACCACCCTTAAACCTTAGTGGCTTAAAATAGCAACCATCTATTACCTCCAGTGATTCAGTGGTTTGACAGGACTCAGCTTGGAGATTCTTCAGGTCCATGTAGTATTGGATGGAGCCACAGACATCAGGCAGCTTGACATGGTCTGGAAAATCTAATCTAAGGAGCTCAACCACATGTTGGACAACTTGAGTTTCTTATTACCAGAGCATCTGTCTTTTCCCTCACATGGCTTCTTCATGTGACTTGGGCTTCTCCCAGCATGACAGCTAGGTTCTAACAGGAAGTATTGCAAGAACAGAAGCAAAAGCTTAGGATCTCACAGGGGCCAGCTTTAGAAGTTGCACATTGCTCTCTGTTGGTCAAAACAAGTCACACAGCCAGCTCAGATTCAAGAGGGGAGGAATTAGACTCTTGATGGCAGAGTCTTGGCAGCCATCTTTAAAGATGGCTCTCGTACTTATTCATGACAGAGAATTTATTGTGCAATTACCATGTGCTTGGAAGCTGCTATGATAGGTACTACTCACCTCTCTATACTTAGTTTATGTCTGTATCTCCTTGTGCCAAGGGACCCTTGTTAAATTCATCTCAGGTACCAAGGAGGGGCTATTGGTCCAGGTTCAATAGAGAGCCCATAACTCTGGGTGTTCATGCCAAGGGTGGCCACTCTTAACCCTGGAGATTATCATGAAATATTGCAGGAACCTAAGGACTAATACCATATTCTTCTCTAGTAGCAGCAGTAACAATGATAGTGGCAGTCATAATGATTCATTGTGGAAAGTATTAGCAATAGCATAATTCCTACTGCTCTAGAAGTAATAACTGCAATACTGCCTTACACTTAAGCAGCGTTTGGCCACTTAAAAGGCATTTTTATTTCTGTTATCTTTCTACTCTAGCCAACAACCTTGGGAAATACCCCAGGAGGACTTTTCTTATAATCCATAGCTTATAAGTGAGGAAACTGAGAGAAGGGATGAAAAACTTATCACTGGTCAATCGTAATGGGTATGATTTATCAAGGACCTACTATGTGCTGGGCACTTGATACCAACCGTTTAATTTCCTTCTCATAGCAATGGTGTGAGGTAGATATTACTATTGTTGCCACTATTTTATCAGTGAGGAAACCGAGGCTCAGAGAGGTGAATGCCTTTATCTGTCAATTTCATGGCTGGGATTTGCTTCTAGATCAGTCTGATTCACAAGTCAATGACTCCTTCCACAATGTTACACTGATTTCTTCCCAGATCGCCAAATTACCTTGAGCTATGAAGACAGGTAACATTCATGTGAAAGTAGTGTGCAGAATCAGAGGGGTTCTTCCAAAGAAAGTATCTGCTAGCCTTAGGGCCCACGCTTTGCAGCATTTTTTTACTGCAAGCTTTCATTTTTCACTCGTTCTTAGTTCTTAGCAGTTTCCACTTACTGAAGGCTACCAGGAAGTAAAGTTCCAGAAAAATGAAAATGTCATACGTAGAAAAATACATGAGGTCATTCAGTCAAATTCGCCTAGGGATTCAGTCACTTTAAAATTGTAAACTAAGCACTTAATGGGAGCAAACGTATATATTTTTCAGCATCTACGATAAAACCCATCAATTGGTTATTTCTGGAGGACATCAGTTCAGTCGTTCAGTCGTGTCCGACTCTCCACGACCCCATGAATCACAGCACGCCAGGCCTCCCTGTCCATCACCAACTCCCGGAGTTCACTCAAACTCATGTCCACAGAGTTGGTGAGGCCATCCAGCCATCTCATTCTCTGTCGTCCCCTTCTCCTCCTGCCCCCAACCTTTCCCAGCATCAGAGTCTTTTCCAGTAAGTCAACTTGTCGCATGAGGTGGCCAAAGTATTGGAGTTTCAGCTTTAGCATCAGTCCTTCCAATGAACACCCAGGATTGATCTCCTTTAGAATGGACTGGTCGGATCTCCTTGCGGTACAAGGGACTCTCAAGAGTCTTCTCCAGCACCACAGTTCAAAAGCATCAGTTCTTTGGCAATCAGCTTTCTTCACAGTCCAACTCTCACATCCATACATGACCATGAGGACATACTCTGTACCAAATACTAAAAGGCAGGATATTGTACGATTAGGCATGCTAGCTCGAAATTAGGCCACCTGGGTTCAAGTTGTATCTCTGCCGTTTATCAGCTCTGCAGTCTCAGGCAAGTTATTGATCATCTTTATGTCTCAGTTTCCTCATCTTTAAAAGAGATTTATAAGCAGACCTATTTTCATAGGGTGGTAGGAAGGACTGAGTAGGCTAATATATGTACTATAGATCAGACTTGATTTATGTCTTCATCTTTGGACCAGTCCCTGGGACTGGAGTGATGCCCTTATATACATCTGTTCATCCATCCAGCCATCTGTCCATCCATTCACCTGTTGTTGAATGCATCCACTCATCTCTCTGTCCACCCGTGCATCCATCCGTCCATCCATTTCTCTTTTCAGCTATCAACCTGTTCATCAGCACAGCCTATGCAAGGCCATTTTAGGACCTTGGTTTGCCCTAAACATTCTTCCTTGGGCACCCCAAACTCACATTGTATCATAGAAATTAAATACATTTTTATTGTAACATTTTACAGGAAATATCAAAGTTATGCTTTTGGAATTATTTTGTTATCATAGTAACTCTCTCAATTTACGTTTATCTGTAATTTCTTGAAAAAATCATCAAGCATAACTCAGAATCCTTGTGAAATGAGACTTTAACCCATCAGTTCTTTTCAAATATAATAAAACTTTATGAACACTAAATTTGAAAAATACTAAGGTTGACATAATGGTATGTTATGGAGCCATTTAAGTGGAGCCTTTATTAATTTTGCTTGTGCAGTTTTATTATTTTGGAGCCAATATATTGTTTTTAGCTCCCAGACATTTTCATGGGCTCTTAAAAAGCTTGTAGGCCTCAGGCCTTAATGAGTAAAATAGGTCCATTTCCCAAGTTCTCTCTTATCCCTCCCTCTATTTTTTTTATTTCTTTTGATTCCTAGTTGAATGGAAGGAAGGAGGTCATACAAATGAACTGTCTGGTCAACCTGAGGTATTGTGATTTGTGAAAGAAACACGACATGAAGCATAAACATCACGCCGAGGAGCACATCCACCCTCCACCCCTTTAGGCTCTCCTGTCCTAAACAGAAGCAGTAATTCTGGGCAGATGAAGAAGACGATAAAAGCAGTTTTCAGCCCTCGTCATAAATTGTAATGAGTACCTGCTCTAGTAGGAAGCATTTTGATTACTTTTTGAAACATGAAATAGCAGATTTATCTCCTGTGATCACATCACGAACAATTTTTTTTTCCATATAAAAAGTGGTTTCAAGAAATGCTGAAAGCTTTAGGGTAATGAAGGCAAATTGCTCTTACAACAGTAGGAAATTGTGAGCCATTTGTGTGTCTTTGAACATGGAAAAATGAGAAAATTCCCCAAGGGAAAGAAAAAAAAACAAAAACCTTAATATGTCACCTGAAAATCCATGTGAGAAAAACATGGCCCAGTGCCTGAGGAATATATATGCATCAGAACACTTTGTGAATACCCTAGTCCATCTCCCTTTTTAAAGATGCAGCATATAGGACTCAGAGAGGGAAGGTAACTCTTGCAAGATCACAGAGCAAGTGTGAGTCTAGGCCAAGAGATGACCCTGGCCTGGTGCTCTTCTTCAATCTTATTGTGTTACATTGTCCTAAAATAGTGTGAATTTTAAAAAGGTACTATTTTTCCAGTTTGATTTTTCCCCCTTATTGGACATTTTTGAACACTGGGGAGATGTGTGGAGAAAATTAGTTATCCCATCCCTACCCCAGCACACCAACAAAGCCTACGTGAACTCACAGCCAATGCGAATTTTCTTTCCTTCTTTTCAACTTTGAAAAGCCATTTTCTCTTTATGTTTCTATATGCTTCTTGAGTCTCTGTGATGTTTAGACTTGTCATAGCACTCAATTTTGCTCCCTGTGGCTGCTTGGGTTCAGTTCTCCCAGGAATAATAACCACATCGGAGATCATGGTGCTGTGTATACAGAGAATCCATGCTGGGTGTTTCTTGACTGCCAGGAACCACGCTGGGTGTTGAAGGAAAGAAACTGTCTAGGACAGAATCCTTGCTCTCAGGAGAGATAGAAGCCAACGGGGAGGTTGAATGGATAAGCAGACAATTCTGACAAACAGCAACATGTCCTGGGATAGAGAAATCAGCCACAGAACTCCAGGGATGCACCTGACCCAGACCAGGGTTCTGAGGAAGGCTACCTGGAAGAGGTGATCCCTGAGCCAGATCCCAAAGGATGAGTAAAACTTATCCCAAAGATGGAAAAGAGAAGGGCATTTCAGGCTCAGAGAAGAGCAAACTCAAAGATTGGAGGCGAGAGCTTTGGGACTAAAAACAACCTTAGATGCAACCAGAGCCTATTCCCGAAATACCTATCTCACAGATGGGAAAAGCAAGCGGTTTTTGAGGGTAGGGTACTATTGTACAGGCTAGCTCATTCTGTTGATCTTCCTGGCCTTTAGAAGAAGAAGATGATGTTGAAGATGATTATCCTGCAGATATTTGCTATAACTAGTACACCTAGACCAACCTAGACAGCATATTAAAAAGCAGAGACATTAACAAAGGTCCATCTAGTCAAAGTTATGGTTTTTCCAGTAGTCATGTATGGATGTGAGAGTTGGACTATAAAGAAGGCTGAGCGCCGAAGAATTGATGCTTTTGAACTGTGGTGTTGGAGAAGACTCTTGAGAGTCCCTCAGACTGCCAGGAGATCCAACCAGTCCATCCTAAAGGAAATCAGTCCTGAATATTCATTGGAAGGACTGATGCTAAAGCTGAAACTCCAATACTTTGGCCATCTGATGCGAAGGGCTGACTCACTGGAAAAGACCCTGATACTGGGAAAGATTGAAGGTGGGAGGAGAAGGGGACGACAGAAGATGAGACGGTTGGATGACATCACCGACTCAATGGACATGAGTTTGAGCAAGCTCTGGGAGTTGGTGATGGACAGGGAAGCCCAGCATGCTGCAATCCATGGGGTCACAAGGAATCGGATGTGACTGAGTGACTGAACTGAACTGAGTACACCCTGAAGCAAAGGTGGTGTGAATTAAATGTGTATGTGACTATCTAATCTCACCCCGGAATTCAGAAAGCCTGACCCTACACTCACTAGTTGGCAAGCTTGAATGGCACATCAACTGTCTGTGACCCACAATAGCAGTTTCCTCCTGGCCGTCTCATGATATCATAGGAATCTATATATGAATCAATCATTGGGCAATGCAGTAGGTCCTTAGAGAGGGGTTGGGAGATCACGGAATGGGGGTATTCCTGATGGCATAGGAAAGAGAACTCTGGATCTTCACCTACCTCAGCTGGAACTCCAGATCCACTACTTACAGACCATACAACTTGGAGTGGACCAGTGTATCTCTCCTCTTCTAATCTGTAAAATTGGGACAGGAAGAGTGCCCAACTGGAAGGACTTCAAGTGGATCCAGAGGCATGTAAGGATCCTGACTGAGGGCTCCGAACACCCAACGAGGGGTAGCCATTTGCATCATCTTATTTTAATCCTAACCAAGTTCCCTCCACCTCCAGAATTGTTGAGCTCCAGCTACTTCCATTGACACATTCTTTTTAATAATCTAGGTCTGTGCTGGACATAAATCAGTGGGGAGATGCCCTGTGCTACAGAGCATCTCAGATGTCCTGCGAAGCCTCCCAGGCACAATTGGGAATGACTCCATGTGGGGAGTTATTTTGGTCCATCCTTTGTCTGCTCTGCTCTGGTTGTCCAGATAACTGGACTCTGCCTGACTTTGCAAGACTGGCCTGTCTGAGCTCACCTGCAATGCCATCTCAGACTCTCAAGCTGCCTTTGATAAGCCTGCTGCCTTTGGGTGAAATATTATACAGTAAAGTAGGGGGGTGTGGTTTTTAAAAAAGTGTCATAAAACTTCTCCAGGTACTAAGAATTCTACAGTGATTGAAAAGCCCAGCTTTGGGAGTCAAAGTAAGCTTTGTTCTGTTTTCATCCTAGATGCTGCCTGGCTGTGTGGTCTTCTCGGCTCCTGTCTCTGAACCTTAGTTGACTCATTTCTAAAATGAGGATAGTAGAGACTCCCCCGGTGGTCCAGTGGTTGAGATTCTGCCTTCCAATGCAGGGGGTGTGGGTTTGATCCCTGGTCGGGGAGGTAAGATTCCATAAGCCTTGTGGCCAGGAAAAAAAGAAACACGAATGAAAAAACCAGAAGCAATGTTGTAACAAATTCAGTAAAGACTTTTAAAATATTTTTTAATATGAAAAATTAATTTTAAAATTGATAAATAAGTAAAATGGGGATAGTAGCACCTACCTCTTTGGGTTATTTTTAAAATTAAATGAGATTTAATTTAATTATGTTAAGTGTTTGGCACTGTTCTTGGGAAGTAGTACACTCTCAGTAAATTCTGGCTATTTTATTATGTTGTATTCATTCATCTGGAAAATAGAAATATCTAAACAGTGTCTCTATATGCCATGGCTCCAGGACAGATGCTGGAGATATAATTGCAAACAAATGGATGTGGTCTCTGCCCTCATGAAGCTCAGTGTATAAGAGGAGAAAAACAAGCAAGTTAAACGTGTATACTTATCCGTACAGAAACACACTGTCGCTGAATCAGGTCCTATGTCCACCACTCAAAAATCAATGCTAGAGAGAGAGAGAAGCTAGACAGACATGTGGGTAGAAGGAAAATTGCTTTTGATCAGAATGCCAGCCATCTGGGGAGATGGTGAACTCAGTGCCCCCAAAACCTCCCTCCAAAGAGTCTGCTCAGCCATGTGAGTTTTTTAAGAGAAAAGGGGAAGTAATCTCAGTCAGTCATGGAGATGGGGGATCAGAGGCATCACCATTCCCCACTGTTTGCAGGTTTGTGGACTTCTTGTGATGTTTCCTTAGATGCGATCTTTTTATGGGGGGATGGGGTGTAGCCACTTCATGGTGTTGTGTTAGTTTCTGCTGTACAACGATGTGAATCAGCCACATGTATACACATACCCCCTCCCTCCTGAGCTTCCTTCCCACCCCACCCTTCTAGGTCATCACAGAGCGCCGAGCTGAGCTCCCTGTGCTATACAGCAGCTCCCTGCTAGCTTTCTGTTTTATACATGATGCTGTGTGTGTATATCAATCCTCATCTTCCAATTCACCCCACCCCAGCTTTCCCAGCTCAAGCTCACACTTCCATTCTCTACATCTTTGTCTCTATTCTAGCCCTGAAAATAGGTTCATCTGTACCATTTTTTTTCTGGATTCTGCATATATGTGTTAATATATGATATTTCTCTTACTTTTTCTGACTTACTTCACTGTATGACAGACTCTTGGTCCATCCACGTCTCTGCAAATGACCCAGGCTCGTTCCTTTTCACGGCTGAGTAATAGTCCAGTGCATATATGGACCACATCTTCTCTGTCCATCCATCTGTTGACAGACATTTAGGTTACTTTCATGTCCTGGCTATCGTAAACAGCTCTGCGATGAACGTTGGGGTTTTGTTCATGAGATTACTGACAGGGAAGCAAGGGGATAGATCTGATCACCTGTTCATCACTTATTCTTTGTTTCTACTTCTTTGATCTATGAATAGAACCAACTGATTAGGCGAGGTGTTGTGTGGTCAGTAGATTTGAAAGGTGTGCTGGGGCCTGAGATGGGCAGAGCAGGAGGGTGACTTGTCTAAGGTCAGTGAGAGGAATAAAGGGGGCTCCCTGGAGAGAGCTCTGTCCTGCCAAGGGCTGCTTACAACATAGTCAGGGATAGGGGTGCTGCAAACGCGCCAACCAGGGTGCTGGGATCAGGTGGTCAGGGCGGGCCTCCCTGAGGAGGCAACCTCTGAACTACGATCTGATGGAGCAGTAAGGGTAAGCCCTGGAGCAAAATGGCCCCCAGCAAAGAATTAGCTTACCCTGCTTGAGTCAGAGCCAAGGCCATCAAGTCTGGTAAACGAGCGTGGGAGTGGTCAGAATTGGGTCAAGAGAAACAGCTAGGCTCTTGTGGGCAGCCTGAGAACAGCGGGAGGCAGGGCACTGAGAGATGTCCAGCAGAGGAAGGGGCGATGGGGTCTGAGCTCCTCTGTTAAGTCTCCCTTTGGCTGCTGGGTGGAGAGGGGACTGTAAGAGGAGACCCGTGGGGAAGCTGTTAAGAGTCAGGGGCAGCGGAGCAGCTTGCACTTGCGTGGGAGCTGTGGAGATGGAGAGAAGTGGTCAGTTGAAGGTCTATTTTGAAATCAAAGTCAATAGATTTGTTGGTGGGTCAAATGTGGGGGAAAGGGCAGAAACAGAATCAAGGGTGCCCCACCCCCACCCCAGGCTACTGCCTGAGTGACTGGCTGGATCCAGGAGTACCATTTACAGGGATGGGAAAGATTTTGGAGATTGAGTAAGATCAGCTCTAGGGCTCTTGCAATGCTGCCATTGAATGGAAGATATCTGTCAGCAGCAACCTGGTGTGTCCAGCATATGGACACATCCTATAGGTGGATAAATTTCTGTGGGGGCATACAGATATCTGTAGACTTAGATACACCCGCCTCTGACACAGGCACTGGGCTCTTTCTGTTACAACCCCTTCTTTCATTTCCTTCAAAGCACTTAAACAGAATTAGCTTGTTTTTCTTTCTAACACTAGAGAAAATCCTTTAATAAATATGATACAAAGATAGCTGTACAATGTCTTTAGCCTTTTGGAACCACTGTTTTTTGAAACACTCATAAATTTTTCATGTTTGATTCTATTTACTTGGCAAAAGTTACATATACTACACAGGACTTAGTCTTTCTTACCAGTCAAATGTATCATGGTTTACACATATTGGGCGTCCCTGATAGCTCAGTTGGTAAAGAATCCATCTGCAGTGCAAGAGACCTGGGTTCAATTCCTGGGTTGAGAAGATCCGCTGGAGAAGGGATAGGCTACCCACTCCAGTATTCTTGGGCTTCCCTTGTGGCTCAGCTGGTAAAGAATCTGCCTGCAATGCAGGAGACCTGGGTTCGATCCCTGCATTGGGAAGATCCCCTGGAGAAGGAAAAGGCTACCCACTCCAGTATTCTGGCCTGGAGAATTCCATGGACTGAATAGCCCATGAGGTTGCAAAGAGTCCATCGGACACAACTGAACAACTTTTACTTTGCACATGTTATGCTTATACACTGTATCCAAATGTTCTATTAGTCAATGCAAATACTCTGAACAACCATGAGGCTTGTCACTTACAGTTTAGCTAGAGAATTAGCCTGTTTATTTCTCTCTTTTCATAGGTAACCTCTATGTCCCCAGCTAGAATGTAGGTTCATCAGGCTGGAGCATTGACAATCTCTTTTACTGCTGATCCCCAGCACCTAACGTTGGGTCTGGCACACCACAGGTTCTCTATAAATTCCTGTTGAAAAATGTAATTATACATGTCGACATGGCAATGTGGGCCTTTAACTTCTATTGCTTGCTGGGTGCTTCATTTCACGTAACTCAAATGACCAAATGGATTCTCAATAGATTCTCTCCATGGGCTGAGGAAAGCCTGAGGCTGGTCTTGCTAGGTAAGCTTCATGCTGTCACTTATGCAATTCTGGTGAAAAGGAAGCCAGGAGGGGTGCTGGGGTAGGGACAGATGAATGTCATGAGCTTCCCGTTATGAAAATAGGGTAGCTGGTGGCCTTCCAGGAAGACTTAACAATGTCGATTGACTGCAGGAAGAGTTAATAACTCCTCCCAGCCCAGCCAACTGGGCTTGGTTGCTAAGCAACTGCCTCCCTGGAGTTATATAATATGTAAGAGAAACATTTTTTTTTTTTTTTTTGGCAAATGGAACACAGGCTTTCTGGGTGACAGGGGCTTTTCACCTTGATGTTTTTGATCTGCAGTTGGCTTGGGGGAAGTTAAACGTGAGAGTGGCCTCACAGTGGCTTTCAAGCTGCTCTGGCCAAAGAGAATGGCTTCATCTGTAAGGGATGGATTTGGAGAAAAGGATAAAAAGGCCATCTGTGCAGTCTTTCTTTCCTTGCATGGAATTCCTGGGCAACTCTGGCATGGTCCGGTGTTCCCCTATGGATTCTCCAGAGGGCTTTAGTGGCATCGGATCTCGACGCTTTCACCAAACTCACAGCTGGATTTGAGCAAATAGGAGAAACTGCTGGTCTACCCAGGGTTTCATCAGCTCCTGCAATTATCTATCTCTTTGGTCTTTTGGACTACAAACGTGTATTGAATAAATGAAGAAATGACTCATTCAGTAATCACAATGCAATATTAGAGAAGCAGAGGGGCTCAGGAATGAATCACACGCTTTGAAATCAGATAGAACTTAGTTCAAATATGGGCTCCCATTGGAGAGATTATTTAACCACTCTGAGCCTCCTCGGTTTTCTCATCTTTAAAATAGAGGTGAGGGGGATGATGATGGTAAAAACCAGCTTCAAATGCTTTACAGGACTGTGGCCAAGATCCAGTGGGATGATATATATGAAAGTACTCCAGAAAGCCCATAAGCTATGCAGATATTAATTATCACTGGAATCAGGCCCAGACTGCACCTTAGACTCAGGGATTCCTCTGGAAGCTTATGCTGTGGACAGTGATGGCAGGAACACACGTGTATCCAGAGATGATGGGGAAGGAAAAAAAATAGAAGCAGAAAGGGAATGCAAGGACGGCTCCCCCTGGAGGCGGGGCAGTATCTGCACTGTCAGCAGCTCAGGAGCTGATTCATAGAAGGCCCTCTCCCTTGTGGCTGTCCTGCAGTTGCTAAGTCGTCCAGACTCTCTGCGTCCCCACGGACTGCAGTGTGCCAGGCTTCCCTGCCCTTCACTATCTCTGTCGTCCCCTTTTCTCCCTCCCCTCAATCTTTCCCAGCTTCGGGGTCTGTTCCAGTGAGTCAGTTCTTCCCATAAGATGGCCAAAGTATTGGAGCTTCAGCTTCAGCATCAGTCCTTCCAGTGAATATTCAGGGTTGACTTCCTTTCGGATGGACTGGCTTGATCTCCTTGCAGTCCCAGGGACTCTCAAGAGTCTTCTCCAGCACAATTTAAAAGCATCAATTCTTTGGCACTGAACCTTCTTCATGGTCCAACTCTCACATCCATACATGACTTCAGGAAAAACCATAGCTTTGACTATATGGACCTTTGTTGGCAAAGTGATGTCTCTGCTTTTTAATACGCTGTCTAGGTTTGTCATAGCTTTCCTTCCAAGGAGCAAGCACAAATCAGGAATTGATTTCTTCAAAGTTCTCCCCCTAGATTCCTTTAATTCAGTGGTTCCCAACTACTCAAGGAACTGGAAAGCTTTATTTCACTTTTTTGGACATGCCATGTGGCTTGCTGAATCCTATTTCCCTGACCAGGGATCAAACCTGTGCCATGTCCAAAGTGGAAGTGCAGGGTCCAACCCCTGGACTGCCAGGGAGGCCCCTGGAAAAACTTTAAAATGCATAGTTACCAAGACCCCACGTGAGACCAGTGGAACCGGAATCTGTGCTGGTGGGTTCTGGGACTTTTGTTTGTTTTTCACTTCCCAGATAATTCCATAGGGTATTATCTATGGAGTGCTTCTCTACAATGTGAGTTCCCATGCCAAGGACTTTACAACCAGCATCTCAGTCAGTCTTCACAAGAAACCTGTGAGATTAATACAATCGCCTTCCCTTTGTAAATGGAAAAAAAAAGAAAACCAGAGGGAGGCGTAGAGATGCTAAGTAACTTGTCCAAGGCCACACAGATAGCGGTAGAGTTGAACCTCGGTTCTGGCTCCAAAATCCTACTATTGCCTGCCCCAACATACAGCTTCTCCAGGCACATGTTAGAGTGTGATTGAAGACACAATAATTCCATTCTCTCATACATTTTCCAGAATCGTATTGCTGGGTAAAGCAAGACTCACCTCTACAGGCTAAGCTATTAATAACATTGGGTCAACTCTTATGCCAGAGAGATCAAAATACACTTGTGGATTGATTAGCTAAGACAGAGGCTGGTTTCTCAATCAGTATGGATGGTCCAGAGCTAACAAGATGGATCTGGAATCCCCAGGGACTCCAGGCTCCTTCTCGCTTAGAGGATGCAGAGCATCCTCAACAAGGACCTTCTTTCACATCATCAAAGATAGCCATTCCAGCTCATGTCCTTATACCCACCTTCCAGCCAATGGGAAAGGGTCAGTAGGGAGTGGTGGACACTTCTTTCTGAGGGTTTTCAGTGGAAGTCATACCTCTCACTTCCTGTCGGCCATAACGTAGCCCCATGGGCTACAGGATAGGTTGAGAACAACCACAAGATAGCTTGAGAACATCAGTATATCCTAGATGACTGTGTCTCCAGCTAAAACGTGGCGATTTTTATAATTAAACAAAAGAGGGAAAAATCTAATGGGGGAAACCAGCCGTCTCAGCCAAGTTCTAAGAGAGTTATGCTCAACAATTTGGAAAGACAGTGGGGGTGATCAGAGAGTCACTGGAAATGACTAGGAAGCCTAGACTACTGAAGACATTTAGAGATTATCAGCTCTGGACAGGTCCTTAAAGTCAGAGTTGTCTACTCATTGGTAAATTAAAAAAAAAAAAGGATTCCTAGAGAATGGAAAAAACTGGAACAAGTCACCTGCTAGTTAGTGATGGAGAAAGCCAGCCCTTTGTCACTCTCTGACCAACCTTTTATACCATCACTGTGTTAAAGCCTGTGATTTAAAAAAAAAAAAAAAATAGATGGAAACCGATACCCAGGTGTCAAGTTGCTAAGGGCCTGATGCAGAGCAGGGGCTGTGCATAGCCTTCACCCTCTGGGCTAATCTCAAGCCTGCTCTTTGCACAACAGCCAGGCCTGGGAGGAAGAGGCTATCTGGGAACTAATTTAACTCGTGTCCATTCATCTGAGAGGAAACCCACAGTGTGAGGACATCAGGAGTTACTTTGTACAAAATGGTAACTTAAGAGAGAGGCAAAAGCAATCTCTTTAATTACCTTGGCTTGCTTCGTCTACCTGATGCTGTTGGGAAAAGGTTGATTTAATTGATACTCTTACCTGCAGTCCCGT
Organism: Moschus berezovskii; assembly: GCF_049115385.1. Lineage (NCBI taxonomy): Eukaryota > Metazoa > Chordata > Mammalia > Artiodactyla > Moschidae > Moschus > Moschus berezovskii. Next base: position 69,209,958 of record NC_142478.1, read on the forward strand.
TACCTCTGAATGTTTCCAAGACACCTTTATGTGGCAAAACTTCAGCAAAGAGAGGTACATCCAGAGCCCAAGGTAAGGATAACCATCAGGGCAGCTTTTTCGCAGCTTGGTGAATCCCCTTCTGCTAATTTGTACTCAGCATAATAGGTAGCGTCTTCTTACCACGGACAAGAAAGGAGGTCGTTGTAGCTTCAGCCCCCATGGGTCTTCAGACGTAAATAAACACTGGAAGAGGAGGAAAGGGAGCTGGTGTCCACAGGGCACTTGCTACAAACCTGTGAGCCTGACAGATTTTGTGCGTTACCGCCTGTATTATTTTTTTAATAGTTATTCATTTGTTCATTTTTGGCCACACTGGTCTTTCTTGTGGCTAGCGGGCTTTGTCCAGCTGCAGCGAGCAGGGGGCTCCTCACTCGTGGTGGGCGGGCTTCGCATTGCGGCGGCCTCTCTTGTTGCGGAGCCGAGCACGGGCTCCAGGGTGCGTGGGCTTCAGTAGTTGTGGTGCAAGTGCTTGGTTGTCCTGTGGCAGGTGGAATCTCCCCGGACCAGGGATTGAACCTGTGTCCCTTGCATTGGCAGGCGGACTCTTAACCTCTAGACCACCAGGGAGGTCTCTGTCACCACCTTTAACCTGTGCTTATTATGAGCCTGGTCCTGGGCTGTGCACTTCATCTGGATGGAGTCCTTCAGATCTCAAAACAGCCTCTGAACTTGGTGCTCTTACTGTTGTTTTCATGTCATGGATGAGAAACTGCGACCCCGTGGTTAAGTTCCTCAGCCGAGATCACACCGACAGTGCGTGGTGTGGTGATACTGAAATGTCGCTGGTTCCCCAGGCTTCTGAGTCCCTCTTCTTCCTTCTCCCTGCCTCAGACCATCTCCTGCTCCTAACGGACATACTTTACCCCTTTTCCTTTCTCTAATATTAAAACTTTGAATGTATGTGTGTTTATGTGGCTGAGTTAATACGCCATTGTATATATGGACCAGCTCTTCTCTATCCATTAATTTGTTGGTGGGCAGTTCGGTCACTTCTAGGTCTTGGCTCTTGTCAGTGGTGCTGCTGTGAACATTGGATTGCATGTTCCTTTTTGAATTGCGGTTTTCTCCGGATATATGCCCAGGAACGGGACGCTACGGGATCATACGGTGGTTCTATTTGTAGTTTGAAGAACCTCCATCCTGCTCTCCATAGTGGCTGCACCAGTTTACACTCCCTCCCAGAGTTCGGGAGGGTTCCTTTGTCTTCACACCTGAGGGGCCCATTTCCGGTCTCCCTCATATCTATGTCCTTATCCTCATGGGTCCCTTTAAACAAAAGGTTACATTTCTGATTCACGTGAAAGCAGAACCTATTGGCTGATGAACCCAAGAAACAAATGGAAATGTCCTTCCCCCAACTTCCTCAGCCACAGGTGTGGTAGGCACAAAGGTCCTAGTGGGTTTCCATAAATTCAGGCTAGCACATTCTCTAATAGACATTGACAGAGTCATGGGCTGTCTCAGGAATGTTCCTAACCTTTGAGATTGATGGATGAGAAGGCCTGCCCATCTCCTCCCCAAAACACTTCCTCAAAGCCATTGTCAGACACAGAATCCTGAGTGAGAGGGACAGGGAGGTGATGGGGGTTAACCCTGATATTCTTATCCCAGTAAACAATTCATCAATTTTATGTCTTCCTTTTTTTTCTGATGAGGTTAGCGGCAGAGGAGAGGAGAGTTTCATGATGATGTGGGTGGAAGGGCAGCTCTGTTCTTCAATCACAATCACACAAAAGTAGAGTGGACCTTTGCGAGAACAATCAGCCCCTGGGTGATTTAGAATACTCACCCTACGCACGGTGTGATGGGGTTTGCATGTGAGGACTCATTAATCGTCATGAACTAGTGTTAAATAGAAATAACTCAAAACTTAACTGGGCTGCAGTAATTTTCCTTAATTGTTATACAGCACTATTTAATGTCTAAATATTTCGTCAAGTTTCTTTTTTAATTAATTAATTAATTTTAATTGGAGGCTAATTACTTTACAATATTGTAGTGGTTTTTGCCATACATTGGCATGAATCAGTCATGGGTGTACATGTGTCCCCCATCCTGAACCCCCCTTACGCCACCCTCCCCCTCCCATCCCTCAGGGTCATCCCAGTGCACTGGCCCTGAGTGCCCTGTCTCATGCATCAAACCTGGACTGGTGATCTATTTCACATATGGAAAGTTTCTTTATATACTTTTGTTTTTCTAATCAAATGGCTGAGGACAGGCTGTCACTGCAGCTCCCCCTAGTGGAGCAATTCCAAGAGTTGCCCCGGTGAGAAGCAACCTGGCTGTGAATTGCGTCTGCAGCTCAGAGCCTCTGACCTTGTGATCGGTTTATGAACAGTCGAGGTGTCAGTGTCTAGATCATCTCTGTAGGACCTAGAGCACTGTCTACAAAAGCATGTCCCACAGACATTTGTTGAAGAATAAACGAAGCTGACAGCCACAACTCTGCTTTCTGTCGTCTCCTAGAATGTCGTGTCTCATCCCTCCCCTTCACCTGGCTGTCCTGTCCTCACACGTCTGTGAGTCCTTCCCTAGAACCCTCCAGATTCACTTAGGTGCGGCCTTTGTGCTCCCTGAGTCCCAGATATGTCCCTTTGTGGATAGCACCTGTTGTGACTGTTAGCTTCTCTCTCTCTCTCCTAGGAGCTTCTGAGCCCCTCGAGGCGAGGGCTGTTTCTTGCTCACCTCCTTGATGAGCAGTGGGCAAGTAGAAGGCTTGGTACAGGCCTCTTGAGTGAATGGATCAAACCACTTTGGCCTTTGTCACACCCTTTCCCTCCCTGGGATTAGTTTCCCAGTGTAAAATAAGGATGAATTAATCATAACCACAGGAACACTTACTAAGCACATACTATGTGCCGGGCAGCATTTTGTCATCTAAACCTCTCAACAAAACTCAAGGATGTTTACACTCTATCACCTTCACGCTGTGATGTGGGGACTGAAGTCCAAGAGGTATGAGGATCCAACCAGGGTCCACAGCTAGCCAGCACTGGAACTGGTGAAAGTGAAAGTCGCTCAGGCATGTCCGACTCTTTGGGACCCCATGGACTATACACAGACCATGGAATTCTCCAGGCCAGAATACTGGAGTGGGTAGCTGTTCCCTTCTCCAGGGGATCTTTGCAACCCAGGGATCGAACCCAGGTCTCCCACATTGCAGGCAGACGTTTTACCAACTAAGCTATCAGGGAAGCCTGTGGAACCTAGTATGTTTAACTAAAGATCTAAACCATCACAGCCTCCTGCCTGCCCTGCCTCCAGGGGAGGCCGGGTGGGCTCTCTGTGTGATGGAGATCCCAGGAGCTGAGGGGAAAGAGACGTAGAAAGAGAGAGAGAACATTAAATATCTCAAATTCTCTTTCTCATTCTTGACAAGGAGGGCATTGTGACCATAAGGCAAGAAGGGTGTTAATGCCAGAATTTGAGTGGAGCACTCTAAGAATTTCCAAAGTGCTTCCCCAAGGGTTTTGAATTTTAAGGCACCTTAATTCTAGAACCCCCTCTGCAATGCTCGGAAAAGGCAATGGCACCCCACTCCAGTACTCTTGCCTGGAAACTCCCATGGACGGAGGAGCCTGGTAGGCTGCAGTCCACGGGGTTGCGAAGAGTCAGGCACGACTGAGCTACTTCACTTTCACTTTTCACTTTCATGCATTGGAGAAGGAAATGGTAACCCACTCCAGCATTCTTGCCTGGAGAATCCCAAGGACGGAGGAGCCTGGTAGGCTGCCGTGTATGGGGTCGCACAGAGCCAGACATGACTGAAGCGACTTAGCAGCAGCAGCAGCAGCTCTGCAATGCTAGCACCCATGCCCTCTGCAGACTTGGGGAAGTACTTCCCATCCCTAGCTCTCAAGGTGGTTTGATTAGATACGCTCACCCAACCCATATTAGTATCAGCTACATGGCAGAATTGGAGTCACAGCAGGACACAATATAGACATGATCCCACTTAGGGCCTCTAATCTACATGGGAAGCCAGCCGTGACACAGATGATCACACACACGAGCATCACCACCACTGTGATAAGAACAAACTGCTTAGGGGGAGGACATCCAGCACGGAGGGCTCTCAGTGGCTGTGCCCCCGGTGTAGCATTTGCTGTGTGCTAGTCACTGTGGCTCAGTTGTAAAGAATCCTCCTGCCAATGCAGGAGGCGCATTCGATCCCTGGGTGGGGAAGATCTCCTGGAGAAGGAAGTGGCTACCCAGTCCAGTGTTCTTGCCTGGAAAATCCCATGGACAGAGGAGCCTGGCAGGCTACAGTCCATGAGGTCACAAAAGAGTCGGACACAACTGAGAGACTAAATTGCACTCACTGTTCTTAGCACGTTTTATGCACGAACTCAGTAACAATCACACTCGGTTATGAAGTATTTGCTATTAATATCATCTGCAATGTATAGATGAGGAAACTCAGGCTCTGGGAGGTTCAGACAGTTCCCCAAGGTCACACAGCTGCTAAGTGGCGCCAACTGGGCAGTCTGGTTCCAGAGCCTAGGTTCTTAACCACCTGGCTGTATTGCTTGGAGGGCATCTAAAACAGATATCCAGTCCAGCCTGGGGGCTGGGGAAGGCTTCCTTGAGGAAGTATCTTTCTACTGAGAGTGGAAGGGTATGAAGCAGTTTACTAGGTGGAGCATGGAAGAGTGTTCTTCCGGAGGGAACAGTGTATGAGAAGGCTCCAAGCAGGCTGAAGCTCATCGAGTTTGCCAGAGACAGAAGCACATATGCTCTAACGAACATCCTCTGCATTGTGGTTAAGACAGATTCCCAACCACTGGGCCACCAGGGAAGTCCTGGGCCTTCTAATGGCTTCCTTAAGAAGCTTCACAGAAATCTGTGTTGTGGTTCTGTGTCCTGCTCCCGCCCAGCTCACACTCTCTCTCTTTCTGATGAAAGATACCACTTCATACCAGTGTGGCTTGTGGCAACCAGCAACTCCCTGGGCTCGCCATGCGAACAGACTCATCCCATAACCAAGAGGCCTCTGAACCACCACCCCTGACTCCCTCTTGCCCTCGTCTGCCGCCTCCTCCTCATTTTCCTTTCCATTGATAGAATTGGCAGAGACATCTCAGTGTCGGATCTTAGGAGAGGTGGAGCTCCATTTATGTGGTGGATTTCACTGCCTCTCCTTGTTCAAGATTATATGGCTGTTGCTGGCACCTCCGGTCAACCACCACCACTGCTTACCCACCAGTCAAGGTGCCTTACAGCCTGATTTCTTTTTGCCCTTCGAGGTTGTCTTCAACGAATTACCATCTGCCAAGATGGTCTTTTCATTGCTGGTAACTAGGCACCAATTGTTAACTGTGCCGAATTCCTTACCTGGATGTGTTCCCCACTGCTCATCTCCCCCTTTACGATTCAACTCATGGGGTCTTTCTTCCTCAAGTGTTCCCTGATTGCTTATCCCACAAAGCCCTTGCTTCAATTTAGTCTTGCCTGGCTTTTAAAAAATATATTTATTTATTATGTTTTTGTCTGACTGTGCCGGGTCTTAGTAGAAGGCATGTGGGATCTTTGATCTTTGTTACTGCATGCTGCGTCTTTAGTGTGAGAACCCTTAGTTATAGCATGTGGGATCTAGTTCCCTGGCCAGGGATTGAACTTGGGCCCCTGCATTGCAAGCTCGGCATCTTAGCTACTGGACCACCAGGGAAGTCCCTTGCATGGCTTTCTAAGTGCATCCTACCTATTACTCTTCTTTCCCTAAGCCCCTGTTTCTCAGTGTGGGAGTTTTGGCATCCCCGCCCTCAGAATCCCCTAGGCACCTACTAAAAATGTGGTTTCTGGCTCCCCACCCTAGCCTTTCTGCACCAGAACGTTTTGGGGAGGGGACCCAGAATTAGTATTTTAACAACTCCTCCAAACCAATCACGTTGCCATTTAAGAACCATGGCTTGAACCAAATTGCTTTCTTCTTGAATTAATTTTAATTCTCCTGAGAGTCCTTTCAAAAATCAATTTAGCAGAATCTCTTCCTCTTCGAGAGAGTGAATCAAGCCTTAATTTCTTTTCAAGCATTTTGGGTATCTGGTTAGTCATCTCTGACGCAGTTTGAGACTCCACCCTTTCTTGTCCACCCTCACAGCTACTACTCAGTTCAGGTCACCATCCTCTTCCCTGGGTCCATGCCAGACGAGTCAGAATTCTTCAGGCCTCCACTTTATGCCCCTGGAATGCATGTTCCACCTTCCTACTGAAGTGATTTCCCCCTTAGAGCCTGTGAAGTGTCAGTCTCTACCTTTGGCATATCTCCTGTAGAGTGAGTGCCCAGATCCTTCCCTGCACAGACAGGACCCCTCACAGCTTCATCACAGCCTAAGTTTCCAGCTTTATTCCCACCACTCCAGCCAATATCCTACCACATAAACCTTTGAAAATGCTGTTGCTACTACCAGGAATAATTACTCCACTCAACCCACTCAGAAAACTACTCTTCACCCTTCAGAACTGAACCCAAATTGCCCCTCCCCTGAGAAAATTTACAGAACCGTGTCCTTTTCTCAATTCCCCTTTCTACCCCAGGACAGAGATACTAGCTTTTTTTCTATGGCCAAGAGTTTTGCCTAGCACATGATTTTTGGACTTTTAGTTGAGTGTGTCCCGTATACCAGCCGCTCCCTGGCTTTTATGTACATTATCTCAGCTAACCTCCCAAAGGTCAGATGCAGCAGGGACTGGCACTATCGTCTGTGTGTCCTAAGTCGCTTCAGTCGTGTCTGACTCTTTGCGACCCCATGGACTGCAGCCCACCAGGCTCCTCTGTCCATGGGATTTCCCAGGCAAGCATACTGGAGTGGGTTGCCATTTCCTTCTCCAGGGGATCTTCCCCACCCAGGGATCGAACCTGCAACTCTTATGTCTCCTGCACTCTTATTGTCTACACTTTGAAAATGAGTGGGGGAAAAAACCCCGAGAGGTAAAGTGACTTGTCCAAGGTTAGACAGCTAAAAGGGTGAAGAGTCAAGATTCAAAACTCCTGCCATCGGACCAATACTAAGCATCTACCAATAGCATCCAAAAATCCAAAAGCTCAGAAAGGACAGACTGAACACTGTCTGTGTCACGACAGCGAGATGGTCCAGCCATCCACAATGTGTTGCTCTGATGGTGAATGAAGATAATCAAATACTCCAGGAAGCAGGAAGCAGCACCCATCTGAGGTGCTGTCACATAACCTAGAGAAACTTGTTTTAAGCTAAACTCTCAGAGAAAGGCAGAAGAACCCAGAGAAACTGAGCCATCTTGCTGTGAATAGAAAATTGAAAATGGCGTTGAAGCATTGAATTTAGAGCTAATCTCCTATGCCTGGTGAAGTCACAGTAATTTATTTTGAAGACTCTGGGGACTACCTATTCCCAAAAGGTATCTGTGGAATGAATCCAATGTCTCTTGAACCCTGACAACCCTTATTTCCTTCTTAAGGCGTCTAAAATTTTGTTTAAAGCGGAAAGCATAAACTCTAATATCAGCTCCACGAGGGGCTGGCATATGAGGTCACTCGCTGAAGGCAGACACTGGGAAAGGCTTTTCTGTTCTGCTGCTCTTTTCCTGTCATTTTCTCACGTCACTTGAACCCACTGTAATTGTCATGAGAGAGAGAGAATGAAGAGGCAACGCAATTCTCCATTTGTCCTGCTCCAGCACCACAGTACTGATAACCACCCTAGAGGCAGAGTGCTGTAGAATTCTCGTAAGCTGTGTGGTCGGACCTGAAGTCTTGGTTCTGTCAATTATTAGCGTCATCACCTTAGGCGGTACCTTTAATCTCCCTGACCCTTGATTCCTTCATCACCGTGAAGCTGAACATTTCTCTCACAAAGTTCTTGTTAGGACCAGATTAAATAGTGCAGGGAAGTTATCAGGCCCACAGTAGGCCCACAGTCCACAGCACCTGTCCTCATACTGCTGTACTCAGACGCTCAGTCGTGGCCGACTTGGCTGTGCCAAGTCTTCGCTGCAACACGTGCTATCTTCGGCCTTTAGTTGTGGCAGGCAAACTCTTAGCTGTCGTGCGTGAGACCTAGTTCCCTGACCAGGGAACGAACCTGGTCCCCCTGCATTGGAAGCACGGTGTCTTAGCCACTGGACCACCAGGGGAAGTCCCCATATTAACATTTAGGGTATGTGTTGATGCAGGTGAATTTGAATCTTCCCTTTTGGTATGCTTTTGTTTGGTTTTCTCCTCTTTGTTCTTCCCTCCTCTGTTCCTCCTGAGGCCATACGTTTTTCCTGGAGTTTTGGCTTTCCCCAGCAGCACTGTCTTCAGCCTGCTCTAGCTAGAAGCCACAAAAACAAGCAATTGAACCCGTGTTGCTTATTTTACTTCTTTCACGTTTTGACTCTCTTACAAGTCTGCCTACTTTTGTTTACCTTCCAATGGCTCTAGCATTTATAGCTGTTATCTGAAGGAAGGTCAGTTACCCAGCATCACGACCATCATCATAATATTATAGCATTTTGTAAAGGTTCTCGTTTTTGATCTCTGAAGGGTCATTCTTGGGATCTGATATAAGAAAGGGTACAGTATATCAGCCATGGTAGCTGTGTGTGTGTGTGTGTGTGTAATCCACAGTCCTAGAAACTGGTTATTTTTGTCTCTACTTCAAGATGAGTGATAAAACCACATGGACTGGAAGTTTGGGTGAATTGAGCTCTAGCCTGACGCTGGACAGGACTGAGTAGGTTTCTGAAAGCATGCCAGGGCATGCCTTGCTATAATCGCTTCGTCGGTGAAGCCCAGGTAAAACATCTGCTAGTGCAGAAATGGCCCGGGTAACTGAAATTGCTGTGGGTCATGTGTGTTGGGAGGATGGGAGGTGAGGTTTTACTTCTTCAGCTGACCCAATCATTGCCTTGTCTATGAACTATCCCAGATGATGCTCCAGATAGAGAAGTCATACCTTTAGATCCATGGCTGAGGCTCTGAAATTGGGTCATAAGGTAAAAAGAAAAAAATCACAGAGCTTGCAACCACAGAGGAGAACCACACACCTCTTCCCTGTCCGTCCCAGTGGCCAGATTTTAACCCAGCCTTGCAACAGGTGGCCAGTTCTTCCTTTGGTGAAAGAGCTGATGCGCTAATTAGGGTGAGTAATGCAAGATGCTTTAACAAGTAAACGACAAATAAAATGCCAGACTTAGAACTACTGAGGACATTCCAAGTTCACAGGCAACGTTCCTCTTGGACATTCAGGCATGTAAACTCCTTCTCTCTTGGCGGTCTGGTCAAGAATCTTGGGTCTTGTTGGGTTCTCCAAGGGTGACACAGGGGCTTTTAATGGCTTGGGTCTGGAAGTGACACAAGCAGACAGGGCTCAGTCAGTACTAACTATAAAGGAGGCTGGCATGTGAGATCTAGCTTTGTGCCCAGGAGAAACAGGAAGTGAATTTTAGTGAAAACCCAACTTTCTCCACCATACTCTTCTTACATTATGATCTAAGACCACTTGCTTTTTTGCAAGATGTTCAACACTTTGAGAGGAATGAGAGGACAGAGGCTAAGAGTGGCAGATATCCATGACCTTGGTCAGTGCTCATCTCGTAGAACATTAAAGCAAGTTGTCCAAATGATTTAACCTTATTTTTTTTTTTATCTGAGCTCATGGAGATGGACTCATGTCACTTAACACATTATTGACCAGGGGATTTTTGCAGAAACTAATGCCTATGGCCAGCAATTTGTTATGTAAGTGAATATTGTTATATCTCCCATGAATAATGTGTGTTGGGGAACAAATGATGTGTTAATATACCTTAGCTCGATAAGCTGTTAACTATGCAGCTGATGTGACTGGATTAGATGCATCTTATCCATTCTGCCTAGCACGGTGCCAGAGAGGGAGAGAATGCTCAGAAAATGTTTACTGAATAAAAGTGTGGATGGAGAAAGAGGAGAAGGAAGGAAGGGAAGGTCAGTCAGTGGAAAATATGTCCTGTGAAGCTGTAGGTACCGAACACCTATTCAGCAAAATATCATTCATTCGTGAACCAAGCTGGGAGTATAAGCCAGCCCCACCATCTGGAAAGCTTCTCAGTAAATACATACCCTTTCCCCAGACTTCCCTAGTGGCTCAGTGGTAAAGAATCCACCTGCCAATGCAGGAGATGCAGGCTTAATCCCTGGCTCAGGAAGATCCCCTGGAGAAGGAAATGGCAACTCACTTCAGTATTCTTGCCTAGGAAATCCCATGGGCAGAGGAGTCTGGTGGGCTACAGTCCCTGGGGTCTCAAGGGGTCAGACACAACATAGCAACTCAAGCAGCAAACCACACTAACCCCACCCTCTGCCCCTATGCACAGACTGCTTCTTTCCCTGGGTTCTCCTCTGAGACGTATCAGGTCACTTTCTCTTGGTGGAAAGACAAAGCAATAATGAAAGAAAAAAGAAAAACTTTTCCTTGAACTAATCCAAAGCCTTAGTCGATTCTTGCTGTTTCCCTCTCTCCCCCAGCGAGGAGGAGGGAAGGCTCTCATTCAGAACACTCATTTTCCTGAGTGGGTTCCGATCAAGGACAGAACATTAGGGTTTGTTTTTTTTTCCTTTAAGAGAACATAGCGCTCCTTTTAGAATTCACTGGGACATTTTGGAACACAAACAACAACCGCGGAACGCACTCGTGTGGTGATAATTTAATGTAATTCCGATGTCAGTGACACGCCGTGATGGACAAGTCAGCTTCTAGTTGGAGGCGGTTTCTTTTGTGTCTTGCCTGGGAGAGTGGGTACCCGCACCCTCGTACACCAGCCCAGCACCCTCACCCACATTTCCTCTCTCCCCACAGTTTTCTGACTCCAGTCCAAAGGACTACTGGGGAGGCAAAGGAAGTTGGAACTTTCTCCAAGCATCTAATCAGAAGAGAGAGTCTATGAGCCAAAACTAACCCACATGCATTTTTAGCTTCAGCCTGGAAATATTTTACATTTTCAATGAATTAGTCCAACATTTAACAGGGAAGACATTTGTAGGAAAGATCCCAAGTTCAGGGATCCCTAGAGAAATCAGAAGATTTGACAACCCAGGGCCCACATCACCAAACTGTGAATAGCTGATCACGCCCCTTAATTTGGCATGGGTTGTCCCATAAGATGCCATGGTCCCTGCTGTCCACTCACTCGCAATTTCTCTCAGTTTTCATAGGCATCTGACCTTATGAATCCTGCCCTTAAGTTTTATTATCCCCCAAGCTCTGGTCTCCTCCCATAGATTTGCCCGGATTTCTCCATTTTAGGGGCTTCCTTGGTGGCTCAGATGGTAAAGAATCTGCCTGCAATGCAGGAGACCCGAGCTCCATCCCTAGGCCAGGAAGATCCCTTGGAGAAGGTAATGGCAACCCACTCCAGTGTTCTTGCCTGGAGAATCCCATGGACAGAGGAGCCTGGAGGGCTTCAGTCCATGAGGTTGCAAAAAGTTGGACACAACTGAGCGACTAACACTTTCACTTTTCTTTCTCCATTTCTTGGAGAAGAGAACCACAGAGGCCAACAGGATCTGTACTGTTGTGATGGAAATTTCCACCTCATGAAAGGAAACACTAGTTCAAAGATTGATTTTTTTTTTTTCCATTCAAGAGGTTTCTCTGCAGTCAACTTTCAGTCCTGCCAAGGCATTTCATTGATGGAGTCTGTTGGAATGAGATTGCGCTGTGAGTTGCACTGGCCAAATCCTTTGCCTTTTCACTGAAGAGCAAGCAATGCCATCCGGAAACAAAGCTGTGGACAAGAACCCCTCTCCTGCTCTAGATCCTGGGCCCAGAAGATAAAGTCTAATTTTTAAAAATTAAGGTGTTTTCTCTTATTTGGGCCATTTTTTAAAGTCTTTATTGAATTTGTTGCAGTATTGCTTGTGTTTTATGTTTTGCTTTTTTGGCCACAAGGCATATGGGAGCTTAGCTCCTCAACCAGGGATGGAACCCACACCCCCTGCACCAGGAGGTAAAGTCTTAACCACTGGACCACCAGGGGAGTCCCCAGAAGATAGAGTCTGAGGGAAGGAAGAACATTCTGCCCACCTACCCATCCTGATGTGCCATTGGGTCCACACTGGTACTGCAGCCGTGTTTGTGTTAAGTCGCTTCCATCCTATCTGACTCTGGACCCCATGGACTGTACCCCACGAGGGTCCACTGTCTTTGGGATTATCCGGGCAAGACTACTGGAGTGGGTTGCCATTTCCTCCTCCAGGGGATCTTCCTGACCCAGGGACCAAACCTGCATCTTCCATGTCTCCTGCATTGCAGGCGGATTCTTTACCACTGAGACACCAGGGAAGCCCTCTCTAGTACTGCAGCCATAGTTCTAGAAAACTTTAGCCTCAAAAAAATACAAGTGATGCAGAAGGTTGGTATTCCTGTTGTTTTCTGTCAGGATCCAGTGGATATTGGAGAAGTCGATGATCAGCCCAAGGGGGCTTCTGAGCTTCGCATCACATTCAGGCATTCATCAAATATTCATCAAAAACTACTTTGTGACGGACAGACAAAGGGGAGCAAAAGTGGACAGAATCGGTGTCCTCAGAGAGAAAGTCAGACATAGAAGAGAGAGAGGGGAAGGGCGTGGGGCCGTGCCTTCGTGGGCCAGAGATTCCAGCCTGGGCTTGGTACTCTCCTGGTTAAGGGATCAGATCCAAAGGACAAAGGGGGACTAATGAGGTGAAGGAGAGACGTGCTTCGGAGAAAGCGGACGAATGCGCTCCACAGCCCGGGATGGAGGGAACGTGTGTGCCGTCAGGTCAGTGGCTGAGATAAAATAGGGAAATGGGGGGGTTTCAGGCCGTGCAGGGCTTTTTGGATCATGATATGGGCCCTGGGGCTTACCCTCAGAAAAACTCAAAGGTTTCATAGCCCCATGGAGTCAGTCAGAAAAGCCCGTTTATGTCATCTTTCATGATACGTTCTCACTGAAATAATAGATCTATAGTTAAAAACAGCTGGAAAAATCACTGCTTCAGCCACTGCTTTTATTTTTGTAATTAATTTTTATTGGAGCATACTTGCTTTATAATGTTGTGTTAGCATCTACTGTACAGCAAAATGAATTAGCCATTCATATACGTATATCCTCTCCCTTTTGGATTTCCTTCCCATTCAGGTCAGCGCTGTGCGTTGAGCAGCGTTCCCTGTGCTGCACAGTAGGTTCTCACTGGTTATCTGTTTTATGCGTAGTACCAGCAGTGTATATATGTTGATCCCAGTTCCTCTCACCCTCCTTCCCCCTTGGCATCCATGTATTTGTTCTCTGTTTCTCTATGTCTGCTTTGCAAATATCATCTATACCATTTTAGATCCCATATGGATGCATCAATGGTATGATACTCATTTTCCTTTTTCTGACTTATTTTACTCTGTACGATACTCTCTAGGTCCATCCACATCTCTGTAAGTGACCCAGTGTCATTCCTTTCTGTGGCTGAGTAATATTCCCTTGAATGTATATATGTATACTGCATCTCCTTTATCCATTCTTCTGTTGATGGACATTTAGACTGCTTCCATGTCCTGGCTTTGGAACTAGTGCTGCTGTGAGCACTGGAGTGGATGTATCTTTTCAGCTGGATTCCTGGTGGCTCAGTGGTGAAGAACCTACATGCCAGTGTAGGAGATGCACATTTGATCCCTGGGTCAGGAAGATCCCCTGCCACTGGAGAAGGAAATGGCAACCCACTCCAGTAGCCTTGCCTGGGAAATTCCGTGGACAGAGGAGCCTGGCGGGCTGCCATCCATTGGGTCGCAAAGAGTCAGACAGGACTCAGTGACTAAACAACAACAGTAGCAATCTTTCCAGCCACTGCTTTTAGAGACGAGGAAACTGGGGCTTAGAATGGGATACAGTTAGGCACAGCCTGAGGATGCAGGGGGCTCTGAAGCAGATGGTACCCCTGCAAGGAGAAAGCGAGGTGGCAGGCAGGGTGCTGAGCTAGCAGCTAGAGATGTGAGGAAAGCAGAGTACAGTCCCTGGAGAGTCAGGCTGCGCATTGTGGTCAAATATCAGGGTAAGATTAGAGCAGGAAGCTGGACCCCAGTCTTGGAGTCAGCACTCTGGTCCTTAGGGCATAGCCTAGCAAGACTCAGCAGAACCGACAAGCCCTGAGCTGAGACTGGATGGGGAGGCAGAAGCCCTGTTATGAGAACCAAAGTCCAGTATTGGTTACTTGGGCATCCAGGTACATCCTCAGTCCCAGAGTGGGGGCCGGCTGAGGGTCCATAAGCCCCTCCCACCAGTGGTCAGAATGGCTTGCAGTAAATCGTGTGACTGCCATGAGGCTTAATTTGTCTACATAACCCTCTCCTTGATTCTGTTTGCTTTTAAAGCAAAATAGCTCTTTCATCACGGAGTAATTATCTTTCACTTATCATTGGATGAGAACAACAGAAACCTGACAGGAGGAAGCTAGGAAATGGACTGAGTTCCTGGCTGCGCGCAGGGGCTGGATGGCCCTGGGCATGTCTCCTTACCTTGCTGGGCATCAGCTTTCCCATCTGCGGAGTGGAAACAGCGATGCTGTCCACTTTATCTTCAGCTTCACGGCCTTTGTCATAACGCATGTGGTCTGTATCTGTTTAGAGGATCTGGGGCTTCCCTGGTGGCTCAAATGATACAGAACCCACCTGCCAATGCAGGAGAGCCAAGTTCGATCCCTGGGTCAGGAAAATCCCCTGGAGAAGGGAATGGCAACCCACTCCAGTGTTCTTGCCTGAGAAATCCCATAGACAGAGGAACCTGGAGACACTATAGTCCCTGTGGTCGGGAAAGAGTTAGACATGACTTAGCAACGAAACAACAACAAGACCACAACGAACTGAAAGGGATGGACAGCAGCACCCCAAAATGCACACACTGTACACCACGGGGCGTATAATTTAGTTGGGTCACAGACCACGTCCCCCCAAAGCCTATCACTGCATCCCAGGTTAAGAACTCCTATTTACCTTTTCTTAACTTTCTTCCCTGAGAACAGAACTTCAACTTTCCTTTCTCTCCTTTGCACCCAGCACACAGTGGACTCAAAGTTTCTAAATTAGAAAGGATTGAATAATTGGGGCAATAGCTGGGATTGGACCCATGCGACAAGTCCAATGTGGTACAAAAGCCCAGAGGCAAGACGGGGTCTACCCAATGCTGTTCTCTGCCCAAAAATTGCTTGGAATTCAGTTGTACTCACAGTATTATTGTGAGAACAAAAAAACAAACTGCAAGAGAAATTGCTAACTTTGGTGTAGGGGGTTCAGTCAGTGACCTCCTGAAGCACTGAAGGAGTGGGAAGTTGTAAAGTCTGGAGGTTGAGAAAGAGGCTTTGGAATCAACTTTATGTGCACCTTAGCTGTGTGTCCTTGGGCAGGTCACTTCACCTCTCTGAGGCCATCTGAAAAATGGAAGCAGCGATAGAGCTGTTTTGAGGATGAAATGTGCTGATGCACACGAAGTACTTAGTACAGGGCCTGGCACTCAGGAAAGAGACAGTAATTGTTGGCTATTCTTAGCTATGCACATGGAGACCCGTGTGCCCAGATATGCTGCAGGATTCAAGGTTACGGATTCGGTGGTGGAAGAGAAGAGGGGGATAAAACGTGGAACCATACAAAGCAGGAATATCACTGGGAAGATGACATATAAGAATTTGCTGGCTGGAGCTCACAGGGAATTTCAGGGAGGAAGCAGCTTGCCCAGAGGAAAAGTGTGAACAGACAGTAACACCTTGTTTTTATAAAAAACCTCAACAAAGGGAGTTGGGAGCCAATAGGCCCAGATTTGGAACAGAGGGAAGGGAGAGTGGGCAGCTTACAGACAGAAAGAGACAGAGGAGAGGTAAATGGAGAACACAGAATCATGATTCGGGGGAGAAAGAGGGGCTGGTTGGAAATCGAACTCCACAGTGATGAACAAAATCATATGCCCAGATGTCATGAGTCTGGATCCTGGTCCCACTGCTCTCTCAGTATTTTGCTGTGAACCCATTGGCCGGTCATCTGGAAGAGAAAGTGTTTGAAGTAGGTCATCCACAAGGTTATTTTGCTAGATTTTCCCAAATCTAGCCATCCAGGACTAATTCTGACTGTCTAGGCAGGATCGAGGCAGGATCTGTTGACCCCAGGCTCTCAGGGATGGTGGATACAGAGTTGGGATGAGATTCAGACGGTTGAGGGCCTGGGGCTGTGCAGGAGGAAGGTGTGGGCTTGGATCCCGACTCTGTCACCAGCCAGCTATGTGGCTTCACTGTCTGAGCCTCTGCTTCCTCCACTGTGAAATATTTCATCAACTCTCATATGACATTTTAAAATTAATTTTTATTGAAATATAGTTGCTTTACAATATTGTGTTAGTTTCTGCTGTATAGCAAAGTAACTCATATATAAATATATATATGCACACACATATATATAAATACACACACACTCTGTTTTAGATTCCTTTCCCATATACGTCATTACCGAGCATTGAGTAGAGTTCTCTGTGCTATACAGTACATATTAGCTATCTATTTTATATACAGCATCTCAGCTGATGCCTCAATGAGTAAAGAATTGGCCTGCAATGCAGGAGACACAGGAGGCACGGGTTCAATCCCTGAGTCAGGAAATCCTCTGGAGTAGGAGGTAGTGTGTATATCTGCCAATTTATATCTCCCAATCTCCCAATTAATTCATCCCACTGGGAATACCAGACCCCCTGACCTGCCACTTGAGAAATCTTTATGCAGGTCAGGAAGCAACAGTTAGAACTGGACAGGGAACAACAGACTGGTTCCAAATAGGAAAAGGAGTACGTCAAAGCTGCATATTGTCACCCTGCTTATTTAACTTATATGCAGAGTACATCATGAGAAATGCTGGGCTGGAGGAAGCACAAGCTGGAATCAAGATTGCCTGGAGAAATATCAATAACCTCAGATATGCAGATGACACCACCCTTATGGCAGAAAGTGAAGAAGAACTAAAGAACCTCTTGATGAAAATGAAAGAGGAGAGTGAAAAAGTTGGCTTAAAGCTCAACATTCAGAAAACTAAGATCATGGCATCTGATCCCATCACTTCATGGCAAATAGATGGGGAAACAGTGGAAACAGTGACTGACTTTATTTTTCTGGGCCCCAAAATCACTGCAGATGGTGATTGCAGCCATGAAATTAAAAGACGCTTACTCCTTGGAAGGAAAGTTATGACCAAGCTAGATAGCATATTGAAAAGCAGAGACATTACTTTGCCAACAAATGTCCATCTAGTCAAAGCTATGGGTTTTCCAGTGGTCATGTATGGATGTGAGAGTTGGACTATAACGAAAGCTGAGCACCGAAGAATTGATGCTTTTGAACTGTAGTGTTGGAGAAGACTCTTGAGAGTCCCTTGGACTGCAAGGAGATCCAACCAGTCCATCCTAAAGATCAGTCCTGTGTGTTCATTGGAAGGACTGATGCTAAAACTGAAACTCCAATACTTTGGCCACCTCATGTGATGAGTTGACTCACTGGAAAAGACTCTGATGCTCGGAGGGATTGGGGGTGGGAGGAGAAGGGGCAACAGAGGATGAGATGGCTGGATGGCATCACCAACTCAATGGACTTGGGTTTGAGTAAACTCCGGGAGTTGGTGATGGACAGGGAGGCCTGGCGTGTTGTAGTACATGGGGTCACAAAGAGTCGGACACGACTGAGCAACTGAACTGAACTGAACCTCCCGTCAGGCCCTGGGTAACCATAAGTTAGTTTTCTACATCTGTGACTCTATTTCTGCATTGACTCTGTGCTTAGTCGTTCAGTCATGTTCAACTCTTTGCAACCCCATGGACTGTAGCCCACCAGGCTCCTCTGTCCATGGGGATTCTCCAGGCAAGAATACTGAAGTGAGTTGCCATGCCTTCCTCCAGGTGATCTTGCCAATCCAGGGATGGAATCCAGGTCTCCAGCATTGCAGGCGGATTCTTTACTGTCTGAGCCACCAGGGAAGCCCAAGAATGCTGGAGTGGGTAGCCTATTGCTTCTCCAGGGGAACTTCCCAACCCAGGAATCGCCGTGTCCAACCCTTTGCCACCCCATGGACTGTAGCCCACTAGGCTCCTCTGTCCATGGAATTCTCCAGGCAAGAATCCTGGAGTGGGTAGCCATTCCCTTCTCCAGGGGATCTTCCCAACCCAGGGACTGAACCTGGGTCTCCTGCATTGCAGGCAAATTCCTTACCAACTGAGCCACCAGGGAAGCCCACATTTACTCTAAGATACCTGATATTTTATGGGCCACTCAGGAATTTAAAAACTCCATCAATGGAACTATGATATGCTGTGTGTTGATTTCAGAAATGTGTTTCATATCAGAGACGTTAAAATGTCAAGTAATGTGGACCTGAGAATCAGTGAAATATGGTAAATGCCTACTTCCTGGGGTTGCATGATGATGTATTTAGAGAATCTGACATACAAGTGCTGCAAGTGAGTGACTAGGTATAAGCTAGGCAGGCCCTCAGTACATGTTTATGGAGCTAAAGAAATGCTTACTCTAAAGGAGGAGAGCAAAATGTTTCAAAAGAAACATTTCTCAGAGCTGAACTTCCATCAGTTTCTACATGTGTGATATTTGGTTAGAACTGAATTTCAAAAATGTAAATAGCTGTTGTAATTTTTTAAAAAAATTAAATTGGAATGTGAGATCATTTGCATGGCTCAATTTTAAATTATGTCAAGTTGGAAAGTTAAATGAGATCATTGTGTGGTTCAGTTTTGGCCTAAGACACAGTTTCGCATTCTCTTGGTAAGGCTTTGGTTTTCTCTTCCTTTACCTGGAGGCCTTGCTTGACGGATTACTCCCGCCGTCTTGCTTTGGTGAACCGAAAAGGCAAACTGGCCCCTGATGGAGACGCAGGAAGAGATGGAAGAAAGGAAGACAAGGAGAGCCCATCCGAAAGGGAATCAGAGAGCAGAGCTGTAAGAGGCAGGGAGAAATGGACGGACAAAAGGAAATCCTTGTGCATCGCACAGCCTGAAGCTTAGGCCCAGGACCCGTATTGGGCTTTGGGGTGAATTTTCAATCCCTGGGCCTCATCAGGGATCACCTTCAACGCGCTGGCCTCTAGAAAGAAGGGCCATTTGGCGGCTGGCAGTGAGCGGGGATCTGAGGAAGGGTGGAGGGCATCTTGTCTGATTAGCTGGACCTTATCTGCAGAGCCTGATACCACGCGCGAGCTTTGCTAGGCGCCGAACCATCCCGACTTCTCCCTGACACCAGCAAAGCTGAGGTCCTGGCTTCTGCTTATCAAGTGACAGGAGCACTCAGTGAAGCCGCGGAAATTGGACTTGAGTGATTCCCATCCTCCTTTCTCCCTCCCCCGCTCCTGGAGCATTCTGATCAGGCAGTGAGTTAAAGGCACACATTTCCTTTCAGGAGCGATGCGCAGAGAGTAGGAAACAGAGAGCCAAGGCGAGCCAGATCCTGGCCCACGTGAGCCGCTGGTGGAGCGGCTGGGGGTGGAACCCAGTGCTTTTGACCACAACGGTCTGTGCATTGAGTCATCTTAGAATTAATCCCGAGAAATCACTCTCAGGATTTTGACCTCTGAGGGTACAGCTGACCCATCCCCAAGCTGTTGGATGTTTCCTTTATAGTTCTGAATAATGATCCGGGAGGTAGACACATTGTCCTTAATGCAAATAGAAACGGACCACAATAATAATAATAATAATGGTTGCCATCACTTACCAGACACTATGCTACTCATTTTCATGAAATTCACACAACCACCCCAACCCCAATGAGGCAGTTCCCATTGTTGTCCCCAGTTTGCAAATGAGAAAACTGAGGCTTCAGGAGGAAAGGTTACTTGTTCAAGGGCATGCAACTAGGAGGTGAGTGACAGGGTATCTGGTGTCAGAGCCAGAGCTCTTAACCATTGGACTCTCCTGCCTGTCCAGAGGGGTAAAGAGGTGGAATCAGAATTTGAACCCAGGGCTCCTGGCTCTTAGCTTTTCTGACTAATGAGGATTATATTGTTATTTAGTTGCCAAATTGTGTCCCAACTCTTTGCGACCCCATGGACTTTAACATGCCATGGTCTTCTGTCCATGGAATTCTCCAGGCAAGAATACTGCAGTGGGTTGCCATTTCCTTCTCCAAGGAGTCTTCCCAACCTAGGAATCAAACTTGTGTCTCCTGCCTTTTCAGGCAAACTGTTTACCACTGAGCCACCCAGAAAGCCCTGATGAGGATTCTCAGTTCAGTTCAGTCGCTCAGTCGTGTCCGACTCTTTGTGACCCCATGAATCACAGCACACCAGGCCTCCCTGTCCATCACCAACTCCCAGAGTTCACTCAAACTCATGTCCATCGAGTCAGTGATGCCAATCCAGCCATCTCATCCTCTGTTGTCCCCTTCTCCTCCCGCCCCCAATCCCTCCCAGCATCAGGGTTTCTAGTAACTCATTATTATCTCATTTACTCCAGTCAACAATCTCGTGAACTGATGTCACAACCTGCAGTCACCCAGGGTCACACCACCAGGCAACGGCAGGCCGGGACTCAGAAACTCTCCATCCTGTCTCCGCAGCTACCACGGGGATGTTTTCAAACCTAACCTGATTGTGTCAGCCCTCTGCTCACAGACCTCCCTGAAACCACACCCAGACTCCTCTGGGACTTAGGAGCACGCAGGATCCCACCCCTGCTCACGGCTCCATCTGCACTGCTAACCTCCTCCCTTCACTGGCTCCTCCCACCACAGGGCCTTTGCACCTGCCATTCTCACTTCCTCGACGCTCCCTTCACATGCTCCTCCCTGCCTCTTGACCTTGTTAACTTCTCCTTCAGCTCTCAGCCTGTCATTTCCACAGAGCACCCTCTTTCACTTTTTTTAAAGTCTTTTGAATTTGTTACAGTGTTGCTTCTGGCTTATGTTTTGGTTTTCTGGCTGGGAGCCATGTGGGATCTTGACTCCGTGACCAGGGATCGAACCTGCAGCCCCTGCATTGAAAGGCAAAGTCTTAACCTTTCAATGGACCACCAGGAAAGTCCCAGGCTCTCTCTCTCTTCCTCTGGGGTATCCATCCTTTTGTGATTCCACTTGAATGATATTATTTGATTATGGAATTAGTTAAGTCCCCACCTATACAGGAGAAAGCAATGGCACCCCACTCCAGGACTCTTGCCTGGAGAATCCCAGGGATGGTGGAGCCTGGTGGGCTGCCGTCTATGGGGTCGCATAGAGTCAGACACGACTGAAGCGACGTAGCAGCAGCAGCAGCCACCCATACAATCCCTATCTACGTGGACCTGCGCTTGTCCTCTCAGGTTTCTGGGCCTCACTCTCCTCATCTGTAAAATGAGTGACAAGCCTCCAGCTCTGGTCTGAGATGGGCTCCTGGGGCCCCAAGTGGGCCAGGCAAGTGTGCTTCCATGGGAAGTCCCCTCTCTAAGGGGTTTCCACTTAGACTTCCCATAGAACAGCTTCTAAAATCCCTTTACCACCCGCTGCAATGGGAAGTGAGGAGCCTGGCTTTTTCTCATAAAGAGGTAAGTTGAATCCCGAACTTGGGAGGCGTTCTGAGACTGGTGAGGACAAAAAGTGAACACCGATGTTCACTTCGTTGCTCCTTCAGCAAACAGTTCCTGGAGACCAGTCAGTCTCCTGGGTGCTGGGGCACAGAGGTCACTTAGACATGCTCCTTGCCTTTTATGAACACACAGTTGAGAAGGGAAACAGACACAAAGATAAAAACAACCATCAAGCAAGAGAGGAAACCACGGTCTCCCCTTTGTCGAAGGGTTGTATGTGTCAGGCAGTGCTAAGTGCTTTGTAAATTTCATTTATTTGTCCCTTTTCAACGCCAACCAAAGCCCTCTGAAGTGCCAGTCATATCCCCATTTCACAGATGGCAGCAACTGAGGCTCAAAGTGGTGAAGGAAGTGTCCAGGCCCCGCGAAGAGCAGTGAGCGTTGCTCTGTCTCTTTGCCAAAGATGATCCCCTGGCTGCAGCCAGAAGTCTCACGTGTCTTGATGGAGGCAGCACACTGTAGTATTGGAAAGTCCCGGGTTCAAGCCCTGGTTCTGACACCAACAAGCACATGACTTTTCTAAGCCCCACTTCCCTCCACTGACAGAGTGGGGACCCCATCACCCTCCTCTCAGGGTGATTTGAATGTTTCACTGAAGCAAATCTTGCGAATGTTCCCAGTTCTTCTTCACAGAAGATGCTGAAAAAATACAGGTTTTCCTCGTTCCTGGCAAACATCAGCAGGAAGGCAGGTAGGATGCAAATAGTATCACGATGGAAACATGAGCAAGACAGAGTCCTCTGTGCATTGTTGCTTTTTTTTTCCAAAAATCTGTTCCATGTATGGCTTGTTTGAAAGAATTAAGCAATTAGAACTCATCATTGAGCAGATGACATGCTGCTTTGCTTTCCGTATGAACTCTCGTCTCCCGTCTCAAGGACCGTTCTCTTGTGAATCCATCTTCTGAGCCCAGGGAACCTATGTAAGCCAGGAAATCTGCCGCTTTCTAAAAGCGTTTTTTCTTAATCACATGCCGTGAGAAAAACCAGCAGAAAGAATGAAGCAGAAGCCTAAGGGGGACTCATTAAGGCTTCTGGCTGTGGGAATAGGGCAGATTTGGCCTTGGCAGTGAAGAGGGACGCGCAGTGCCCAGTGACAGCAATGACAATAACGAGAATGGTGTCCGATCACCAGGGTACCGGGCAGGTGACAAGGAGGCTGTGGTGGTGATGCCAGTGAGCTCTGATGGGAGAATGAAGCCTCACAGCAAGTGGGAAGTGCACAAATGCCAGCGTCTAACAGCTCTAGTGAGAACCCTGGGCCCACTGGGGGACTGCGGGCAGGTGGCTGCAGCTTTCTGGGCCGCGGATGCCGTATCTGCCAAGGGGAAATCTTCACCCATTCCTTCGTTCACTCAACAAATATTTACTGATCACCTCTGTGTGGCGGGAATGTTCTAGAATACGGGGCTGCAGTGCTGATCAAGACTGGCAAGCCCCACCGGTGGAGCTGATCCTGGCATAGACTCCTGAGTCAGAGGCAGTATTAATAATGAACCTTCATTGACGCTGAGCTCCTCAATCCCCCTACATCCCTTGGAGGCAGACGGAGCAGCTGTTGTGTCTCCACTGTAGGGATGAGGAAACTAAGTACCCAGGAGCACCCCAGGCATTAGGGCGTGGACCTCCCAGCTCTGTCCACTCTACCAGCTGTCTTGGGGGAACCAGATCTTACTGCCAGGTGAGTTCATGGGACAGGCTTCTTCCTCGACCTGGAATTCATCCCTGGGATGGGTGCCACCCTATGTAGCATGTGTGGAGTCTGTCACTGTCACCCCACGATCCTTTGCCTCTCTCTCCTCCATCAGGTTTGGACCTCTTCCAGAGCGGGGGCTCTTGTATCTCCAGGGCTTAGTGTGGTGTCTGGCAGCCAGCAAGCGCTCAGGGGAATATATGTGGACATGAGAGAAGGGATGAAAGAGGGAGGAAGGGAGATAGGGAAGGGGAGAAGGAAAAGAGAGGGAAGGGGAATTTCTGGCTTATATCACACAATAGATATCAGACTGATGGATAGATGACTAGATGGGTGAAGAGATAAAAAGAAGGCAGGATGGATGGATAGACGGGAAGGGAAACAGGATGGATAGGTGGATGGACACATAGATGGATGTGTGGAAGGGTGGCGGGATGAATGGACAGATGGGTGGAAGAGAGGCTGGCTGGCTGGCTGGCTGGGAGGTAGGGTGAATGGTGGATGAAAGAAGAGAGAGGTAAGAAAAGAAGGGGGAGATAAAAGGAGGAGGAAAGGAAAGAGGAAGGAATAGAAGACTTCCTGAGGAAGTGTCTACGAACATTGAACAAGTAAAAAGAATGAAATGCAGCTCAGATCCCCTCTCTCACTCCCGCAGCTTACCCCCTGCCCTTGTCCATCTGATTCTCTCCACAGCCTTCAAGGCCCAATTAAATCTCCCTCTGCTGCCTGTTCCAGCCCACAGAGACTGGTCTTTTTTCTCACACGGTGTGTTCCCGTTGTCTAATTGCCAATTAGCATCTTGGTTACACAACTTTCACTTCCCATGATTGAAACTGACCGGAGCGCTTGTTAGCATCAGGCCGTGGTTAAATCACCCGGCTGTAGGAGGAAGATTGGCTGGGAGGATCCTGGTCTTCTACTTCCGAACAGAATGACAGAAGGTTAGTCCAGTGTCTGGAGGCTCCACTGTCCTATGTGTGCAAAGGAGACGCTGCCACTGCCCTGTAGAAGTGTTAGAAGACTGCCCGTGAAAAAGCACGCAGCAAGCTTAGGTGAGACTTGGGCAAACAAGCCCTCACTCGGGTTAGTGACGCCCAGTGTTATTGTGATCTGTGAACGTCTTTTCTACCCAACAACACTGTGAGGTTTTAAAAAATGACTACTCCTCCCATCTCTCCTCCCCAGCATACACACACACTCACCACCACCCCCCAAAACACACACATAAAACCACCCACCCCTCCACCCCTAGCACTGGGTTAAGAATCCAGAATACTTTTTGGTTGATGTCTGCTTGGACCCAAAGTCCAGGAAGTTTCATTTCAAAAGATCTGTGTTAAGTGAGTTTCAGTTTGCCAGCTGTTTTATCCAGGCCAACTTTTCAGAAGTGAGTTTATTACAGGAAAAAAAAAAAAAAACACGAAAAATCAGTGTGTGTTCTCAACAGACTTTTGGGCCCTCTGATGCTCTTGGGTAATCAGTAGGTGAGGGTAGGATTTCCCAGAGCATGGGCCCAGAACCCCTTCCATCAGAACTCCCTAGATCAGAAACCCTTAATCTCAGGGCCTGGGGATCTTTATTTTAACCAGTTCCTTGGAAAATTCTAATGCATGCTTGGATAGGGAACTACTGCCCTACACAGCTTTATAGAAACTTAGAGTTCAGAGCTTGGGGGCCTTTGAGTTTCTAATCCAACTTCCTCACTTTAGAGACTGGGGAAAGTAAGGCCCAGAGAGGGTAAGCAACCTATGCAAGGTCACACAGCAAGAGCAGTGACAGGGCCAGGACACAGACCAAGGGTCCTGTTCTCACTATTCCACTCGCTTCCCTCCTTTGCTCCACTTACCTCTTCCTCTGTAAGGAGTCCTTGCCGGCTCAAGGGAAGAAGTAAATTAGCATTTATTGAACCTTTACTGTACACCAGGCACTTACGCAGGACCTTCCGGCAATCCTAAGGGCTAGGTATTATCATGCCTGTCATTCCAGAGAAGGAAGCTGTGAATCGGAGGGAAACAGCGTTTGCAGAGAAACAAAACCTGGTGGTATATGAGAACAATTCCAATATTCCAGGAGAAATTGAGGGGAGCCCTTTCATCATCCATGTGGTGAAAACGATTTTAAAATGGCTTAATATGAAAAAATCCATTTTTTCATTGATGTAAACAGAATATACTACATATTGGAACCCAATAGGAATCCCTAATAACACTGGCCTGTGACACGTTATTGCTGTTAGAATTTTATCTGTAGCAGTGGTTCTCAACTCGGGGGGGGGCAATTTTGACCCCCTAGGAAACATCTGGCAATGTCTAGAGACATTTTTGGCTGTCACAGCTGAGCAGGGGCCACTGACATCTAGTGGGTATAGGTCAGGGATGCTGTTCAACATCCCATGGTGCCCAGGATTGCTTCCCAGACAAAGCATTACCTGGTCCAGAACGTCGCTACTGTCGGGCTGAGGAGCCCTGGTCTGCACAGGAAAGTCTTCTTTGGCTGTGATGTCATTTGCCATTGTCTCCCATGTGGCGCTAGTGGTAAAGAACCCGTCCGCCGGTGCAGGAGACAGAAGAGGCGTGGGTCCCATCCCTGGGTCGGGAAGATACCCTGGAGGAGCGAGTGGCAGCCCACTCCAGTGTTCTTGCCGGGAGAGTCGCATGGACCGAGGAGCCTGGTGGGCTACGGTCCGTGAGATCTGTCAGTCGCGACCGCACACGCGCACCACTAGGAGGCAGTATAACCTCTGGTCCTGATGGCTCACCCCAGATGCGAGTGGCACCCAACCCTTCACTTGGATGTTCCATTTTCTATCCACAAAATGGGTACATTAGGGTGAAATGATTGAGGTGGACAGAAAAAGAGAGGAATTAAGGTTATATCTGAATGAAGTCTCTATCCCACAACTGCTAAGAAGTTAGGCGTCAACTCCAGGTCTGTCTAAATCCAAAGGTAAAATGACATTTCAAGCACCGTCTCTCTCCCTATGGATGGAAACCCCACGAACCAAGATGTTGCAGTGTAAGCCATGAAATTAATTCCTTTGTATCAAACAGCCTATTTTTTACTGGAGTATAATTTCTTTGCAATGCTGTATTAGTTTCTGCTGTACAGTGAAATGAATCCACTCTTTTGGAGAAGGAAATGGCAACCCACTCCAGTGTTCTTGCCTGGAGAATCCCAGGGACGGGGGAGCCTGGTGGGCTTCCGTCTATGGGGTCACACAGAGTCGGACACGACTGAAGCGACTTAGCAAGTATATATTTATCCTCTTGCTCTTGAGCCTCCCTCTTGGGCCTCCCCTGCCCCATCTAGGTCATCACAGAGCACTGAGCTGAGTTCCCTGTGCTATACACCAGATTCCCACTAGCTATTAATGTCTATTTTAGACATGGCAGTGTATATATGTCAATCGTATTCTCCCAATTCATGTCACCCTTCCCTGTCCCCCAACCCCATGTCCACAAGTCCATTCTCTGTGTCTCTATTCCTGCCCTGCAAATATTTTCGTCTGTACCATTTTTCTAGATTCCACATATACATGTTAATCTGTGATCTTTGTTTTCCTCTTTTTGACCTACTTCACTCTATATGACAGACTCTAGATCCATCCACATCTCTACAGGTGATCCCCTTTCATTCCTGTCTATGGCTGAGTAATGTTCCGTTGTGGGCTTCCCTGGTGGTTCAGTGGTAAAGAATCCACCTGCCAATTCAGGAGACATGCGTTCAATCCCTGGGTTAGGAAGATTCCCCTGGAAGAGGAAATGGCAACTCACTCCGGTATTCTGGCCTGGAGAATCCCATGGACAGATGGACCTGGCGGGGTATAGTCCATGGAGTTGCAAAGAGTTGGACGTGACTTAGAGACTAAACAACAACAACAAATATTCCATTGTACACGTGTACCATATCTATTTTTATCCATTCATTTTAATTACATTGTAGAGTACCTTGTGTTTCTCAAGCTGAATTTCAAGCATAACTTCTGACGCACAATATCTGCTCCTTGGCCTCCCCTTCAGAGGAGAGAAGTGTTGCTTAGGAATGGAGAATGCAGATTTCATGGTTAGCCTGAGTTTGAATCCTAGCCCTGAGGATTCTTGGATGTGTGACCTTGAGAAAGATCCCTTCATTTCTCTGGGACTCAGTTTTCTCACCTGTAACATGGGGATAATAGGATCCCCAGTATTAAAGATTATTGTGAGATTTAATTCAGATAATGCAGGTAAAGTGCTTGGCACAGTATTTGGTACATTGAAAATAATAAATGTTGACAGTAATAGTTACTGTTATCATCATCATTGTCACTATAATTAAGTACCTAGGATTAGGAGAAGGTGGGAAATTGAGACTCTGGGGCATCCTTGGCATTTGTAAAGCAAAGCTGGTATCGTCTAGGTCTGATAATTCGTAGTTCACTAAATCTAACCTGTCATTTCTGCTTTTAGTGAAAATATATTCAATATTGGAATTAATTACTATTAAAGTGGCCTTGTCATTAAGCACCGAAGGATCAGTGACAGACCTGGTGGGTTATCATCATTGAGAAAAATGTCTCAAGGGAAAGAAGAAAAAGCTGAATTAGTGCGCCATCCTGAATCCAATTGGAAAGTCCCTAATAACCGTGACTGCTGCCGACAGTTAATCTAAGGAGCCTGTAAATCATGAGAAAGCTTTTGGAGGCAGAATCTACGGCGGGAGGGAAGTGAGGAGGAAGTCGACTTATCTTCTCTGCCCTGGATGTTTCTCAGTTGGCGATTCTGCAAATGCAGGAGAAGTGAGGGGTATTTGAGGACACCTGTTACCCCAGCGCGCAGTTACTCCGCGGAGCAGGAGGAGGAGTGGACTGGGAGTCAGGGTGGTGGGCCCTGGCCCAGCACTGTTCTCTGTAACCAGGGGTAGTGATGGATGAAGAAAAATAGGAGATACCAGAGAGGCAGGCAGGGATGAATCACCTCGTGCCTTCAAAGCCCTGGAAAGAGATTTGAGTTTTTCTTGAAGTGCAATTGGAAGTCTGTAGGGTTTAGAGCAGAGGGTGATTTAATATGACTGTTTGAAACTCGCTCTGGCCATTGGCTGGAGAGCAGACTGAAGAAGGGTAAAGTGGGATACCAGTGGGAGGTTATCACTGTCGTCTGGATAGGAGTTTAGAGAGATTTGACATAGGGTTAGGGTGGTGAGAGTGGGTGATGGAGAAGGCAAGGTATATTTCGAAGGACAAGTTGGCAAGAGGTGCTGAGGGACTGGATGAACAGAGTAAGGGAGAAAGGAGGCAATCAAGGTTGGCAGTCAGTCCCTACCCTAGATTAGGGATTAAGTAGCTAAATGGATGTCAGTACCTGTATCAGTCAGCTATTGCCATGATAATGCTGCATAACAAATCAGCCCCAACTCAGATGGGTCGGCAATCGTCTGTGGTGGAATGATTTTAAAAACACTTCAAAAGATTTGCTCCAGCCATCCTGCAACTCAGGACATCAGAGGATGCTCCAGTTTACCCCAGACTCAAGCAAGTTCAATTTTCTGATTAGCTTTGCACAGCTAGCAGGAACTTTGTTGGGCAGGGAGCTTGTCAGGCCAAACACAGGACAAGCCTGTCACTAGTCAAGAAGCTGACTCAGAGAGATTGGCCTGCTTCCCCTAATCGATGCCATCCACATAATACTAAGAATCGCAACCTCTGCCAGCCAGTGCCTGCTCCTACATTACTGGTTTCAAGCAGCGGGATCACTCAGCCTGTCAGAAGCCATTAGACAGCAGGGATGGCTGATTTGAAAAGGAGGATAGGGGGTGTTTTCAAGGATAAACTGAACATATAAAAGGAAAACTAGACAGTGACCCAAGCCCAGCATCCACAGTTGAGGATTTAGATGACTCTAAGAAGAGAACCAACAGGATGATGCTTTTCGCCATACTGGGTAATGCATCACGTCTCCTACAGAGAAAGAGAGATGGATGATGCGCTTGAAGAAAATCGTTGCCATCCCAAGTGGCGGTTTGCGATCTGGACAGGAAGTAAGTAGATGGGACTGAACAAGAACCCTGAAGCAGCTGCATTTGGGAACAAATGGGGCTAAGTGTGGCTGCCTGAAAGGTGAAGCATTTGGAGAGAAAGCCTGGCTTCTAATCTGAACACAGCAGCAACCCTTCCCTTGGCTCGGGCTCCTCCACCTGCAGCTCCCCCAGGCCACAGACCTGGCCCCCTCTCTCTAGAATGTGCTGGCTTAGTGAGCGGTGCTGCCATGGGTATGCCTGAGCGAGCCAAAGACTTGGAAGCCATCCCTTTCACCTCTCTCTCCCTCACTCCCTTGTCCAATCCATTTCCAAGACCTGTCCATTTTGCCTCCTAAACATTCCTCCAAGCGGCTCACTTTCCCTCTGTCCCTGCTGCCATCAACCAAGTCACAGGCTCCGTCAGCTTTCACCAGGCCAACGGCAGCAGCCCCCTCGCTGGTCTTCTGGTTTCCAACTCACAATCCACTCTCCATGCTGCCGCCACAGCCATCTTTGCAAAACCATGTCTGCCAACACAACCTCCCTTTTTAAAAACCGTTTGGTGACTCCCCGTTGCTCTCAGAATAGAAACCAAAATTATGAATATAATTTACTGTTCCCAGCAGGGTCTGAGTCCCTGCCCACCTCTCACCGCTGCACAAGCTGTTCCGTCCACCCGGAACACACTTCCCTCCTACCTTCACCAAGCTCACACAGTCACCCTTCAGAGGCCAACTCAAGCATCAGTTCTGCAAAGCAACAGTGCCCTTTGCCTTTGAAATCAGAAACTTAAATGTATACTCAGAGGATCTCATTCCGTTCCTTCAGAGTCCTTATCTCAGCTAGTAATTGCACTTTCACTTTTCTGTGATTACTCTGTTAAAATCAGCCTCCTGTGAGCTCTGTGGCTGAAACTGCAGATGGACTTACCCAACACTTGACCCACTCCCATCCCCACTAGCCTTCCTCTACTGTGGTCGAATTCCCAGAATTCCTTTCAGGCAAGAATGGCCATGTGACACTGTCTGGCCAATGAGACTCAAGCAGAAGGTCCTGTTGAGACTTCTGGGAAAGATTCTCAAAAGAGGACAGGCTCAATTTGGATGCCCTTTGCCCTTTTGCCTCTTCCCTTTATCCTTGGCTGGATTACCAACCCAATGAAGACTGGCACAGCAGTCATCTTTCAGCCATGAAGAGAAGAGCCACACAAGGATGAGGGAGTGGAAAGAGAAGAAGCTGGGGTGACTCTGGCACGGTGGGGTGGCTGGGCCAGCCTTGGTCCACTTACCACTGACCTCTTGTTGCCATGGGCTGGGGCTCTGTGTAACTAGCAATAGCTGAGTTAATTCCATAGAACTTGCACCTTGTTCTATAAGATTCTCTTTTTTTTAATATTTTTTTAATGTGGACCATTTTTAAAGTCTTCATTGAATTTATTGCAATGTGGCATGTGGGATCTTATTTCCCTGACCAGGAATCAAGCCCGTACCCCATGCATTGCACGGCGAACCTTTAACCACAGGACCACCAAGGAAGTTCCAGTAAGACTCTAACTGATACAAGCTCCATGATGACATGAACTGTGAATATTTTTGCACTCTGCACATCCCAGGCGTGGAGCCTGGCACATGCACTCAGTGAACATCTGTTGAATGAAAGGAGCACTGTCCTTGGAGTCCAGCAGATTTAGGTTCTGATTTCTGCCCCCTTGTTGATGGCTGCATGGCCACTTAATCTCTCCCTGCTTCCTCAGCTGCCAAAATAGGTATGTGGTGCCTTCCTCCTCCTGGAGTAGATGAGATCAACAGGAAGCCTTAGCACGGTGTCTGGTACCTAATAAGTGCTCATTCAATCGGGAATTTCCGAAATCCTCCTAGCATCAGCTGGGCAAGTTCCCAGAAAATTCCTTCCCCAGCCAAGCTTCAGTTTCTCCACCTGTGAAAGGAAGTGGCCCTATGAGCTGACCTCTGAGGTCCCTCCTGCCCTAAAAGTCAGTAAGTCACACACATGTACACATACACACGCACACGCACACACATCTGTGCATACGCTAGGAGCTGAGACACTCAAAACAGAGAGACATGAGTTCTCATCTCAGCCTTCTCTGCCCTGAATGTATCACCTTGTCCAAGCCACTTCCTCCCAGCGAGCCTCAGTCTCCCCATCTCTAAAACAGGGATTACCATGTCAGGTGGTGGTCTGGGGCTTCCGAGGGATCCTGCAGGTTCCTTCTCAGCACAGGGGGTTTAGAAACAGTGTCTGAATATCAGCCATTACACTCCGTCCACCCTGCCCCCACACCCCCCCACACCCACTTCTGGATTCAGCGGCGCTCTGCCACGGGTTAATCTAAGATGGGAACAGAAACACAAATTTTCCATTCAAAACCCACAGACCATTTTTGTTCAGTAATAGATTTAAACAAGGTTTTCTCTCACAGCAATCTTCCCTAATCTCCGATTGTTCCCTTTTTAGAGATGCAGTGTCCTTGCGCATCGCGTGGAGAATACAAATGAGAGATTGTCTGAAATCTCCCCTTGTTTCTCGCGGAGCCTCTTCATCAGGGCCGTCTCCCTCACTCTCTTCAGAGGCAGCGTCTTCTGGGATCTGCCCCATCCTGCTGTGCATGGAGTGATTCTCCCCAGAGCAGTCTTGCAGATGGAAAGTGGATGCTTGTCCTGGACTAGGGGCCCAGAAGGTCCTGCAGTCATTTCCAAGTCCAGCTATCAATTCCTCACACCCAAAGCGGAAATAGTACTGCTTATAAAGGGGTTATCATGTGTTAACAGCACTCTGTGCCTGGCTCCATCCAGTCTATTGCACCCATTCTACAGGTGAGGCACCTGAGACCCAGAGAGGTTAAGTCCTCAGACTAGTGTCACACAGCTTTTCTCCAAGGTTGGGGTGAATGTGCCAGATTAGACTCCCCTTCCTCACTGCACCTGTATTTCTCTCTCGCTCTCTTTCTTTTTTTACTATTTATTTGGCTGTGCCCGTTCTAATTTGCAGCAGGCAGGATCTTCAATCTTCATTGCAGAATGTGAGACCTTTCAGTTGCGGCACGTGGGCTCTAGCTCCCTGACCAGGGATCAAAGCCAGGGCCCCTGCATGGGAGCGTGGAGTCTTAACCACTGGACCACCAGGGAAGTCCCTATAGCTGTATCTCTTGGGTGCTTAGTACATACAAGTCTCTGACCTAAACACAGGCTACAGATGACAAGCGAAGAAACCCTCAAATAAGCAGGGTGATTTCAGACTGTGACCATATGATGCAAAGGGGCTGTAACCATGAGTGTGAGGGGTGTGTACACGTGGTGTCTTACAAAGGTGGTCTGGAGCCCCTCATGGAAGGTGGTCTTTGAGCTGAGACAGGGGCAGTGAGGGGTAGCCGGCTGCTCAGGGATCTAGCAGGGGAGGGTTCCAGGAAGGAAAAGCAGGCTTGGGAGTGAGGATGGGACTGCAGGAGCTGGGAGGAGAAGTCCACGTGGGGCTCTGAGGCCAGTGAAAGAGTCTGGTCTTAGCGCAGCTGGAGGCCACGGAGGAGGCCGAGGCCATTGACACTGTAAAGGCCCCTCTGACCGCCTTGGTTTCCCCAGTGGTTCAGCAGGTAAAGAAGCCAAATGCCAATGCAGGAGACACAAGAGATGTGGGTTCAATTCCTGGGTCAGGAAGGTCCCCTGGAGCAGGAAATGGCAACCCACTGCAGCGTTCTTGCCTGGATAATCCCAGGGACAGAGGAGCCTGGTGAGCTACAGTCCATGGGGTTGCACTTGGGGGAACTGTGTCAGGACCCAGGGCAGGGAAGCCCCCGCCCCAGCCTGGGAAACATCAAGGGGAGGCAAGCTAGCCAGAGCGCGGTGCCCGAGTGGAGGTGGAGAGGCGGAGGCAGGACCTGAGGGGAGCCCAGTCCTTCAGGGACAAGCGCCCCCTGGAGGCTTTGGTGTGTACAGCTAGGTGTCCTGGGAAGAAGCTTCTCTGGGTGATGGGCTTTGATGCTGGTCAGTCCAGACGTTGGGGAGCACAGCCCCCCAGTTACTAGTCATCCAGGAGAGGTGTGGGGGCACCTCAGGCAACTCCCCTCTTCTCCTGGGGGAGAGGGAGTCTTTCTTTCTCTTCCCCCTTCTTCTCTCCCTCCCCCCATCTCTGTCAAGAGCATGGATGAATCTCAAAAAAGAACATTATACTGAGTGAACGAAGCCAGACCCAAAAAAACCAGACTACAAACTACACGATTCCATTTATATAAAATAGGGTAGAGCATGCAAACTAAGGCATGGTGACAGAAAGCAGATCCGTGAGAGCGTGGGGGAAGCCGGCGGGGTGGAGAGGGATGAGAGGGAGGAACTCCAAACGGTCTCTCTCTTTCCCACCTCTGGCTCTTTTTCCCACCTCTGGCTCTCTCTGTCTCTTTCTCCCTCGCCTTATGGGAGATAAGGCAGATAACACCACTCACTGGGAGCTAGCGGCAGATTGGACGAGCAATTGAGAAGCAGGACTTCTTACTCACCCCCTCCTGGCTTTGAGTCCCAGCTCCATCGCTTACCAGCTGTGTGACCCTGTGCAAGTGACATAACCTCTCTGAGCCTCAGTTTATCTTATAAAATAGGAGGAACATTGTTTTACTCCTCACAGTGTTTTTTTTTATTCCAGCTTTCTTGAAATATAACTGGCATCCAATAAATTGCACATGTTTAAAATGTATAAGTCAACCTATTTTGAGATATATATACCCCCGTGAAACCATCCCCACGATCATGAATACATCCATCCACCTAAAAAGTCTTCATGCAGTCTTAGGAAAAAATTCCTGCCTCTTACCCCCACTACTCCCCTCATCTTCATGCTTCTACCATACTGTATATTAGATTGCATTTTCCCAGAGTTTTCTATAGGTAGAATCATGTAATATGTACTCTGATTTTTTGATCTGGCTTCTTTTACTCAGTATAGTGGTTTTTTTTAAGATTCATGTGTGTTTTCATGGATATCAAAAGATCATTCCTTTTTATGCCAGGTAGAATCCCATTTCAATGAATGACCCACAGTTTGTTTATACATTCACCTATTGATAGATATTTGGTTATTTCTAGTTTGGGGCTGTTTATGAATAGTAATGCTGCAGACATGTATACAGGTGTTTATATGGGTATAAGTTTTCATTTTTCTCAGGTAAATAGCAAAGAGTAAAGTTTCTTAATCATATGGTAGGTTTACATTTAAGAAACTTTCTATTTACCAATGTGGTACCATTTTACATCCCACCACATATATGTGAGTGTTCCAGGTGCTTCTGGTCTCTGTCAACACTTGCAACCATCTGTCTTTATTTTAGCCACTCTAATAGGTGTGTGAGGGTGTCTGACTATGATTTGAATTTGTATTTACCTAATGATTAACATGTCAATCATCATTTCATGAGTTTATTTGATATCCGTGTAGCTTTGGGTGCCACAGTGCCTGTCCAAATATTTTGCCCTCTTTGGGGGATTGCTTATTTTATTACTATTGAGTTTTGAGAATCATTTATGTATTCTGGGAACAATTCTTTATCAGATGTGAAATCTGCAGATAGTTTCTCCCCATCTGTGGCTTGACTACATTTTCTTAACAGTGTCTATCAAAGAGCAGAAGTTCTTAAATTTAATGAGGTTCAATTTATCAATTTTCCCCTTTATGGGTATTTTTTCCCCTTACAAGCTATTAAGATAATTCAGTGCCTGGCACATTAACAAGTACTTAATAAACGGCAGATGCCCTTGTTATAACTTTGAAAGGGAAAGTGCAGTACCCTGAGAGAGGCCCAGGGGTCCAGCGCCCC
This sequence comes from Moschus berezovskii, assembly GCF_049115385.1. Taxonomy (NCBI): domain Eukaryota; kingdom Metazoa; phylum Chordata; class Mammalia; order Artiodactyla; family Moschidae; genus Moschus; species Moschus berezovskii. Next base: position 69,245,044 of record NC_142478.1, read on the forward strand.
TGCACCCTCTCTGTGTGGCCCAGCTAAGCTCTTTCCCCTCTCTGAGCCTCAGTTTCCCCGTGTGTGCAGTGAGGGGGTTGCACGACTGTGATATTTGAGAGCCCATTGTCATAGACAGAGTGTTAATATTCTCTAAAGGCTGGAAAGGGATATTGAGGGGGAAGTGCTGGGGATTGGGAGCTGGGACAGGGAGGGCTCCCTTCCAGGGATCAGAGTCCAGCCTTCCTTCTGAACTAAGAGCATCTTGAAGGTGGTTTTGGATCCTCTGAGGGCACTTGGGAGATGCTGGCATGGAGGGCCATGGATGGGCAACCTTTCACCCCTAAGTGCTTCCTGGAACTGCTGCGATACTGGGATTCTACAGACGAGAAAAGCAAGGTGCAGAGAGACACGGTGAAAACGTGGCAGGGCCAGAACGCAAACCCCAAAGCCCACGCTCCCTGACTCCATCCAGCCTGGACCCTGGAGGAGGGAAATGCCAGGGCAGGCAGACAGAGGGGAACTTCAGCCAAAGAAATGTTCCAGCTGAAAGTCACAGTGCATTCCCTCCCAAGCAGCTGCGAGTAAAAAATAGAGTGGGTCGGAATTAGCAGACCTTTTTTTTTTTCCTCCTTTTTAATTTATAGCTTGTTAGTTGACGGGCTCACTGGGAGGACGTCTTGTCTCTGGCTTGGCAGCCGAGTCAATGACAAAGCACTGACAGCCCAGAACAGGCCCTTACGCAGTCCTCCCCCGGTTCCAGAAGGTGCACAACCCTACCGGTGGCTTGATGGCTGCAATCGTCCTGTTTCTTATGTTCATGTCCTCTAACATTTAGTAAACTATTCACTCTTCTCCAGGAACCAGAGAAATAAAGATAATTAGGACATAGCCCCTGTCCTCAGGCTGGAGGGGTGATGATCACATATATGAATAACTATGGGATGGTGCAATGGAAACTGCAGCAGCAGAATAAAGGGGCATACTAAGCCTGGGTTGGGGCGTCAGGGAAGGCTGCCTAGAGGTGGTGATATTTCAGCTTTGAAGGATGAATAGAAGTTCAGCAGGATAGGTCTACCCACAGTGCCTGAGAGTAAGTTTCTGTCCTGTTCTCTTGTCTAGTGCTTTCTCAGATGTTTCTCTTATGTGCTTTGCCAGATTATAAACTCACTAGGGGCAGGGACTGTGCTTTCCCCCTTCCTTCAAATTTCCTCAGCAGTAGACACAGGACATAGTGGGCCTGACAGGTAGAGCGGAATTTCTCAACCTCAGAACTCTCAGCATTCGGGGCTGGGTAATTATCTGGGCCAAGAGTGGACTGAGGGCCTGTCCTGTGCTGTGCAATGTAAGATATTTAACAGCATCCCTGGCTCCCCCTCCCCCACAGTTGTGACAAACAGAAAATGTCTCCAGACATTGCCACGCATCCCCTGGAGGCAAAATCGCACTTGGGAACCACGGTCATGGAATCCCCATGTCGTCACTCATTCCTTTATTTTTTCATTCCTGCGTTCAACAAACATTTACTGAATACTTCACCCCGGTAGGCACTGGGAACACTAAGGTGTGTAAGACACAGCCACGGCCACATCCACTGTCCTCAGGGAGTCACCAGACCAGACAGGAAGAGAGACAAGCCAGTAATTATGATGGGGGAGCACAGAGGCTGTGGGAGTATGAGCGGGAGAATGTATTCCAGGAAGGCTCCCTGAAAGAGGCAACACCTATCCTGAATATTAAAAATAAACAGAAATTAGCCAAGTGAAAGGGAGAGAAGACAGTCTAAACCAAGGACCTGGGATAAGCGAAGCTCTCGAGGGTGGGCAGACCTGGCCCTTTTAGGAGAGTACGGCAGCTCTGCAACCCTGGGGCCTAGGCCTGCCCTGCCCTCCAGGCCCCCTGTGCAGAGGAGGCGCGTGGGTCTCCGTGCACCGCTTAGTGGCTCAGCCCATCTCCTCCCCGCCGCCCTCCTGTCCAGTGGTTTCTCAGTGATCACAGCCCCTCTAGGTTGATGTGAGGGGAAAGTTCTCAGCTGCTCTGCCTTCAGACCTGTCATCCAGTCCCTGATTATGCTTGGAGCTGGAAAACAGACTGGCTACACGGCTCATCCCTGCAGAGTCACAGCTGCCAGCCCGTTAGGTCTCCAGAGCTGAACAGAGAGTCTCGGCCCTCTAATTGCTTGAGAACTTTGGTGTGGAAGCTTCTTCATGTCTGAATGATGTATGGTCTTCCCAGTGTGGCCCCCACATTTCCAGCAGCTCTTTTAGACCATTCATTGATGTGTTTGGTCAATCTGTCCAGGAAGGGAAACTTTAAATAATAAGGAATGGGAATGGAATTGGGACGGGGAGGGAGGGGTCAAACGTTTTGAGCCTGTGGACTTCATTAATTCCAGTCATGACATTTATTTCAAAAAGGTAGTTAATCAACTAAGGTGCCAGTTCCCGGTCTGGGGTCCCCAGACCCTAATGGTCTCTGTAAAGGGTGATGGGGGAGGGTTTTGAGAACTAGGGTAAGGGTTCTGAAAATCCTGCTGGGGATTCTCTAACCAAGGCTGAATCTGCTAGCTCAGAGGTCAGGTTATTCGAGTTTAACATTCATGGATACTGTCTGCAGGATGACCCCCTAACTGTGACCTCTGAGGCTCAGCTTGGCATGGGCACTGCCAGCTGCTAGGACCTTGCTGTCACCACGTCCCTTCCTGCCTCCTTCTGCTCCCTTCTCATCCCTTCTCGGCCTTTCGGCTGAGATCAAGCGCTGTCTTCTCTGCCACCAGAAGCCCATAAATACCAGGCTCTCTCGCATCCAGACTCTGCCGGGGACCCCTCCCCGCTCCCCTTCACCCTCTGCCTCACCCAGTCCTTGCACCCTCCTGCCCCCCAGAAGCGTCTCCTGACCACTAGACCTGTGTTCCGGGGACCCTCTCTGGTGTGGAATCTCAAGTTACACAGACCTGGCTTCGCATGCCAGCTCAGCCACTTCCCAGAGGCACGAACGCACCTCTCTGGGCCTCTGTTTCCCCACGTGTCCAACACGGATACTGTACTTGCATTCCTGCCTCGTAGGGTTGTTACGGGGATTAAATGGAATTGCGAAGGCTCTCAGTGCTGCCTTGCCTCTGAGGTGGTCTTCTTCGAGTCAGCGGTGGCTTGCTGTCTTCATTTACAGGTCTGCTTTCCCCGCAGCATCTCTAAGGGCACAGGGACCAGTCCTGGATCCCTTATCCTCAGTTTCCGGTGCAACACCTCAGGAATAAGGGACTCCCAGTACACGTTTGCATGAAGAGGTCCCAAGAAGTCAGAGAGGGAACCGGAGCTGCTTACCAGCCAGGTGAGCCCGGGCAGGTTATTCCCCCACTCTGTGCCTCAGTTCCTCATCTGTAAAATGGGTATTATGATAGCACCTACCTTGGGGGGTTGCTGGGAGGATAAAATTAGTGAAGTGTCACTCATCATTTGATTGATAAAACCAGGGAACTGAATGACTTATTACTTCACCAAAGCACTGTGGAAGGCAAAACATATTTTATCGTATACAGTGGGGTAGAGGGCATTAATGATGAAATATTTGGGGCCACTGAGGTGTCCCCATCTCTCCCCCGACCCATCCCACCCACAGCCCGGCCTCCAAGCCAGCTACTGCAGGAAATAAGGATCTGGGTGATTTTTTTCTTTAATCAGCAGAGTGCGGGTGTGCTATCTCACACGCCAGCTGTTTAACTGTATACCTAGTTACAGCTGACTGCCCTGGATGATTGGTTGAGGGGGCCGAGTTCCCGTTTGTCCCCAATCAATCTGGAAACTGAAAAGCGGCCAGAATATTCATTTTCCACTTCAGGCCAGCAGCCTGGGATTGTTCTCGATGGAGGAGCACCCAGACGCAAGGGCCTGGGAGGAGGTCTTCCTGGGGGGTCTTCCCCAGGGGCTGGGGTCTTCCCAATGACCACGGATGGTAGGTTGATGGACAGAGGTGGGGTCTTGAGCAAACCATGTCCCTGTTATTAATTAAGGGGCAGGCACTGGTCAGAGGGTTAGGGGGACTAACTCAGGTGGCTTAGCTGTGGCCTGCAGCCCCATGCTGTCAGTGTCAAGGTTGTGTCCTTGGCACAGCGTAGCCCAAGGTAATGTCCAGGCACATGGGCTGGCATTTAATAAGCACCCTATCTGAGTTTCCACTGGGCAAAACACCCACGAGAGGAAACCCAGGTGTGAGCATAAGAGCTGAAAATACCAGCTCCATCTGAAAGAGTGGAGAAGTCAGGGAACTGTGTTGAAAACGGTAGGCCCTGTGACAAGATGGCTTTCATTCAATCGTCCCTTCATTGACTTAGAAACTTAGCACCTTATGATGAAGTGAGGATGGTTCTGATGATGCGTAGACTCCAGTGGGGAGCAAAACGCAGGCCCTGCTTTCCCGGGAGGCAGCCACGTAAGAGGCGAGATCGTGAAAGCGCACACACGACAACCATGATTAGTGCGGAAACAGTGGCTGTGGCCCGGGTGCTGACAGTAAGCCAGGCTCCGTGCACAGTACTTCATTTACTCTTACAATAGCTCTGTGAGAGAGGGCCTATTTTTACCCCGGGCATGCAGGTGGCGAGCCCGGAGCTCTGAGAAGCGTGAGTCTCTGGTGAAGGCCCAGGCAGGCAGGATGGAATCACTAGTGAGAACAGCCCCATCTGACCCCAAACCCTCCTGCCGTCAACCACTAGGCTAGCCTGCCTCTCAAAATAGCGAGAGCACATGGTGCTGTTTTTTTTCAGACCACCTTGTTTTCACTGCTGAGTAGCAACTGCAGAAAGTAGACTGAAGGGCAGGCTGGGGTGAGCCCGTGGCGGTGGGTTTCGCAACCCCCCCTCCCCAGCACGTGTCTTAGTGTCTTGCACATAGTAGGTGGTCAGCAGGAACTTGCTGACTCGAAGCCTTTCTGAGCACCATCAGGCAAGCCTCTGCCCCCTATTTCAGTCTTTTTTTAAAAAATGTTTATTTGGCTGCCTCGGGTCTTCATTATGGCATGTAAACTCTTAGTTGCAGCGTGTGGGCTCTGGTTCCCTGACCAGGTATCGAACTCAGGCCCTCTGCATCAGGACAGTGGCGTCTTAGCCACTGGACCACAGGGAAGGGAAGTCCCTGCCCAGTTTCTTCAGTGTTCACAAGGCATCGTTTCATCTATCCAGTCCATGAGGAGGGACTACACAAACCTTCACTTTGTAGCAGAGGAAACGGAGACGTGGGAAGTGGTGCGCAGACCGGAACCCAAGCCCCCAGGACTCCACGGCCCAGCTTCTCTGGCTTTGCATCCCCAGGGGGACGGACACAAGACGAGACCCCGGCCCCCAGATCCTTCCTGCCCCGCCTGCCGCCTCTTCCTCAGACCCAAGGGGCAACTGATCGCATTTGGTTACCTTCCCGAGGTGAAACGTTGTGCTGTCTGCCGCCCTGAGCCGCCAGGGTCCATACACGCTCTCTCATGTCACTTTCCACTTTGGAGAAGCGCCTCTGAAACCTGCTGGCACGAGCTTGGGCGGCTGCACACAGACCAGGCAGGAAGCCATCCATTTCAGTGTCCTCCTCGTCCCTCTCCAACCTCCACCATCACCTCCTCGGGCTGCCCGCCCCCGACACACACACACACACACACACACACACACACACACACACAGCTCAGCCTCGGCACACACACACAAACACACACACACATACACACACACACACACACACACACACAGAGCTCAGCCTCGGTTTAACCTGGGAAGAGCAGGTTCCCTCCACCAGCCTGGAGCTGGGGTTCTGGAGCTGCAAACACTGAATCATGGGATTGTTCTCTTCTTATCATCCACTGGCATCTCCCAGTGTTGTTTCTCTCCCAGGGGGGTGTGTCTCCACGGGTACCCATCACTGCCTCTTCCCCAGGGGTGGGACCCAGAGTGGAAGCATGAGAATACCTCCGGCTCACGCTGTTCCCTCTGTTCACGCTGTTCCCTGTGTCTCGTGCGGCCTCTCCACTCACTCACATTTGGCTCCCTGTTGAAAGGCTTCAACAGACAAGCCCTCCTCCTTGGTGGAAGGGAGGAGGCATTCATCAGGCACTTCCGTGACCATCTGTTCCATGGACGGGGCTGGCCCTGAAAAGGGGACCTGGAACTCAGGATAGAGCGATGTGCAATCAGCCCCTGCCTCTTGATAACTGTGTGAGTGCGGGCGCCTTGCCTCCCCTCCCTGAGCTCCGTCAAATGGGATGATAACAGTACCTGCCTTACTTGGCTGTTGGGAGCACTGGGAAGATAATTCATGTAATAGCATCTGCTCCTGGGCCTGGCAGACGGCAGACACTTAATGCTATGTGAAAGCACTTTGCCCCAAGCAGTTCTTTTAAAAATATTATTTATTTATTTACTTGGCTGCGTCGTGTCTTCATTGCATCCTGCGGGATCTTTCTTTGAAGTTCATGGACTCAGTAGTTGCCGGATGGGCTTTGTTGCACTGTGGCATGTGAGATGAGATCTTAGTTTCGCAACTGGGGACCAAACCAGTGTCCCCTGCATTGCAAGACTGACTCTTATCACTGGACCACCAGGGAAGTCCAGAGCAATTTAAATAATAACTTATGTGCTGCCACTTACAGAGTTACTCCTGTGTCATGGGTGCTAGGGTAGATATTCCAAAGGCATCATTTAGTCAAGAGGAATTGGGCGCTTACTATGTGCCAGGCACCATTTCTTGTGCTTGGAATTCATCAGCAAAAGAAAAATACAGATGATAAATCTTCGCCCTCTTAGAGCCAGGAGGTGGTCAGGGAAGGCCTTGTGAAGATGTGATATTTGATGTCCAAGTCCACCAATTCCCCAGCACCAAGGACCTTGCCACATGCAGATGGAGGAGGGTGACTTCTGCAAGCATCCATGCACCCTGTGGGGAAGTGAGTCACGTGAACAGTTTATTTGCTTATTTTTGGCTGTGCTGGGTCTCCGTTGCTGCCCTGGCTTTCTCTTTTCGCGGCCAGTGGGCGGCTATTCTCTGGCTGCGGCGCGCAGGGCTCCTTGTTGCGGTGGCTTCTCCTGATGCAGAGCATAGGCTGTAGCTGCTTGGGCTTCAGCAGTTGCAGTGCGAGGGCTCAGTCTTCGCGGCTCCCCGGCTTCCGAGCACAGGCTCAGGAGTTGTGGTGCATGGGCTGAGTTGCTGCTCAGCAATTAAGTGGGATCTTCCTGGACCAGGGATAAAACCCGTGTCTCCTGCACTGGCAGGCTGATTCTTTAAACTGAGTCACCAGAGAGGTCCACGTGGGCACTTTAGAGACAGGCATCCCCACCTAGTCCTCCATTCATTTCCTCCCCGCCAGATGCACTAGGGTCTTACGATCCCATTTGCGAGTTGATGAGGCTGCTGCTCGGAGAGGCCGAAGATCACGGAGCTAGCAGGGGCCATCCCTGGCTTGTTGCAAGTCGAAATGCAAGACCTCGATATGATCCAGAGGTTGCAGGGCACTCTGGCTCTCCTCCCATACTGCCCCAACCTGTTTTCCAGCTCCATCCGCTCTGCCTCTGGGAATCTATCACGTTGTCTCACACACACATGGCTTTGTCTGACACCCTCCAAGGGGCCCACGCACCGGACCAAGCAGAAAGAGAAGCATCACCTTCTTGCTTGGGGCTTGCCTCCTCTGTCTTGGAGAGCGAGTCTCAGAACATCTGCTCTGCCAAGCCCCAGTGTATTAAACAGCCGCCGAGGATGTATTGTTGCCTCCTTCAATACGTAGCAATTACACAGCGTGTTTTGCTCATTAGCAAGAAATTGACACAGAGGCAATCCTGCTTTTTTAAATTACCACTAATCTTACTGCACCTGTTTGGGAAGAAGGCGGGAGGAGGGGAAAAAATGGTCGGTAATAACCATTTCATGATATTTTAAAAACAAACACTTCTAGACTCTGTTAAAAATAGCTTTTGGGGCTTTCAGGCTTCTGTCTTATTTTAAGTGGAGGTTCTTTGCCTCATGCCATGGGCTGGCATTCTCTCTGTCAACGTCATGGGCTTAGACACAAGGAACAAGGGAGCCCCAGGGTTTCAGCCTGGCTTCCTCGAGGTTGCGAGGTTGTTAAAAGTGAGATGCTGGGGCTTTCCTCGTGGGGCAGTGGTTACGACTTTGCCTTCCAATGTGGAGAGTGCAGGTTCAACCTGCAGGATGCTGGTCAGGGAGTTAAGATCCCACATGCCTTGCAGTCAAAAAAAAAAAAAAATCATAAAGCAGAAGCAATATTCTAACAAATTCAAGAAAGACTTTTTAAAAAGAATGAGATGCTATGATTAACTGGATGTTAAGGGATTGATACACATCAATGACAACCATCATACCCAAGAAGCTCAAGGAAAATTGCTTTGGTTGGGGGGGGGGCGATAATAGGGGGATTCAGATGCCTTCACTGGTGTCTCTGGGGCTCAGAGAGGAGTCGGTTGCCTGAATCACACAGCTATCCCTGAAGCTGGCATTCAGACTCGCTGCCCAGATGAGCTGCCAGGACCACCATGCCCCATTTCCCTCTTGTGTCTCAGCCCACAGCCTGTCATCCTAGAGACCAAGGGCTTTGGCTATTACTCAGAACAAGAGGGAAGCCACCGGAGGGCTTTGAGCCATGGAGTGACCTTGTTGAGGATGGTTTTATAAGCATCGCTAGCTGATACATGGAGAACAGATTGCAAAGAAGTCAAGGATGGTAACCCGGCAACTGAAAGAAGAGAGCACCGAGGGTCACCACAGGATGCGGTCTGGTGATTTTGTTTAACCCACTAAACCCCCCAGAGAAGAAAAAGCAGCAGAGTGGGCCCTCACCCAAGTGAAGTGCAGGTGAAGTTGAGAACCTTGCCCTTCCGTGAGCTAAGAAGCCCTGGCATAAGGGAAAGTCACAATGGCCTTTGATGCAAATAAATCCAAAATATATTTGCTTCTGAGACCTCATGATGTTCAGCTCTAGTCACTGGTTGGGGTGGGAGGGGGGCCGGGCGGGGCAGGCAGGGATGAAGAAACTCAAAGTAGTTACAGAGGAGAGGCAAAGGTGCTTTGCACACACAGAGTTCACCCCAGTGAGCTCTAGAATAGAGAGACATTGGTTCTAAAGGGAGCAACTGGGAGGTCTTCCTGGAGGAGGAGGTGGCTGAGCTGAGCTTTCTAAGGATCAGTGGGATTTTGGCAGAGAGCTGTGAAAGAGATCTGCCTGGTCTTGGAGGAAGAACTTTGAGGAAGCATGCTGGACTTGAATTTGTCTCATGGACAACTGAAGCAGAGGGCCTGCTAAGGGTAGAAGAAGTCCACATTTTTCACTTCCTTCCTTTTTCTCTCCTTCCTGAGTATCTGCCTGGAGCTAGACGCCAGGGAAGCAATAATAAGCAAAAGAGACCTAGTCCCTCTTGGAGCCCACACACTGGTGGGGTTTTAATGCTCCTGTGTATATCTCTATTGTGAAGGAGGGGCACATTTTAATATCAGAACAAAGAGTTTGTGCTTGCTCCTTCTGCCTGTGGGGCACCACGGCAGGTTTAAGCAGGGGGGGTGACATGACTTGAACTGGACGGGAGATAATCATTTGGGCAGCACGTAGAAGATGGATTGGAAGGAGGCCAGAGGTGGGGAGGGCAAATATGCATCAAAAGAAGACTCACAATTGTGCCTGGCTTTTATCTGGGCTTTCTGGTCAACCTAGCCCCTGTGTAGTGGGGAAGCGAGGGACAGAGCACTAGGGGAGGGAGAACAGGCTGCAGGTCTGCGAAGAGATGAAGGGTTTCCATGGCAACCTTTGCCTGCCCATAGTGAAGATAGCTCTGCAGTTCCCCAGGCATCATTCCTATGGACCTTGAAGCCAGCATCCCTGGCAGCCGAAAGCTTGACTTTAGAAAGACAGGGATGCGGTAGGATTGAAGGAGGAGAGGTAGGGAGAATCGAAGCAAAACTGTTCAGCTGGAATTGGGATACAGGCTCCCAGGCAGCCCTTGAGATGCCCCCGTACACCCTCCTCCTCCCTCTTCCAGGCAGGGATTCTCCCAAGACTGCCCTTGCCCCTTGGTTTGCATCCTATACCATGGGGGCTTAGGACAGTCTGGAAAATGGGCTGGCGGTGCCTCCTTTCAGGGTTCTTGTGATGACTTGTGATACTCTTTGCCAAGCTGCCTACCCAGTGCCTGGCCCAGGGGAAATGGCACCAAGTGCTGGTGGTTATAGCTTTCTTTGGCGTTGTCCGTAAAGAGTGCTGGCCTTGGCATCAGGACACCAGGTCTTCTGCTCAGGCCGCCACGGCCTGGAGTGTGACCTTGAGGGAGCTGCTTCCCTTCTTCTGGACCTCCGTGGCCTTATGCCATATGGAGATGGTACCTCTTCCCTGTACACCACAAGCTCTTAAACTTGATTATCATTGCTGTTGTTATTGTTACTATTTTTACTGTATTACTGCTAGTATCCATGCTTCTTATGATAACCCCTTACTGTTGGTCTCTGCTGCAGAGGGCAAAGATCAAATCCTGTAAACCGTCCACTCAGTGGAGAATGAGATCATAAGACTGAAGCAGACAACGCAGTACCCTTTCATCTTCTCTTTTTGAGACATAATTATAGGAAAGAGCTCAAGGAAATTAAATACCATATCATCGACACATCAAGACAGGATTGCTTGCGGGTATTGAGAGTAATTAGGCAGGTTAATCCTCAAGCGTTCACTTGTCTGAGTCTTAATAACTGACCCAACTCTCCCTGTCCCTGAGTTCCCAGGCCTGGGCTGGGTTGTACATCTAGTTCCAAACTAGGTGATGCTAAATTCTGCTGAGAATCCTGAGTTCAGACACTTATGAGACACACCCCTCCCCTCCCTCCAGCCTCCTGTAGAAGAAAAGCACGTTCATAGACCAGGTTTGGTTCACTGCTGTGTTTCTAACCCTCCCCCAGTGGCGCATAGGTGTTTGTTAGAAGACAGGAAGGGAGGGAAGGGGAAGTGAGGGGAGGAGGGGGCATGTTGCTTTCTGAGACAGTTAACCTGGAGAAGGAAATAGAAACAGGCCCTCTCATGTGTCTCTCAGTGGAGAAGTCCATTATTCCCCCCACCCCGACACAGTCTGTCTCTTCCCTTTTACTCACCAACGCCCAAAGGAAGAAAACAAAATATTTCCAGGATGCGAGAGCATCCTCCTTGCAGACCTGCTAGTACTCCTCCTCACAACAGAGTCAATTAACGTACCACATTTCTCCTGGGTTGACGTCGTTAATTGAATTAAATGAGATAATACTGGTTGAGTACTTAGCACCGCGCCTGGAAATGTTTATTGCACAGAATTGCGTTGGTTACGGGCAGCCACTACTAGCGTCATTGTTGCGGCTCTTAATTAGTTATTAATAAACCTCTTTGTTAGCACAGCACTTAGGGATGTTGAGCCCATTTTTTCCAATGCATTTCCTGAAGGCACCATCTGGGTCTCCATTTTCCAATCAGATGAATGGGGGTGATAAGCAGACCTCCTAAAGTTGTCAGAAGGCCAGTCACACAGGGCTACCACACACGTGAATGCCTTGTATAAACACTGGAGGGATTTACAGGCATCGAGACTGTTTTCTGTGTGGTCTGAGTGGAGAGGCAGAGAGAGCTGCCTCACAGCGGTGGAAGGGACGAGAGTTCATCCCATGATGTGAAATGACTCTCTGGCTTTCCTGGTTTTGCCCAGAGCTTTTTCTGTTTGGCTCAGGCGCACCCAACACCCAAGTAAACAAGGGCACGGGAAGGCAGAGAGGCCCGACTTGCGTCAATAGTTGGATAGCCAAAGGCGCAGACGTGCGCTTTACAGAATCTGGGTTTGAGCCTGAGCTCTGCTTCTTCCTCAGACCAGTCACCCTCTCTCCTGGGTTAATCACTCCCACTCCAAGTTCATGCCAACCTGGAATCTCAGAACGTTGACCTTTCCTGGATACCACTTCAAAGTTTGGGTCTTTGGAGATGTACTTGGTTGAGATGAGGTCACGTTGGATTTGGAGAAGGAAATGGCAACCCACTCCAGTATTCTTGCCTGGAGAATCCCATGGACAGAGGAACCTGGCCGGCTACAGTCCATGGGGTCGCAAGGGTCGGACACAACTGAGTGACTTTCACTTCACGCTGGATTAGGAAAACGTGAAAGTGTTACTCAGTCGTGTCTGTCTCTTTGCAACCCTATGGACTGTAGCCCGCCAGGCTCCTCTGTCCATGGGATTTCCCAGGCAAGAGTACTGGAGTGGGTCGCCATTTTCTTCTCTGGGGGATCTTCCCCACCCAGGGATCGAACCTGCCTCTCCTGCATTGATAGGTGGATCCTTCACCCTCAGTGCCACCCGGGAAGCCCACTTTATATACTCACAGTGCCACATCAGAAGGGCGCATAGAAAAACCCTAGAAAAACCTCACCCACAAGTGTCTGGCAGCCTCCAGGCAACATTCTTAAAATGAACCAGTGGTATTAACAGCAAGATGTCTTTGAGCCCTCACTCTGAGCCAGGCACTGTGCTAGGAGTTAAGGCGGCATTATCTTATTCAACCCTCAGACCTACCTGGTGGGGTGGGCCTTCTAAGTCTCCCTGGTTTTGCCGAGTTGGGATCCAAAGTGACGTGGCGGGTTCAGAGTCACACAGCGTGTCAGTTACAAGCTGGGCTTGGAACCAGGTCCTCCTGCTGCCAGGTCCCCCTTTGCCCACCAGGCTGCCCATCCTTATGCACCGGGAGGATGTCTCCTGTGTAATCTTCGATCCCACTTCTGCTCCTGCTTGAAATGCTTCTGCCCGCAAACCTCTCACCTGCTTTATTGTCATTGCTGCTTCTACTGTTGTTTGTTTGTTTTGTTTTGATTGTTCCCAGAACTTTCCTCAGGCTGTCCATTCTGCCTCCCCCTTGCAGTGCCCTTTCTCAACAGCCTCGTCCATCTGCATTAAAAACAACAGAAAAAAAGATATCAGAGCCCTTGCCGTCTTCATATTTGAATCCACAGTGACGAACTCATTGCTGGTACATATCAGCCTCCCAGGAAGTGTTTATTTTTTTAATTAATTCATTTATTTATTGGCCACGCATTGTGTGGAATCTAATTCCCCAACCAACGATTGAACCTGCACCTCCTGCCTTGGAAGCGCGGCATCTTAACCACTGAACCGCCAAGGAAGTCCTAGGAAGTGTTTGTGGAATTTATGTCTTTAGCTGAATTATTGTTTAGTTCGGGATCATTAGTTCATTATTATGCTTCACTGAATTATTTAGTTGAATTTAGTTTGTTGCATCCATTCTTAACGGCAATATTGCCCCCAGTGGGACAAAAATTAGTTCTTGAATTCCTGTGTATGTGTAAAGCACAGACCGACATACAGTCCATAAAGGGATACAGTCTAGCTGCCGGATTAAATTTTCATGGAAAAAAGCTATCTTAAAAGCCTGCTGGGATGGGTGATAATGAAAAAGAAAAGATTTGATAAACACAGGCTTATAGTATAATTTATTCACAGTTATCCTTTTGAAAATCTAGACCACAAAACACAAATAGAGTGCATAATTAAATAATTCACCACCATAGGCCACGAGTGGAAAGCTCATGGGAAAGGTTCATCCTTCACAGGGGTCAAGTAAATGCACCTGATGGTATCCTTGAGGGATCGCGGCACACTGACTAAATCAGCTTCAGATGTTTAAACCAATAAGGCCGGGTGCTGGCAAGGTCACTGGATCATTGGTAAGCGGGGATGTTTGTAATTTGAAAGACCCCTTAGGAAAGCAGTGTGGCAGTTCTGTTCAGCTACAGCTGTAAAAATCTGCATGCCCTTTGACCAAAGAATTTCATCCCGGGGAATTTGTGCTTAGAAGTGGATCCGATGGGAGCGGAAGTTGTACGCACGAAGATGCTCATTAGTCAAAGCCAGCACTGGAAATGGAAGAGGGAAGGAGGGAGACGTGTCCGCCCAGAACCAACACAGGTGAGGAAGCCCTCAGCTGAGCACCGAACATGACAGAAATACTCCCAAGGCAGTGGCTTCCCTGGACCGGCCCTCCCAACTGGGAAGAACTGAGGACCTGGCCCATGTGGAGTGGGGGACTTAGGGAAAGAGGGTCAGAGTCAGGGGTCATAGGGAGGAAGGTCTGGAATATTGATATAATCCCAGCAAAGCGAGGACCCTGGACAGCTGCCCGGGCAGGGGGACAACCTACACAGCTTTTTGTCAGTCAGGGGGTATCTTTAGGCATGAATATGAGGCTGTTTCCTGCCCTTGGAACTCTTTTTTCTTTCCTCAGTTGAAGTAGAATTGGTTTAAGATGTGTTAATTACTGCTGCACAGCAAATTGACTCAGTTATATATATATGTATATATACACACACATCTATGCTTTTAATATTCTTTTCCATTATGGTTTATCATTGGATATTGAATATTGTCTTCCATACTATACAGTAAGACCTTACTGTTTATCCATTCTATATAGAAAACATTCTCTCTGCTAACCCCAACCTCCCAGCCCTTCCTACGGAGGTTACGTAGGGCATGCATATACTTTTCATATGCTTTTCTGTTATGGTTTATCGCAGGATATCGAATATAGTTCCCTGTGCTCTACAGTGGGACCTTGTTGTTTATCCATCCTATATATAAGGTTTGCATCCGCTAATCCCAAGCTCCCAGCCCTTCCCTCCCCCAACTCCCTCTTCATTCGCAACCACCAGTCTTTCTCTATGTCCGTGATTCTGTTTCTGTTTCACAGGTTCATCTGTGGCATGTTTTAGGTTCCACACGTAAGTGATGGCATGTGGTATTTGGGTTTTTCTGATTACGTCCTTCACTTAGAGCGATAGTCTCTAGATCCATCCGCGTTGCTGCAAATGGCATTATTTCATTCTCTCTGTGGCTGAGTAGTATTCCATCATGTCCGTGTGCGCCTCATCTTCTTGACCCATTCACCCCTCATTTCCTGTCCTCAGACTTCTGTTACCCGGTCCCCCTAGCTCGTTGCCGGTGAGAAAGTCAGGAGCTTCCGGTTCCTACAGTTAACTTGCATTGGTTAACTAGGGTTAAGGAGCCAGCCTGGGGTGTGCTGTGCAGACCAGTTCCAGAGAACACTTTGGAATTCTCTCCCACAGCCCATTTCCCTTTGGCCTATGGATATGTAGGCTTCATAAGGCATTACCCATCTTAGACCCAGGCATCTGCATTTACAAACTTGCCCTGTGCTCCTCTGGAAGTGTGGTGAATACTTCAGGAAGTCTATGCTAGGCCCCTACAGCTTTCCCACCTAGAGAGGCCTGGAAAGCCTGTTCTTGTTAAACAGTCACTAAGTTGTATCCAACCTTTTCTTGACCCCATGAACTGTTGCCCGCCAAGCTCCTCTGTCCATGGTATTTTTCAGGCAAGGATACTTGAGTGGGTTGCCATTTCCTTCTCCCGGGGATCTTCCCAACCCAGAGATCAAACCCACATCTCCCGCATTGGTAGATGGGGCCTGGAAGCCACCAGGGAAGCCTGGAAGGCCTAGAGAAAACCTAAAATCAGTTACTCTGAAGGGTAAATGTCAGATAGCATGCCATTTCAACATCCTGGGTTGAAATGCAGCAGTTGAGACCAACATGAGAAATCGCTCTTGACCATCAAGGATAACTTTTGCCAAGACAGGGATTAGGTTTGCCTCTGTCTTTTCCAGGTGATTTCATAATCCACCTGGGCCCACAGTTGCTGGAGAAAGAGTCCTGGGGCTGTCACTTCTGTGTCCACTAATTGCCAGGACAAAGGACCTTGACAGAGGCAGACAGGGGAGGGTGCCCTGCGGCAGGTGTCTAAGCAGCCTTACTGTATTCATTCAGCACAAGAGCGGGCACTGGGCTAGACACTGCAGTCCAGTGAGAGCAAAAATAGACAGGTCCCCTGCCCTGATGAAGTCAGATGACAAACAGTGATCACATAATTTAAAAGTCATTGTAAAATGACATCTGTGCAAGCTGCAGGGGTGTAAGAGCACAGGAGAGGGATTTGAGCTTGTCTTGGAGATTAAGGAAGTGACGATGACTCTGAAACCTCAAGGAGGATCGGGAAAGGAGGTGGGGAAGTGGAGCAGGGGAGAGAGTTCCACGTGCAAAGGTCTGCCATCTTAGTCATCCAGCTCCTGCCTCCCTGCTCGCGAAGCAAGACAGGAAAATAAATGAGCGAGTTTTAAAAATGGGGGAGGAGAATGACCAATGGGTGGGGAGAAGGGCAATGAACAGAGGCTAGGTAAGGAGTGAGCAGTGAATTAGCAGCGGGGTGTTAAGGGATGAAAGGGGCGTGTGCAGAAAAGAACTCACAAAGACACAAGGGGACAGGGAGATTGAGCCAATAAGCGAATCAGTGAAGTGGCTAAGAGGCCGGCTGAGTGGGGAGGGGACTGACGCACAAATGGAAAGCAGGTTTCTTCCCTCGCAGTATTTCCCATGGCCAACATGGTCCAAGGGCTCCTTATGAATGAACAGCATGTAGAAAGCGTAGAGTTGCTCATGGCTCATGGCTCACTCTGGGCCATAAGGACAGAGATCTCAGGCTTGTCTGCGACACCGGGAGCTTTAAGAAGCACAGCTGCCTTGGTGCCACCCTAAAGATGCTGATGTAGTGGGCTGGGGTGTGACCTGGGCTGGTAGAATCTCTTCAGGTGGCTCTCGTGTCCTTCCAGGTTAGGGAACCACTGCCCTAGGGCACCAGTTCTCCAAGTCTGGTCCCTGGACCAGCAGCAGTAGCATCACCTGGGAGCTTATTAGAAACGCAGAATCTGCAACCCTTCCCTGACCTGCTGCCTCAGAAGCTCGACGGGGGTGGGGGGTGGGAACCGGCAGTCTGGCTCTTAACGGGTCCTGCCAGGGAATCCTGATACCCGCTCACGTCTGAGGGCCACTGCCAGGGAGGGAGCTTGGCACCTGCTGAGAGTCCTTCAAGGGGAGACATGCTCCTGGTGAAGGAAAGAGTCCGGACGCCTCAGCATGACCTCAGATCAGGGCAGGCCTCCGTGGTCCCCAGCAGGGGCTCTCGATGCAGGTGGGGAGCAACTCACCCTTAACAGACATATGGCCATGTATGGGGAGATCTGGGGTTCTTACAACTTGTTTGGGGGGCTACTGCCGGCATCTCGTGGGCTGAAGCCAGAGACCTTGCTCGGTACCTTTCAGTGCACTGGGCAGCGACCCCTGCCATCAGCACCACCACCACCACATGGAACTTTCCAGCCCAAACGTTGAATGCTGATGTTGAGAAATCCCAGTTTAGGTGAACGCTCCTAGCAAGGCTCTAGCTTTAAAAGAGAGATGTCCAATGTGAGACGCTTTTCTCTCTGATCTCATCCTTGGAAGCTCACAGACAGTGGACTCAGAAGGGACCCGACAAAATCCCATTCAACTCTCTCGCTTTACAGAGGAAAAAAGCCAGAGAACTGAAATGGTCCCCTAGGGTCTCCCAGCACTCCTAATTCCTACCCATTAATCTGTCCCCATAAATATTTACTGAGGATTTACTATGTGCTAAGTACTGTGTTGGCACAAAGGATATAATGGGAAACCAGACAGAAATGACTCCTGCCCTCATGGACTCATGGTAAATGGGGCATCGGTAAAATTATAAAGACTTCTAATTTAAGGTGGATGAAGAAGCCCCTTCTGAGAAGGTGTTCATGATGAGATTTGAAGGCTAAAGAGGGGCAGCCACGGGGAGAGGGAGCAGGGGGTGACAAGAACCCCCCCATTTCCGTGACCCCAGCCTGCAAGGAAAATTTGGTTTTGTCCCCGCAGTCGAGTGCATCCACAGCTCTCTGGTCTAGAGGGAGTTGCTGGAACTCAGAAGAGAACAGGCATTTAACTCCAGCCAGCATTCAGAGTCTTACAGAAACCCTGGTGAGCTTATCACATCTAAGACCCTGATAGCATCTGTATTAGAAACGAGGATCCGACCAGACTGCTTGTGAAAGATTAGCTTTCGTTCTTTCAGAATAAATGGCTTATACCAACTCTGGCCCGCTTTATCGGCATGCTCCTGCCAACCAGCCGCCCTCTCCCCGCATCAAGATGGCCACGCGAGGACTCCTGGAATGAGTCTGTCATTTCCAATTCAGTCGAGCTAAGAAGTCTTTTGTGAGCATCCACTCCGCCCAGGTCTGGGTGGAGAGCTGCCGGAGGGGGCGCAGGGAGAGAAGCAGCAGCCTCTACTCTTGAAGTACACATGCCCATAGGGAAGTAAGATTCTCACGTGATGCCCTTTCATTCGACAGATGCTCCCCAAGTGGAGGCCAGGCACTGAGGATGGAGAAAGAGAAGACGCGGCCCCTAACTCACGTGGCGTGTGCCAGATACATAAATCATCACAGGTCACTGTGAGACGTGAACAGGAATCAGGGAGTTGTTAACCCGGCCCAAGAATCCAAATGGGCTTCCTGGAGGAGGTGCTTCCTGAATTGAGAGTTTAAGAATAGTTATGGCTGATTCATGTTGAGGTTTGACAGAAAACAACAAAATTCTGTAAAGCAATAAAAATTTTTTTTTTTTTTTTAAAAAAAGAAGAGTTAGGGACTTCCCCTGGTGGCCCAGTGGCTAAGACTCCACACTCCTGGTGCAGGGGGCCTGGGTTTGATCCTGGGTCAAGGAACTAGATCCCAAATGCTGCAACTAAGACCCGGTACAACCAAAATAAATATTTTTTTAAAAAAAGAAGAAAAGAGTTAGCAATTAACCAGGCAAAGAGAGGGCAAAATCACCACCATGGACTAAGGCACAGGTAATACAGCTTGTGTAATAACATTCTTAAAAGGTGTGTACTGTGTTAAGACCTTTGTGTAAATTATCTCATTTACGCTGCAGCAGCCTTCTGAAGTAGGCGCTACTACATGTTTTTTTTTTCCCTTTTTCTATTTTTAAATGAGAAAATGAGTACAAGGACAAGACATACAGCTAGCAAACTACAGAACTGGATCCAAGCCCAGGCAGTCTGCCGGTTGGACCTGTATTCCTAACCACTATGCTTACACTGCACATATCTAGAAATGTGTGTTTAATTCTGTATCATTGGACAATGAATCATAAAGGACCTGGGGTAGGGACCCAAGGGGAGTTGAGGCTCTAAATGTAGGCTTGGATGGGAATTGAAAGTCCCCGCACACAGTGTTCAGAGGAGTCAAACCATAATTTGAGGGTAAAATCTGCAGGATTTTAACACACTGTTGACCTGGGGATTTTTGCAGAAACTAATGCCTGTGGCCAGCGATTTGCTATATAAGTGAATACTGAGACACTCTGGTCAATAACGTTCAGGTAACAGGAGATGTTTTAATATGTCTCTGGTCAATGAGTTTTTAGGCAGAGGAGTACTACGGTTGTATTTGAATTTTAAAAACATCATCGTGAAAGGAGGATCTTTTGGAGGGAGAGACTGCACTGAGGGTAACCAGTGAGAAGGATGTAATGATCGTCCAGGGATAAGATGATGGTAGCTTGGGCCAGTGGGCACGGCAGGGTGCGGGGGAGAGGACCTCGTGAAGTTGAAAGAATGAACAATTACAAGACTCTGTGGTCAAGTAGCTGTGGAGGGAGCAGAAATGGAAGACTTCTAGAATCACAGCTTCCATCAGACCCCCACAATCGCTGAAGTGAGGAGGGAATTACATTTTCACCCCCCATGAGAAAAATCAAAGAGCACTGGGTTAAGATTTGGGTTAGACTATGAAGGTGAAATTGGCTGTCACCAAGAGAGGCAGGATTAGTCCAGTTCAGTTCAGGCGCTCAGTCGTGTCTGACTCTTTGCGACCCCAGGGACTGCAGCACGCCAGGCCTCCCTGTCCATCACCAACTCCCGGAGTTCACTCAAACTCATGTCCATCAAGTCGGTGATGCCATCCAGCCATCTCATCCTCTGTTGTCCCCTTCTCCTCCTGCCCTCAATCTTTCCCAGCATCAGGGTCTTTTCAAATGAGTCAGCTCTTAGCATCAGATGGCCAAAGTATTGGAGTTTCAGCTTCAACATCAGTCCTTCCAATGAACACCCAGGACTGATTTCCTTTGGGATGGACTGATTGGATCTCCTTGCAGTCCAAGGGACTCTCAAGAGTCTTCTCCAACACCATAGTTCAAAAGCATCAATTCTTCGGTGCTCAGCTTTCCTTATAGTCTAACTCTCACATCCATACATGACCAATGGAAAAATCATAGCCTTGACTAGACAGACCTTTGTTGGCAAAGTAACGTCTCTGTTTTTTAATATGCAGTCTAATTTGGTCATAACTTTCCTTCCAAGGAGTAAGCATCTTTTAATTTCATGGCTGCAATCACCATCTGCAGTGATTTTGGAGCCCAGAACAATACAGTCAGCCACTGTTTCCACTGTTTCCCCATCTATTTGCCATGAAGTGATGGGACCAGATACCATGATCTTAGTTTTCTGAATTTTGAGCTTTAAGCCAACTTTTTCACTCTCCTCTTTCACTTTTATCAAGAGGCTGTTTAGTTCTTCTTCACTTTCTGCCACAAGAGTGGTACCATCTGCATATCTGAGGTTATTGCTTTTTCTCCCAGCAATCTTGATTCCAGCTTGTGCTTCCTCCAGCCCAGCGTTGCTCATGATATACTCTGCGTATAAGTTAAATAAGCAGGGTGACGATATACATAGCCTTGATATAAATGATTACTATTTCCCTCTGTCCTGGACAGACTTGGATAGTTGGGGATGGGGGAATCTGTGTGTACAGTAATGAGTTTCAAAATAGAGTTTAATCTTAAAAGGCAGCTGGGAGTGCAGATAAAGGTGAGGAACCCATGAGTTCACAGCTGCAAGACCCCTCTGCTCTCACTGGCTTTCCTTCTTAGCTCACCTGGCAGGGAAGTTAAGAGGAGACTGGACTTGGAGAGACACCCTGAAGTGTCTTAACACAGGGGTAGGAGCTCTTAAGGGCACAATCCTTCAAATCACTATCTTCTGTAGGAAAAGTGAAAGTGTTGGTCGTTCAGTCGTGTCTGACTCTTTGTGACCCCATGAACTGTAGCCTGGCAGGCTCCTCTGTCCATGGAATACTGGAATACTAGAGTGGGTTGCTATTCCTTTCTCCAGGGGATCTTAAGCATGCCTTATAATTCAAGAGTACAGATCATGTCTGTCATCCCTCTCCCAGAATTCAGTTTCTCTCAACTTCTTGAAAAATTTAAAAAAGAAAACCACACTTTGTGATCTCTGTCCATTTGAAGGAAAAAAAAAAAACAGAGCCGTGACTTACGTGTAGACATGCAGGTGTGTAATTTTATGAAGGCTTGATTATGCTTTGAATGATTGCAAAATGATTTCCTCCTGAGAACTTGGGGAGGGAAATTATCCCCCCCACCAAATGCTGATTTGTCATCATTAGGGATCAAATTAGGGGATGAAAGATACACAGTGCAGAGAGAAACTTCAGGGTGAGGCACGTATTTGGTGTATTCATTCAATAAACACTTGCTGAGCATTCACTCCACTGCAGTGGGTCAGGACGCAGGAGGTGTGAAGATGAACCGGCCCTCATAAAATGTCGGTCTAACAGGGAAGTCAGACGCTGGAAGGGTAGCGCCAGGTGGTACGGGTGTGTTCCAGAGAGGCGGCCTGTAAGTAGCGTGTACTCGCGCAGCATAGGCACTAGTTGCTCTAAGAAAATAGAGTTGGCCAAGACAAGGCCTCCTCTTCTCTCAGAGAATATAGTTGGGGTGTTGGAGTGGACACAGAAAAAATGACAAAAAGGAAGGGTTTTTTCAGAATGGATACAGGTATTTCAGAGCAGTCAGTTTGGACTGGGGTGATTGGGGATGGCTTTGAGGGGGAGATGGGTTGATCGGGGGAACAGCAAAGGGGACCACTGGGTTTCAATCATGTGAGGGTTCCGGGGGTACGGGCGAGAGCCTAAATGATCAGAGGTCAGAAGGAGGTAATATTGGGGAGGTTTCTCAGCTGGTAAAGAATCCACCGGCAGTGCAGGAGACCTAGGTTCGATCCCTGGCTTGGGAAGATCCTCTGGAGAAGGGAAAGGCTACCCACTCCAGGATTCTGGCCTGGAGAATTCCATGGATTGTACAGTCCGTGGGGTCACAAAGAGTCCAATGTGACTGAGCGACTTTCACTTTCACCTTCTTGTTTGGTCCAGCACTGGAGGGTCTGAAAAGCCTAGACTGAGTATTTGGATTCATCTCCAGGGAGGCGGGAGCTGAGTTATCCTAGGATGAAAGAGGAGTTCCAGAGTGACCAGGGCTAGGCTGGTGGGTATTTTTTTTTAAAGGAAGCTGTGACTCTTCTAAGTTGGAAGGTAAATATGAGCCTTCTGGATCACTGTGGTAGACATGAGACCCAGCCACATATCATCTCCTGGCAATCTACAGAAATCCCCGGAAGGAAGGAAGGGAGAGTCATTCATCCAGGTGTGGAAAAGAGCCAAGATGAGGTATACAGACTCACCCATCCATTCGTTTATTCAAGCATTTATTTAGCCTCCGTGTGCGCCGGACTCAGAGCTGCTGCGAGCGCTAGTTTTGTAAAAATAGATATTGTTTCCACTCTCGGGCTTCTTTCTGAGGGGAGAGACAAATGTTGAGCAAGTAATTAGAAGCACAGGAGCTCAGGGAGCAGGAAATGGGGACTGACCTAGTCTAAAAAGCTGCAGAGGTGATGTTTAAGCAAAGAGCTGAAATCTGAGCGGAAAAGGTCGCCAATGGAGACAGAGGGTGAGCGTGTGCAGAGTTTGATGGAGTGGGGTGGTGCCGGGAGCCCAAAGTGTGGAGCCTAACTGACTTACCGTGACAAAGCTCAGTCCCTAAAGAGACCAGCTTGAGGCTGCTAAATCAGAAGGAAGAGGGATGGTTTGAGCACAAAGCAAAGAACTTTGGTTCCTTTCGATCTACAGAATGACTGCTTCTGTATTTTAGAGCATCCATAAGCATCTTCTTCTCTTCCCATAGACTTGCCCTCCTAGAATTTTGTCTCAGATCTAATACTACCTCCTCCAGGAAGCCTCCCAGAGCACCTACCCTTTGTTCCCCTAAACTCTTATGGGAAGGACTTGAGACTGCTCAGCACTGCCTGCCGCCTGAGGTCCATACTAGGTGCCAGACACCATGTTAGCCCTTCCCTTGATCTCATTTTTACAAGCGCAAGAGGGAGTGGGGACATTATTACCTGGAAACTAGAATCACTGCAGAGCCCTCAGGCCTGGATGCCAAGTCCAGCTCTGCCGCTTGTGGTGTCACCTGGGGCAGGTGCCTTCTCCTTTCTGAGCTCCACTGTCTTCATCTCTAACACAAGGCTGGTAGGAGCAGCCTCTACCTATCAGGGCAGGTGTGAGGGTTAATGTGGACAGGTGTGTCAGTTACTTAACACGGTGTCTACCCATCCAAGTCTCCAGAAGAGGGACCAAGTCTCGGATGAATGAAATAGAGCATCCAGAGTCACACGAGAGAGAAAGCAGTATGTGAGAAAGCACAGACCAGGGATTCGAGCCCCAGCCTCTCTGTCTGCAGAAGCCACGTTCCCGTCACTCCGCCCCGTGCCTTCGTTGAAATCCTTTCACGTTCTCAAGCTTTGCATGTATAGAATACCAACTACATGCTCAGCTCTGCACAAACATTTTCTCAGTTATTCTTCCAACAACCAACTGAGATAATTTCCCCTTTCTTCAGTGACCTACATAACAAACCCAACCTTCCTCCCAACACTAGTCCTCACTCAGAATTTTCCTTCTTAGGGAAGTCCTCAGTCTCCACTTGATTGCTCAGGCACAAGCCTGGCACCATTATTGCCACCTTTCCCTCTTTCAATCCATGCGCCCCCCCCGACCCACCCCGCCAATCCCAAGACCTCTTGACTCTAAGCAGATCTGTCTTAGATTTAATTCACCTTTCTGGCTCCACTTCTACCCAAGTCTCACCATCTTTCACCTGGATGGGTCTCTTTGCTCTCACCCCTGCCCCCTCTCCAAGCTCCAGCCAGAAAGTAGAGTCATCTTCGCACAGCTAGTTGTGTCACCTCTACCCTCCCCTGGCCCCTCCCCGTGTTTAAAACCCTCATTGCTCTCGAGATAACTCTGAGACCTTCGACCTGGACAGATGAGATGACTTCTGGCCATCTCTCAGATCAAGGATTCCAATCACAAATTTTACTGCTAGTAACACAAGAATCAACTCAGGGTCATCTCATTTCTGGATTCTTGGCAGACGCTGAGGCTGCACTTGCTAGAACAAGCACTGCAGGGAAGGATGTTAATGTTTGCTGACTCCCAGGGCACAGAGGCTGACAGCAGAGCACAGACTTTGTCAGGGCTTCCTGGGAGGAGCCGCAGGGAGCAGGAAGGGCAGTTATCTTGGAGCTGGGCTCCTGACTTTGTGTCCTGATCTTGTCACTTTCCAGCTGTGTGACCTTGGGCAAGTCACTAAACCTCTCTGACCTTCAGTTCTGTTTACAATACAAAGACAAGTGAGGAGGATGAGTGAGACACGCTGTGCAACTGATGGGGTTTAACACCTTGCAGTTTAATGGGGTTTAGCACCGAAATGGGCATTAGATCGAACCACATGAAATTGCCACTGGTTTACCTTTTTCTTCTTTGCATGGCTAAAATGGTAGTTTCACGTATTCATACTTCAAACCAGAGGCTGGCAAACTTTTCCTTCAAAGAGCCAGATAGTAAATATTTTAGGCTTTGCTGGCCATTCAGTCTCTGAGACGGTTATTCAGCTCTGCCGTAGTGGCAGAAAAACAGCCATAGACTCTATGTAAGAGGGAAAACATGGCTTTGCTTCAATAAAATTATTTACCATAACAGATGGTGAGCCAGATTTGGTTCATGGGCTGTGGTTTGCCTACCTTTGCTTTCAACCCAGGAGTTTCCCTTTGCCGGTGACAATGTCTGATGTGGGATCTGCTCGGAGGAGCTGAGAGCCTAGCAAAGTGTCTTATTATTGTTGTCGTTTAGTTACTCAATCGTGTTCAACTCTTTGTAACCCCACGGACTGTAGCCCACCAGGCTCCTCTGTCCATGGGATTTCCCAGGCAAGAATACTGGAGTGGGTAGCTATTCCCTTCTCCAGGGGATCTTCCCCACCCAGGGATCGAACCCAGGTTTCCTGCATTAGCAGACAGATTCTTTACCCCTGAGCCACCAGGGAAGCCCAGCAGTGTCTGGTGAGCAGCAAATGCAGGTTCATTCCCTCCCACCCTCTTTCCAAGAAAGGCAATTTAGAGAGAACCGACGCGTGAATTTCATACAGGGTGTGGTGTGTTCATACTGCACTAGATGCTTTGTTAGGGATGGGAAATCACACAGGGCCATGCATCACCGGCCCCTCCTCCACTTAGCTCCCACTCTCAGCAACATCATAGACAGTGTGGCCGGACCATGAGACCCACCCTCCAGAAGATCCTTCCCGTGGAAAAGCACTCGGAGGAGCCAAGGATGGAGTGGTTGGGGCAAGTTTTCTGCTCTGATTGACCTTGGCTTGGGCTCCTCCATCATCTTGTCACCTGGAAAAGTCCTCCGAGCCAGACACAAATTCAGATCTGCGTTTGTGTGAACAGAACCTCACGTACTCGAGTTCTGAGCTGGGAAGGAAATGAACACTTCCACCAAATTAGGCCAAGTAATACCCATTTTCCCTAGGGGGAATTTATTTAAACCACATCAAAATCAATTTCCGTGCCATTAAATATTCTGGTCTGTATTTTAATTGAGACGATTACCTATTCCCTACCTCAGAAAGAGAAGAGCTATTTGAAGAATCCTGCCTTTCCTCTCTCCCTTTCCCTGGAACTAAAGATGGCACCTTGGAGGGCAGCTGACCGCCGGTTAGCCTGTTTCTCTTCCTATTCATCTTCTTTAGTGCTAACCTGGTTTATTATTTTTCTTTAAGAAATAAAAATGGAGCTCTGAGAGGTACCCAGGGCACTGGGAACTCTGAGTTCTTCAAACAGAATAAACCAGGTCATTCTCTCTTCTCCCCCTTCAGGGCTTGGGTTTATGATATAACCGGTGGTAAATGTCATAGTAGCTGGCAGGTTTGTTTGGTCAAAGGGGACAGAGGGATGAGGGCCATTCCCAGCTGCTCCTGTCCCAGCACCACCACCCCCATTCAGTAAACATTTCAGGCGCATCTTCTGTGTTCCAGGCATTCAGTCAGACTCCCTGAAGGGGCTCCCTGTCTGATGGGAGAGATGCTCCTGAAAACAGATCATTAAAATGCCGCATACTCAGAGCAAGAATAGAAAGCAGAGCCCTGGTAGGTGTTCCCGTAGCGCCCGTCCTGGTGGCCGTTCATCTGCTGTGCCCTTCTTTGTTTCACATCTGTCTTTCCTTCTAGACTTTCACGCCAGGAGGTCAGAGACCAGATCAGTGCTGCCTCCCCTGCGTCCCCAGTGCCGAGGGTGGCAGGCCCAGAGCAGGTGCTTGGTTAAACCAAACGAATAAAGGCAGGAAGGCAGGCAAGCAGGCCGGCAAGATCCTGCAGGAGAACAGGGCAGGGAACACCTGTCTCTTCCAAAGAGACGCGAATAAGCCCCTACAGAGAGATGATATCAGGGCTGGGATAGTGAAACTGAGAAGAGGTTTACCAGATGGCCAAGAGGTGGGATGCCATTTCCAATGGAGGGAATAATGTGTAAAAAGTCAGAGCAGTATACAAATCTTTCTTGACTTATGATGGGGTTATATCCCAGTATACCATCCTACGTTGAAAATGTCTTAAACTTAAATGCATTTATACCCCAACTGACTGAACATCATGGCTTGGCCTCCCTTGAGTGTGCTCAGAACACTTAACATTTGCCTCAAGTTGGGCAAAATCATGTAACACAAAACCTTTTTACAATTTTACAATTGTTGATTACGTTTATGGAATACTGTACTAAAAGTGGAAACCAGATGGTTGTATGGGTACCAAATGGTTTAAGTGTACTGGCTGTGACTGTGTGGCTGACTGGGAGCTGCAGCTTGCTGTCACTGCCCGACATCAAGAGAGGATTGGACCCCATTATCATTAACCTGGGGAAAGATCCACATTCAACCTTCTAAGTATGGTGTCCACTGAATATATATCACTCTTGCACTGTCATAAAGTAGAAAAACTGTAAGTCAAGCCATCATAAGCTGGGACCGTCCATAATGAAATCAAGAGCTAACAATTTATTGAGGGTCCACTATGTCCTGCTTGGAGGAGGGCAGGGCAACCCACTGTAGTATTCTTGCCTGAAAAATCCCATGGGCAAAGAAGCCTGGCGGGCTGCAGCTCATGATGCTGCAGAGTTGGACACGGCCGAAGCGACCGAGCACACTATGCCCTAAGCTCTTTCTATAATCTGCTCATTTAACTCTCACAACTACCTATGAGGTGGTGCTCTTATACCCATTTCACAGGCAGAGAGACTGAGGTCGTGGAGGCTAACGCTCTCAGCTCAGACTGCTGCTGCTGCTGCTGCTAAGTCACTTCAGTCGTGTCCGACTCTGTGTGACCTCATAGACTGCTAGGAAATGCCAAAATGTCAAAAACATGATTCAGTGACTCAGTGACTCCAGGCTTGGCTGTAACCACTGTGCTTTACTGCCTGCCCCTCCAAAACGTGGGTTTGGGGAAAATGTCAGGGATTTGAAAATGGCCGTAGGATGAGTGCAGGAAAGAAAGGATATGAGGCTGGCCAGGTAGCCAAGAACCCTTCCATGAAGAGCCTTTGGTGCTTCTCTACAGGTCAGTATTTCTCAGACTGGAGTTCTGTGGAAGCCTATTTTATAAGACATAAATAGTGAGATGTGAATAAAAAGGAGAGGGGGAGGGGGGTTCATATGCAAACGATTCGGAAAACGTGGTTCAAATCAAGCTGGACGCATTTTCTTGTTGCAGCAGGATTTGCCAGAGCGTTGTCAGATTGTCAGGATTTGCCAGAGTGGGCACTGTCCAGGAGGAGGAGAGTGTATCTCCAAACTTACTCCTGTGGCACACCTCTCATTAGCCCCCAGAACCTGGGGGTGGCTGGCAGAGGTGACAGAGATCTGTGGCGGGGAGCTTAAGGCAGGGGGTGGTGTGGTCAGATCAAAGATCACCTGGACTGTGGCGAAGGCGCCTGGAGAGAATACAGCACGGGCGTTAGATGTGGAGGCTCTGCTGAATTCAGGACCCCCCCAACAAGGATATGAGGGAAGGCCGTCGGGACCCTGGGCTGCATCTGGCCCACTGGTATCATCAGAGAGAGGCTTTAACTCACAGTGGGTCCAGCGGGAAAGAAGCTGAATTCAAACACACGGCATTATCCAAACAAAGCCGTGTGGCTTCTGTATAGAACAATGGGCTGGCTTTTCAGGGTAATTTAACGGCCGTGGCATACCGCCCGGGCCATCAATTAAATTCCAATCCCATTTCCTTCCAAAGCATTCGGTGCTTTGGGAGTTCCTTTCTGAACATGGAGCCAATCTGGCTGATGAGGTGGGAAGATGGATCGGCCAAAAGGCACTGTAACTTCGCCTTTCACAAACGCCAGCCTCTCAGCTCTTGTCTCGCCTTCCAGAAGAGGTTACGCAGCGTTAACGGAAGATTAGACATAATTAGATCACAGGACAGGCTGAAAGCGAGAGAGAAGTCTCGTTTAGACTCGACTCTTCACCCCCGTCCTACCTAAGTGGAAACTGAGGCTCGGTGGGGAGGGATGCCATGGTCAAGATCATGCAACAATTGAATCAGCTTCCTAACCTGGTCTCCCAGAATTTACCTTTGCTTCATTAAAGTCCCCCTCCCTTCAGCAGCTAGAGGGATCCAGAGCCTAAACTCACCAGAAGCATCTTAGTGAACTTACAGTAAAATGAGGGGGGAATGACATAGGGCTTGTAGGTCCTGATTCTCCAACTCAGCGCTACTGACATTTAGGCTAGATAGTTCTTGTAGAGGGAGCTGGCCTCTACCCACTAGACACCACCCCAATCATGGCAACCAAAAATGTCTCCAGACATTGCTAACTGTCCCCTTGCAGGGGGCGCATAATCACCTCCAGCCGAAGCCCCGAGAACCACCAGCCTTGGGCAAATGCCAGAGAGCAGGATGTGTTGGAAAGAAAGGAAGTGAATCAGTGCTGACTGCTTTGTGTAGTGGAAAGGAAGCCTTTGGCACAGCCCTTTGCATCTCCGAGCCTCAGTTTTCCCTTCTGTAAAATGGGAAGGATCATTGCTCTCCACAAGATCCTTCCAGAACCAAATTGGACAGCGAATGTGACTGTGCAGTGTACGTGGCAAAGTGCCACACAAGGATTACATGATTAACTGCAGTGCGGGTCAACTCAGCTTTACTGGTGTGATGGTACGGCTGTGGGGATGTTATGGGATGTAAGTTTCTCCACGCCCAGAATTCCTGAAAGCCATGATTCTTTTTAAAATATTTTCTTGATTTTGGGGTGCACTGCATCTTCGTTGCTGCATGCAGGCTTTCTCCGGTTGTGGCAGGTGGGGGCTACTCTCCAGCTGTGGCGTGCAGGCGTCTCATTGTGCTGGCTTCTCCTGTTGCACAGCACAGGCTCCAGGGCACTCAGGCTCTGAAGGTGTGGCACACGGGCTCTGTTGCTCCTCGGCATGTAGGATCTCCCAGGACAAGGGATCAAACCTGTGTCCCCTGCACTGGCAGGCAGATTCTTAGACACTGCACCACTAGGGAAGTCCAAGGCAATGATTCTGAAACATCATGCTTAAACAGCATATGGCTCATTCAGGGTACTTGGTAAAACTGCAGGCTCCTTTTGGCCCCACCCCTCCACCCAAATTCTAATTTACAGGGTCTGAGATGAACCTAGGAATCTGCATTAAAAAAAAAATCGACCCAGAAGATTCTGGTGCAGATGGTCTCTTGAGAAACACTGGTCTCAGAGAGAGCGATGCCCAAGGCTTTCTAGCAGAAGGTCAGGGACTTTAATGGAGGCATAAAAGTCCCAGAGTCAGTGCCCCAGAGTCAGCATTGGAAACCCAGACTCCTAGTTTGAGGATCTGAGCATTCACACTGCATTTTCTGTGTCGCTTTGGAAAACAGAGTTTAACCTCTACCCCCGGCCTGCCAGTCCCCACCTCCAACTTCATTTTTCATTTGCTACTTATCCAGCGTGACCACCTCCCAAACCCATTTTGATACTAACATCGCCCAGTCTCTGATCAAAAATTATGGTAAAACATTGTCTTGTCATGAGGCTAATAAAGCATGTTATCCTGCTTGTCACAGAAGCTGCCTTACAGATGCTGTTTGCTATTCGCTGGGGCCCTGCATTAATCTCCCTTCCACTCGGCTGCAAGGAACCAAGTCTACCATGGGAAGATCAATATTACATTATCTTGCCCACCAATGCTGTTCCCATGGTGGCCAGTGAGTTGTCATTCCTGTGTTACAAGCCCAGGGTACAAAGGGTAAGGACCGGGAAGAGATTGAGGAGACGGCATCCAAGTAGAAGGATGCTGTCAGAAAGGAGAGCCCTGAGAAAGTGTCAGAGAGCCAGGAAAGACAAGAAGTGCTTAAAAATACTGCCCAGGACTTCCCTGTGGCTAGAACTCCACGTTCCCAGTGCAGGGGGCCCAAGTTCGATCCCTGGTCAGGGAAATGGATCCCGCATGCTGCAATTAAAAGAATTCTCATGCTGCAACTAGATCCCTGCACAGACAATAAATTAAAAAAAAAAAAAAACTTGCTCCAGAGTTGGCAAACCTGGGGACAGTGCTGAGTTTGAGTTCAGAAGCTTCTGGATAGTAACTTCGTTTTTCTGAACTTCAGTTTCCTTATCTATCAGTTCAGGTCAGTCGCTCAGTCGTGTCCTACTCTTTGTGACCCCATGGACTGCAGCACGCCAGGCCTCCCTGTCCATCACCAACTCTTGGAGTTTACCCAAACTCATGTCCATAGAGTCAGTGATGCCATCCAGCCATCTTACTCTCTGTCATCCCCTTCTCCTCCTGCCTTCAATCTTTCCCAGCATCAGGGTCTTTCCCAGTGAGTCAGCTCTTCACATCAGGTGGCCAAAGTATTGGAGTTTCAGCTTTAACATCAGTCCTTCCAATGAACACCCAGGATTGATCTCCTTTAGGATGGACTGGTTGGATCTCCTTGCAGTCCAAGGGACTCTCAAGAGTCTTCTCCAGCACCACAGTTCAAAAGCATCAGTTCTTCGGCGCTCAGCTTTCTTTATAGTCCAACTCTCACATCCATACACAACCACTGGAAAAACCATAGCCTTGACTAGACAGACCTTTGTTGGCAAAGTAATGTCTCTGCTTTTTAATATGCTGTCTAGGTTGGTCGCAAAGAGTTGGACACTACTGAGCAACTGAACTCAACTGAACTAGGTTGGTCATAACTTTTCTTCCTTCTGTATAAAATGGAGCAGACACAGGGCCTGACACAGAAGGATTAAATCAGATGATGTGTGGCGGCATATTGAAGCCAGCTCTTGGCACATAGTAAGACTCAATTAGTATTATTGAGATATTACTGTTATGCTGTCCTCTTCATTACTTCCTGGACACGACTGAGCGACTGAACTGAACTGAACTGAACACTGGATAAGTCACTTTCCCTCCACGAGCTCAGTTTCTCCAACTAAAAAAATAAGGATTCCTTGGCTCCTCTAAGAAAACCCTGCAATAGCAGCAAAAGCAAGAGGCTTAAGTTATGATAGCATGTGCAGCAGAGATTTTGAAAACAGAGATGTTGGTGTAGATGGTTGTGATGTGTGTGTGAGCTTCTGTGTGTCAGGAAGTTAAGAATTCCATGTGGAAGTAACAACACCAGCAAAGACATCATGGCAGCAAAATAGTAAGAGGTAAGAATGTTGATTAGAGGGCTTCCCTGGTGGCTCAGCAGTAAAGATTCTGCCAGAAGTGCAGGAGACCTGGGTTCGCTCCCTGGGTTGGGAAGATCCCCTGGAGGAGGGCATGGCAGCACACTCCAATATTCTTGCCTGGAGAATCCCACGGACAGAGGAGCCTGGTGGGCTACAGTCCACAGGGTCAGACACGACTGAAGTAACTGAGCACGCATGCACGTTCTGAATGGAATAAATGTCTCCAGTGCCTTGAAGAGGGGAGACAAATTTTGGACCACTGCAGAATTGTCCGATTCCATCTCTATACACCCTGTGTCATCTCTTCATTCAAAAGGGGGTCAAGTTGGTACACAGCAGGGGTGCATTGCCTCCAGCTTAAAGCCTGCTTCCCTAAAGCTGGCTCTCATGGGGAAGCCCTCCTGGTGTCTCCTGGCTGCTTGTGGCTCCCCCCATGCCTGAACCCCCGGCCCCCCACTCCACCTTCCCGCCCCTCAACGTGCGCAGCCATCTTGAAGCCTCATTACAGGCAAGCCCAGCCTCCTCCCACTGGGCTTGGATTCATTTTACACTTAGTTAAGTAAGGGGCTGCAGGAAACAATTCCCATTCAAGGATGTAATGAGATGTCCACTAACGATCCAGACACCAAAATGAGGAGGGAGCGTGGCCAGCCGACCCTTGGAAACTGGAAATTGGTATTGGAATAATGTGCGATTAGCCTCTTTGAATGTGCGCTCGGGTAGGGTTTATATCCAAACCATTCATTTGGTGCTAAGCATGGGCTTTTGTTCCCAAGTCCTTGAAAGATAGGAACAACAGAACAGCAATAAAAATAGTCATTATTAGTATTTCTATAAACAACATTAGGTTTCTGTTGGTCTGCTAGTTTACTGCACCATAGGAAAGCAGCTGGATAATTTTTTCATCAAAGTTGGAAGATCTGGACTAAACCTTTGGCAGTGTCTACTAGAGATGAACATGCCGCTCTGTGCTACCAGCATTCCATTGGGAATATACCCGGCAGTAATGAACACACATGCACCAAAAACAAACACGTAATGCAATGTTCATGGTTGTACTACTCATAATAGCCAAATGCTGGAAGCAACTCAGATGTTCAGAATGGATAATATACGATATAGTCACAAATGGAATACTATGCAGCAATATAAAAGGAATGAACTACCTTTACATGCAATCACGTGCATAAATCTCACAAATGTAATAAGTGAAAGAAGTCAGATACAGAAAAGAACATGAGAGAAGTTTGATACAAAAGAGATCATGGTGCCTAGTTACCCAATGACTTGATAAATAGCCAAAATGAATCTTCCACAACAGAAGGCAAATTTGGAGTTCCCTTGGAGCGAGGTGTTACCAGCAGATCTGGTGTATGCTGGCAGCATTTGCTTCCTGATCTGTTTGCTAGCTGTGCAGGTGTGTCCAGCTTGGGAAAGACTTTTGAGTAGACTTTGGAGACTGTTGAGAAAGATTTGAATAGACTTTTCTCTGCATAGGTTACACTTCAAGTAAGGTTTATGAAAAGGATGAAAATGTATGTTTGGAACAAAGAGACTCTTAAGTACAGTCTGCATGACCATCCTCACTTTGGGTGTTGGACACAGGAGACTTGAGTTCTCACCCAATGCCCTCACTCCTTGGCAAGGCTCCGTCTGGTTATTTTATGACAAGTGGAAAACCGACACTGTCCAGGCAGAAGTGAGGATGTGGGTGACTTGGAGGAAAAGCAGGGACTCTGGAGTTAGGTTCCTTCCCTTTCATTTCCACCTGCTCTGAGAACAGAGACTTCTTTTGTCTCATGTTCCTCCTTACACATCTCTGAGCCAGCGCCTGGCACCCAGTGTGTTCTTGGTGAGTTTGTTGAAGGACTGGATGAGGGTATAGATGAAGGAACAAATTGCTACTATGAAAATTAAGTCAGATAATGGACCTAGCATGTTTTAAATAGGCCCTGAAATGGAAGAGAGCTAGAAGTTAAGGGGCATATAGGTCAAACACACCTGGTTTTGAGTTCCTGCTCTACCACCCTCTCCCAGTGTGTTCGTGGGTGAGTGAATTTCCCTCTCTGAGCCTCAGTTTTCCCATCAGCAAAATCGGGAGACTAACAGTGCCATTACTGCAAAGCAGTGGTGAGGATTAAATGGCAGTGCGTGTAAAATGTTGCACCTCATAAGGTTCCAAAAGTGGTGGCTGTTGTAAAAATGAATGAAGCTGTGGTTATTGTTCCTGAACAAGAGAGCCTAGCACCTTTCCTCCTTCAGCCCTCTCTCTTTCTCTGTGTCACAAATTCACACGTGCTGAGCCAACCTTGGCAGAGTCGGCTGCCAAGTGAATAGAAGCCATCCTTCCCCCCACCACCACCCCACCCCCAGCCCAGGGAGGTGGCCTGGTGCCAGTGTGGGCAGGCACAGTGCCCATGAAGGGGGCCAGGTGGGCGCTAGGGCACTGAGGCCCTCTCTGTAGTCCCTGCCAGCCTCAGGGGCTGACAACGGCCACTCTGAAGACCATCAAATCCGCTCCCCAACCCCAGCGCTTTCCTGGAGCCCCGTGCCCACCACCTTGCCCAGCGGGCAGGCCTGGGAGTGAAGGGCGACTCTGTGTGCTGCCTCAGCCCTGGGCCCCTGTACACCCGAGGCATTGTTCCTGTTGGCTGCAAGAGCTCATTAGGCTCTGGGCAGAGGCTGGCCAGACTCCAGGAGGCAGACATCAAGGCCCAGGGGTTAGAGAATGGAGGAGCCTGGGGCTTGGCATCAGATGGTGCCAACCCCTCTCCCCGGGATGAGCTGAGCTCAGCTGTGCCTGGTGAGAACCTTGGCCTGAGTGAGGCTGGGGGTAGAATGATGTGTCATGCGTTCCTGTGTTCCCCCAACCGACAGTGTGTGCTCAGTACATGGGACAGAATGGAACGGGATGGGAGGGCGCAGGGTGGGAGGGGATGGGTGAGCTGGAAGGGGGTGGAATGAGACAGGATGTATCGCACAGGGCCAGACAGAATGGAATGGAATTGTTGTTGTTCAATCGCTAAGTCGTGTCCAACTCTTGATGACCCCATGGACTACAGTGCACCAGGCTTCCCTGTCCTTCACTGTCTCCTGGAGTTTGCTCAAACTTAAGTCCATTGAGTCGGCGATGCCATCCAACCATCCCATCCTCTGTCACGCCCTTCTCCTCCTGCCCTCCATCTTTCCCAGCATCAGGGGTCTGCCCTTCACATCAGGTGGCCAAAGTATTGGAGCTTCAGCTTCAGCATCAGCCCTTCCAATGAATTCATTGGAAGTTCAAGGTTGATTTCCTGTAGGATGGACTGGTTGGATCTCCTTGAAGTCCAAGGGACTTGCAAGTCTTCTCCAGCACCACAGTTCAAAAGCATCAATTCTTCAGTGCTCAGCCTTCTTTATGGTCCAATTCTTATATCCATACATGACTACTAGAAAAACCATAAGCTATACAGACTTTTGTTGGCAAATGACATCTCTGCTTTTTAATTTCTGGCCTAAGTCCCTGTTGAAATTAACCTAGCAGTTAGCAGGTGTGGACCCGGCATGGACGAAGCCATATGAAAGAGAGCACGGGAGGAATGCAGGGCAAGCAGAAACTGTTTCTTCCTCCAGGCTTAAAGGCCACACCCCAGGAGCCAGGGGCAAGGGTTGTGCAGAGTATGGGTGACCCAGACTGGCTGAGTTAATTTCTTATTAACTGTATGACATCACACACTGTCATGCATCTTAAGGTTTTATTTGAAGAGATGATTCCATTAAACAGGATAAAATCGAGGCCCAGAGATGACAGTGGGCTTACCAAAGGCCGTAGGGTGAGTTAACAAGGCACCCTCACCTTCCTAATCTGCCTTTTCCTTTGTACCATAAGCCTCAGTTTCAGTTCAGTTCAGTTCAGTCCCTCAGTCATGTCTAACTCTGCAACCCCATGGACTGCAGCACGCCAGGCCTCCCTGTCCATCAGCAATTTCTGGAGTTCACTCAAACTCATGTCCATTGAGTCGGTGATGACATCCAACCATCTCATTCTCTGTCGTCCCCTTTTCCTCCCACCATCAATCTTTCCCAGCATCAGGGTCTTTTCAAATGAGTCAGTTCTTTGCATCAGGTGGCCAAAGGATTGGAGTTTCAGTTTCAGCATCAGTCCTTCCAATGAACACCCAGGATTGATCTCCTTTAGAATGGACTGGTTGGATCTCCTTGCAGTCCAAGGGACTCTCAAGAGTCTTCTCCAACAACACAGTTCAAAAGCATCAATTCTTTGGCGTTCAACTTTCTTTATAGTCCAACTCTCACATCCATACGTGACTACTGGGAAAACCATAGCTTTGACTAGATGGACCTTTGCTGGCAAAGTAATGTCTCTGCTTTTCAATATGGTAACTAGGTTGGTCATAACTTTCCTTCCAAGGAGCAAGCGTCTTTTAATTCCATGGCTGCAGTCACCATCCGCAGTGATTTTGGAGCCCAAAAAATAAAGTCTCTCACTGTTCCCATTGTTTCCCCATCTATCTGCCATGAAGTGATGGGACCAGATGCTATGAGCATCAGTTTACCTGCCTGTAAAATGGGGATTCGGGGCCACCTCCCCCACCTCTCCGGGTTTTACCTTTGTAGAAGCTATTCTTCCACTTTTCTCTGTAGTTTGGGCCTTTGGAGGAGCAATCAGTGTTCTGCTACCCATGGGGCACAGTCAGCTTCCTCCACCATCTCTAGGGACCTCTCAGCTGGAGCAGATCTTCCGAAATTTGTCAGCAGCGGGTAACACTTGATATTTGCTCTGGAAGCTGCCAGGCCAGGGTCAGGGATCAACTGGAGGAGGGACACAGAACAAATACAAGTTTGAGGGTCAGATGGCCCCAGTTCAGATCCTAGCTCTTTGCCAGTCACTTGTCTTTTCTCATCATTAAAATGAAGACAACAATAGCTACATTTCAGGAAATGGGTGGTGGGGCTGGGGATGGGGGTGGGGAGCATTTCAGTGTTGCAAGTAAAGCCAAGAAATGCTTTGTTTCTCCCCAGCCAGTAAAGTCACTGCTGTTCACATTCTGTCTGAAGAAAAGGCCTGCCTTCAGCTTTTTAATGAAACAAATGAAGCCTCATAGTTATAAAATCAATCTCACACATCACTCCCCACCCCTGCCGTCATCCCAATTTTGTTTCTTTGAGGTTGACCAGGGAAAGATGACTGTCTTGACTTTACAGAGCAAGAAGCTAGGTTTTGAGAGGTAGAATTTGCCTAAGGCAGACTGGAAACTGGTGGTAAAACTAGTGATCGAACCCAGGTCTCCCGAGTCCCTGGGTCTTCTCTTTTCTGAGCCTGTCATAGAAGCATCCCCGGATGGCAATCTGCTCTTTATTCTTGTCTGCGAACCTGAGCAAACAGGTGAAGGGAAACTGGAAGCTTCCTGATGATGTCTCTTGAACTCACTCAGGACCATCTAGGTCCATTCCCAAGTCTGATATCTGTCTATGCGACTATATAGGTAATTGAATCTAGACAGATGTCCCGCCGTGGGTTTCCTCTCAGAGCTGTCTTGCGTGTCTGTCTCCCAACCCGCTCTCAATGACTCACTGAGTTTCCTGTACACAAATAAATCACACTGAGTTCCTCTCCCCCTCACTACTGGCAAGAAATCAAAACGTCGCAGCCCCATGAGATGTGAATGGAGTCGGGGTTGGGGGCGGCGGGGTGGTGATGGAGGTGGGAAGGGAGAGGGGTGTTTAAATGCTAATCACTTGGCACTGATGTCAGCCACAGTTAATCAGATTGTTGAAGACACAAAGGCAGGCTCTCACCCCTGTGCCAACAGCTATCTGGGCTCATTCACGGGGAAGATGGATGCACCCCCGGCCTTGCTCTGATGAGACGTAAATGGACATAAAAGAACATCCAAGGCTTTCCGAACCCAACACGAATTACAAAGGAGGCCCATTCGTGGGGGGAGACGCCAGATCACAGAAGACAATTATCAGATAATTACTCTTGTAGTGGAAACACTGAGTCTTTTCTTGCCTGTACAAGCTTGTCCTTTTAACACCTGCTCCAAGTCCCCTGCAGCCCCCTGAATTTCTGCTGCAGCCTTGGCGGGGTGGGGGGACTGGGGGTGAGTCGGGGGTCTGCTCACAGGTGCAGCTGGTGCGCTCTTTGCGATATGTTTATTGTTCAGTCACTCAGTCATGTCCGACTCTTTGTCACCCCACGGACTGCAGCACGCCAGGCTTCCCTGTCTTTCACTGTCTCCCGGAGTTTGCACAAACTCATGTCCACTGAGTCAGTAATGCCATCCAACCGTCGCACCTTCTGCCATCCCCTTCTCCTGCCCTCAGTCTTTCCCAGAATCAGGGGCTTTTCCATGAGTTGGCTCTTCGGGTCAGGGGCCCAAAGGATTGGAGCTTCAGCTTCAGCATCAGTCCTGCCAGTGAATATTCAGGGTTGATTTTTTTTTCAGGTGATATATATACCACACCAAAATCTCCCCTCCAGCCATATGACTATGGCATATTGAGCAGTGCCAGGCAAGTGAAGAAACTGTCAAACAAATTCATGATTTGGGTTTCTATTTGCCCTCCCACTGCTAAATGGGAATGGGCTGCCTTCCTGCTCCCTGCTTGTACAGTCATGAAATTCTGCTTTGTAATCGGAACGAGTAGGTATGTACATTCACCGAGAACAGCTTCCCACCCTCAAAACCTTAAACCAAAACATCTTTGTCTACTAAGGACTTCCATTTGCATGTGTGCTCAGTCATGTCCAACTCTTTGCAACCCCATGGAGAGTAGCCTGCCAGGCTCCTCTGTCCAAGGGATTTTCCAGACAAGAATACTGGAGTGGGTTGCCATTTCTTCCTCCAGGGGATCTTCCCAACCCAAGGATCCGTGAACCCTGCACTGGCAGGCAGATTCTTTACCCCTGAGCCACCCGAGAAGCTTTCAGGATTTCCCTTCATGGGGGCCAGTAGTGTTAACAGTCTGCTGGTCTGAAACCCCTCACTTAAAGAGGTGGACTTGATCTAAGACCCCAGGTCGTATTCTCAACAGTCCTGCAGGCGTGACCATGATTCATTAACTAGCATTTGATGAGGGGCCGCCTGTGTGTCAGGCTCACAGTCATGGAAGAGGTTCCAGGGTGACTGATGAATGGAGCAGACCTGATTGCTGTCCTCGGGAAACTTGCTCCTAGTGAGGAAGAACGGGGAAGATGCCAGCCAAATAGGAGAGCCTGATTTATGTGGTGGCTTATCTTTTTGGAAGGAATCAAGATAAGGTGAGAAAATCGAAGAGTATCTCTTTGGTACTATTAGGAGACAAGGGAACGACAGAAAAATCCAGGAGAGACAACTGCCACTGCAAGGGGGTGGTTTGAAAAGATCTCCCTGACCTGCTGTGGGTGGAATGGGCTGGACTTACGAGGTCAAGTCCAGAAGAGAAGCGGGGTTTTCATAACCATGTTGTAGGAATAACAGGATAGCTAAAAATATCTCTGTAAGATACAACTTGCTTTCTCTTCTTCTGTCATGGTGGCACTCGGGTTCCTCGGTGCTTTGTAAAAATGAAAGGCTGAGTTTATCCAGCTCCCCCACTGGACTGTGCAGAAAGGAACCCTGGTGCCTTGACCGCCCACAGGGTCTGGCCTGCCCTGGATTTTTCCCATGCTCTGTCTGCGACGATGTGGAGATCTCAGAAATAATCTCCTTAGATGATTTTTTTTTCAGTGATGAACGTCTGAGCCCGGTGGAGAGGATGGCGAGATGATCTGGGTTATGCCAGCCAATCCCATGCTGAGGGGTTTTCCTGCCTCTCCTCTTCGGGGGGTCCTGGGCCTTTCCTGTGCCCCCACAATGGAAGTGTTGGATCACAAATGGTCAATCCACGATCCCAGCCTGCTGGCTTTTCCCTGGCATCCATTTCCCAGTAAGTTAGCTCATCAAAAGGTAGAAAGAGGATGTCCACTTCAGTTTTGAAGAGAAAATTGGTTGAAAGGGAAGGAAGTTACTAAAAATACCAATGGGTCAATGAGGAAATCGAAAAGGAAATTTAAAAATGCCTGAGACAAATGACATTGAAAATGCAACCACACAAAGTCTGCGGGATGCAGCAAAAGCAGTTCTTGGAGGGAAATTCATAGTGATACAGACCTTCCTCAAAAAAAAAAAAACAAGAAAAATCTTAAGTGAACAACCTAACCTGTCACCTAAACAAACTAGAAAAAGATGAATGAACAAAACCCGAACTCAACAGAAGGAAGGAAATAATAAAGATCAGAGAAGAAATAAACAGAGATTTTTAAAAAGGAAGTCAGAGCAATGGCTCTGTGAGAGCTGAGAACTAGACCAGAGTAGCTTGTACCATAATGAGACCTGGGCACTTGATCCTGTGTTAGTGATGTCCACACCCTGCTCCCCACCACCCAGGCATGACCGCATTCAGAATTCTAGAATTTCTGGATTGCAACGGGACTTCATTATGTCCTAAGCACCTGCTAAATGCCTCACAAAGCTCTATCTATATGAAGATTCCCATCTGTCCTGACAAAAGTATAAGCCCTCCACAGGCCATGTGATAAAACTGCAAATTCCATACTCCCTTGAAGAGTGTGAAGTGCCTAGGTGAAGATATAATAAGCAAGTCATGAGACTGGGCGGAGAAGGCAATGGCAAGCCACTCCAGTACTCTTGCCTGGAAAATCCCATGGATGGAGGAGCCTGGTAGGCTGCAGTCCGTGGGGTCGCTAAGGGTCGGACACGACTGAGCAACTACTTCACTTTCACTTTTCACTTTCACACATTGGAGAAGGAAATGGCAACCCACTCCAGTGTTCTTGCCTGGAGAATCCCAGGGACGGGGGAGCCTGGTGGGCTTCTGTCTATGGGGTCACGCAGAGTCGGACACGACTGAAGTGACTTAGCAGCGGCAGCAGCAGCAGCAGCATGAGACTGGGAGAAGTTTCTCCTGAGACTCTGGACTCTATGATTAGTCGGCGCAGAAGGTGGGGATGGTTGTCACTCTCTTCAGTGGTCCTCTCCTCTGGTTTAACCAGGTGGGGGAAAGCAGGCACCAGGAGCCAGATGGGACCAGTCTGATGAACAGTTAAGCTGGGCTGCAGGCCACAGGTTAGCGGCAACACCCTGTCCTTCTTGGGTGACTTTGATTCGGGTACCCAGGCCCAAGGAGAGAAGTCTGGAAAAAGAGAGGGAAAGAGGGGGAGCCACACTGCTGGCTTTTTGGTCCAGCGACATTGCCCTGGATACGGGATGCTGTGGATATCAGACATCCCGAGTACCTCCCTCCCTTACACCTCCAATCAGATGGTCCCTCCCCTCTGAGGAAGGGGGTTGCGGGTGGAGAAGTGGATCACTCCCTGCTGGAGTGATGCACATTTCCCCACCACCTGTGGAAAGGGGAGAACTGTCTGAAACCTGAAGAACGGCTGGGGTTTGTTCTCTGCTCTCCTCTGAAACTGGGCTGGCAAATCTCAGGGAGTTCACTACTATTACTAATTATTCAGTTCAGTTCAGTCACTCAGTTGTGTCCGACTCTTTGTGACCCCATGGACTACCGCACACCAGGCCTCCCTGTCCATCACCAACTCCTGGAGTCTACCCAAACCCATGTCCATCGAGTCGGTGATGCCATCCAACCATCTCACCCTCTGTCGGCCCCTTCTCCTCCCACTGTCAATCTTTCTCAGCATCAAGGTCTTTTTCAGTGAGTCAGTTCTTTGCATCAGGTGGTCAAAGTATTGGAGTTTCAGCTTCAACATCAATCCTTCCAATGAACACCCAGGACTGATCTCCTTTAGGATGGACTGGTTGGATCTCCTTGCAGTCCAAGGGACTCTCAAGAGTCTTCTCCAACACCACAGTTCAAAAGCATCAGTTCTTTGGTGCTCGGCTTTCTTCATACTCCAACTCTCATATCCATACATGACCACTGGAAAAACCATAGCTTTGACTAGAAGGACTTTTGTTGGCAAAGTAATGTCTCTGCTTTTAATATGCTGTCTAGGTTGGTCACAACTTTTCTTCCAAGGAGTAAGCATCGCTTAATTTCATGGCTGCAGTCACCATCTGCAGTGATTTTGGAGCCCAAAGAAATAAAGTCTGTCACTGTTTCCACTGTTTCTCCATCTATTTGCCATAAAGTGATGGGACGAGATGCCATGATCTTGGTTTTCTGGATGTTGAGTTGTAACCCAACTTTTTCACTTTCCTCTTTCACTTTCATCAAGAAGCTTTTTAATTCTTCTTCACTTTCTGCCATAAGGGTGGTGTCATCTGCATATCTGAGGTTATTGATACTTTTCCCGGCAATCTTGATTCCAGCTTGTGCTTCATCCAGCCCAGCGTTTCTCATGATGTACTCTCCATGTAAGTTAAATAAGCAGGGTGACAACATACAGCCTTGAAGGACTCCTTTCTCTATTTGGAACCAGTCTGTTGCTCCATGTCCAGTTCTGACTGTTGCTTCCTGACCTGCATACAGGTTTCTCAAGAGGCAGATGATCCAATGGATATTGGCAATTTGATCTCTGGTTATAGCATGCACATTACAAATTAATCAAACTTTAAAAGTTGCAGTAAAAAGTATTTCCCTCTTCCACTGCAAGACTTACTCCTGCTCTGCTAAGGCAGTTCCCATTACTTTGCTCAAATGTATTCCCTTTACTCCCATGAGAGCGCGTATACCCACTACTCTACCTTGATTTTTTTTCAGCTCATACTGAATTGCCTTGGCACATAGCTCTGCCATTCTTCATGCTATTTTTGAATGTTACACAGTTGTTGAGTAGGACATACAGCTATAAATGTATATATACATACGCATAGATACATATATATGCATCAATGTACAGGTATACAGTGAAAATTCTCCTTCCCACTCTTTCTGGTCATCCTCCCAATTTCCAATGCCCCACCTCCCCATGACCACTTTCAAAGTTTCTTTTTATTATTATTTCATTTTTTAAATTGGAGGATAATTGCTTTACAATGTTGTATTGGTTTCTGCTGTACAACGTGAATCAGCTATAAATACACATATATCTCCTCCTTCGTGAACTTCCCTCGCACCCCCTCAAAGCTTCTTTATGCACATATTAACCAATGCCAACATATCTAGCTTTATTTTCTCTCCCCACTTTTTTTTTTTTTTTTTTACACAAAAAGCAGCAGACTCTGCATACTGTTCCGCACTTTGCTTTTTGACCTGGCACACATTTTGCCTTCCCTCCTCTGTGGTCCACAGACAGGTTCACCAACCCTTTTCTTGCAGCTGTACGGCATTCTGTCTGGATGTTCTGTCATTGATTTAACCTTATGGATGGATACTTGGCTTGCCTCCAAGTCTTTTGCTACTACAGACAGCGCTGCATTGCTTAACCTCGTGTGTGCATCATTTTGCATGTGGGCAGACCTGTGTCTGCAGGATAAATTCCCAGAAGTGGGCTTGCTGAGTCAAAGGGGAGATGCAATTCTGAATGTTCTTGCCAAGTTACTCACCACGTAATTCACCAATGACGTCATCTCATCTCTGTGAACCTTGCCTGTATTCCACTGTGTGTTTCTATGATCATTTAACTCGCCCCCTAGAGACAGGCAGGTCAAT
Source organism: Moschus berezovskii (assembly GCF_049115385.1). NCBI lineage: Eukaryota > Metazoa > Chordata > Mammalia > Artiodactyla > Moschidae > Moschus > Moschus berezovskii. Next base: position 69,288,450 of record NC_142478.1, read on the forward strand.
TGTTTCCACATTTTTGCTAATAGAAATAATACTTTGTAATGTGAATACTTTGTACCATCCCAGTGGGTGTCATGACCATAACTGTCCTTCTATTTTGGGACCTGACTAAGCAGCTCATCTACCTGGAAATCTACTGCTGTTCAGATGGGACGTCTGTTGCTGTCATGCCCCAGCATCCACAGCATCCCTAGCCTTCCTGAGCCACCGATCCCCAGCCTGATCTGTGACATGAAGTCTGGCTGTGGTGGGGCGGGTTTCCTAAGCACCCTTGGAAGGTGGGCTTCCTGGATGCTCTGGAGTAAAAGTCTGATGATGCAGGCAGCAGGTCAGGACCAGCCCTGGACGCAGCTTCAGCACCAAGTAGAGACAGCGAGAGAGCACCTCGGAATCACCGTGGAAGGTGGCAGTCTAGAAACCCTCCGTGCCTGGATCTATCTGCCCCAGATTCCAGCTCAGATGGTTGAGTTAAAAGTCAACTGCAAGGACTTCCCTGGTGGTCCAGTGGTTAAGGATTCACCCGCCAATGCAGGTTTGATCTGCAGGTTTGATCAACACTGGTTTGATCTCTGGTCTGGGAAGATTCCACATGTCACAGGGCAACTAAGCCTGAGTACCACAATTCTGGACGCCCCCCTGCCACAGCTGCTGACACCCATGTGCCTAGAGCCTGTGCTGCACAAGAGAAGCCACCACAACCTGAAGCCCACACACCACAACTAGAGGGGAGCCCTTGTTCACTGCAACTAGATACAGTCTGTGCCCAGCAACGAAGACCCAGCACAGCCAGCAATAAATAAATAAATCAAATTTTACTAAAAGTCATTGGAAGTTACGCATAGACAGAGCATGGAGGGCAGGAGCAGTCCTGTGTAGAGTTGGCGGCAGGGTAAACAAACAGGTTCATGTTTCTTTTGGAAGCTGCCTTTTCAGTGTCAATCAACATCTTATACACGTAAACCTTTTGGCCGAGCAGTGCAACTTCAGGGACGCGCTCCTGAAGAATTACCTGGACGTGTTCACCAAAGAGACTTCTCTACTGCAGTGTTATTTGGGATGACAGAATAGAGAATGGCAACAACCTGAATGTTAACCAAGAGCCTGGTTCAACCATGTACGTGATGCCACCAGGCAAGCCCACATTTTAATGCAGCCATTAAAAAGGAAGTGGCTGCATAGGTGCTGGCAAAAATACAGCCATGATGGACTTTAACTGAAAAAAAACGGTGGAACACTAATATAACGGGGTAGTACGCAGCGGTGAAAATGAACCGGCCCAAACCACACCTATCAACGCAGATGAACCTCAAAGCGTCGAATAAGAGAAAGGGAAAGGGAAGAAAAGAGAAGAAAGGAGCAAGCTTCAAAGGGTTCATGCAGAAAGCTTGCACAGTGCCATATAGTGTTCAGAGGTACTGACGTGTATAATAAAGGCACACAATAACAACTAATATTAAATGGAGGTAATGCACAGAATCAATGAGAATGCTGAAGGCCAGATTCAGGACAGCAGTTCCCCCCAAGAGGGGGAGAAGACGGTCGGGAGGAGCAAACAGAGGCTTTGACTGTACTGGTGTGCATTCTGTTTCTTAAGCGAAAGGCATGCACACATGGAGATTTGCTGGCTGAGTCTTGAACTCTTTCTGAATGACTGAAATAATTCAAAATGCATTCTTAGTGACAGAGCAGTGTACACAGTGTCATAATCCTGTGAATATTCAGATCAATAGCAACAAAAGCTCTCATGAGAGTTGGCGGCTGCTGTGTGAGCTGTTCTGTGCACTCGTGGTTTCACAGTACTACCTCAGGACCCTAAGAGATAAGGCTGTGTGACCCCATCTTACAGATGGGAAAGGGGAGGCCCAGAGAAGGGCGGGGCTGTCCAGGGTCTCGTGGGCAGTTAGCCGCAGGCTAAGTCTGGAACCCCAGTGATTCTGACCCCAAGCCCACGCTCCCGAGTGCTGCCCCACATTTTAAGGTAACATACTTTATTATTTTTACATCAATACTTTTTATTTGGAGGTTAAACAAGATCCCATTAACAGGGGCTCCCTCTGGAAGGCAGGACTGGTGGACGAGTCAGGGTGGTACAAGGCTGACACTTCTGACTTCATATCTTTCAAGTATTCCTGCATTTTTCAAATAAACTATTTTATAGGGGGAAAAAATATTTTCAGGTGTGGGAAAGAGGAAAGGACACCGGAAACAAGGTCAGAACGTATCTAATCCTATCCTCAATTTGCTCTAATGGTCTTGGACAGGTCACTTCCTCTTTGTGAGCCTTGACTTTCTTTTTCATCTATAAAATGGAAAAAAAAAAAAAATCCACCAAACTCAGAGTTGTTTGGAGGCTGGAATGAGATCACAGCTGGAAAGGCACTTTGCAGGGTGTTAATCACCGTCTGAACATCAATATTGTTAGCCCAGGTGGAGGTAGAAGGCGGCCAGTCAAGCACTAGATGAAACCCCGAGCCCACCCCCTCTATCTCTGCCCCTGTGTCCCAGAAACTCCTCTCCAAGTCCAGGTGTGATCAGAACCATGAATCCACCCCAGGGGCCTCATTCCCGCAGGCCTGAGTGGGCTGGGTGAGCCGGGTCCTCTCTGGCTGAAAGGAAGGGGTTGTATCCATCAGCTCTGGTTCTTTGCCCTCTGGGGTGGACCTCTGCATGCCAGCCCCTTGTTGCCTGTGTCTGGACCACAGCAGGTGCTCGCTGAATGAATGATCAAACGTGAGTGAATGATCAAACACGAGCCCTCAAGCATGTCAGTGTCCTTATCTGTAAAGTAGGGATAAGCCTAAGACTTCCTCTGCCCTAAAAGTCAATGATGTGCGTGAAACAAAGGACATCAATTCCAGGAATGAAAAGGGAAGGTCTATTTACTTCTGGGGGCAATACCAGTGGTCACCAACTAGAGGGTCTTTGGCTACCCCCCCTCCCACCCACTCAAGGGACATTTGGCAATGTCTGGGGTCATTTTTGATTGTCCCAAGGGGGTGGGGAAAGGGTGCTACTGTCCTGTAGTGAGGGGAAGCCAGGGATAATGCTCAACATCCTACAATGCACGGGATGGCCCCTTGCGTGCAGGAAGCGTGGAATTAACCGACATTCTTCAGGGCAGTCAGATGTTCCTGGGCTTGTTTCTGGTTTTGCCTGATGTGCTGGGGTGTGGTTTTTTCCAAGTTTCAAATAGTCTTTCTTTTCGGCCGTGCTGGGTCTTCGTTGCCACGCCCGTGCTTTCTCTAGCTGTGGTGAGCAGGGGCTACTCTCTAGCTGCGGGGTATGGGCTCCTCATTGTTTTGTTATGGATACAAACAGGTTGTGCGACCCTGGGCAGTCCGTTTTCCCTCTCCAGACCTCCAGTCCTTCCTCTGGATACCTTGTGACCAGAAACTCTGGGAAATGTTCCGTCTGCAAGAGGTGACATTTAGTTTGGGGTTTTGTCCCTTGAAGAGGCCAGGCAAACCCACCAGCATGAGCTAAGCAAGTCCTCATTGCGGAGAGTGAAGGCACGAGAACGCCCCTCTAAATCAGACATGAGTAATATCGAAGAGACCAGTGACTAGCATTTTCGTACCACCGTGGAGCAAATAGTTATCCATCGATCCACCTGCCATCCCCCACTCCTAAAAGTACTCACCGTGAACAGTCCAATGACATCCCCACCAGGAGATCGCATCCCAAGCAAGGGGTTCAATGATTTACTGTACAAAGCACATCCCTCATTACAAATGTGTGTCTCATTTCCCTCCTCCTCCCCATCACAAGGCGCTAAAGTCAGCATTTAAACCCTGCTCTTTTCATATTTCTTTTTCTCTTAAGAAAGTTTTGAATACATACGCCCATTTTGGAAAATGCTCACAAGTAGAAGCAAGCAAACACGTCTCCGAAAGTCCCACCACCCCAAGGCAGCCAGGACCACACCGGGGGGCCATTCCTCCGAGTCAGAAAAAGACTCTCTGCAACACCATTTGCTTGAGTTGGCTGCGTCTAGTCGTTTGCATCCACACCGAGGAACTTTGCATCTTGCTGTTTTCACGGAACATTCTAGCAAAAGCATCATCCGGCTTCTGTCTGCTCCACTTCTTGGTCTGTCCTTTTGTGCCTGCATGATGATGCGCTGTTGCTCAGATTCCAGGCCGTTCTTGGCCATTCCACTGCTCCTGGGCATTTAAGATAAAAATCATCAGCTTCAGAGCTTCCAAACATGTGCTTTTTCGACTTTAATGGCACGCTTCCAAGTCTAATCTTCCATCTCCCCATCAAAGTTAGTAAAAGAGAGAGAGGTTGTTCCCCCAACTTGGAAGGCAGAACAAACGCTCTGTTGCCTTCGATGTTGCTCCACGCTGTCTCGAGAGAGGAAAGCAGCATAAGGGTGTAATTAAAACTCCGTCTCTTCTGTTTGGTACCCATGTCGAGTTTTCATTGTTTGTCTGCCTTCGCAACTTTTTTTTTTTCAAATCAAAGTAGAGTTGATTCACAATGTTGTACTAATTTCTGCTGTACAGCAGAGCAATTCACTTATCCGTATTCTTTCTCACATTCTTCTCCATTATGGTTTATCCCAGGTTATTGAGTATAGTTCCCTGTGCTATGCAGTAGGACCTGTTGCTACGCCTTCCTAAGTTCTTGAATACAGGGACCATGTCCTAGAGTGCTGACTCTCTCACGCTGAGGGTCAGCAAGCAGGGAGAGTCAGCACCCAGCACCTCACTCAACAGTTGATTGACAGCAGCCCCGGGGGGCACTGAATGCCCACATTAAAGGGAGAACCAGCCAAACGTGACTACAATGATTGAAAAAGTTAAATGCTTTGCAAAGAGGAGTTAATGTAACTTGGTGGTCACTGGAGCCCCGGGAAAAGCCAGCCTATTTGAGCAAGTGAAGTCTCTGGATCTCTGAGGCCGTGGAATCCAATTTGACTAATTCCCACCGGGACATGGTTTCACGTGGCACTCATTTGGCCAGTGTCCCGGTCGAGAACAAATGCTGCATCTCCAGGGCTGCATACAGTCAGATCTCAGGTACATACTCATCTCTCTTGAACATGGCCTTCAGTTTGGAGCCAGCTGGCCAGCCAGACCCCAGCGTGTGTGAGCTCGGAGGGGTAAGGGACACTGGAGGCAAGGAGGTGAATTTACACGGCAAATATACAACTCTTCCTGCGAGTCAGGTGTTCAGTGGGGAAAAGACTGACTCATTCCCATGGATTTGCTTCCTAAGATGCTTTATCGCTGCTGAGATTGGCACCAGTTTGTTCCTGGGGACCTCAGAGGTGGCAGTAATGATTGGGAGGCAGGAATTGATTATAGGATCATTTCTCTCCTGTTGCCTTCCACTTTTCCCGGCTGTGTTGGGTCTCACTGGGCTCAGAGAAGATCCAGATGTGATGGGTCTGGCAGGGGAGACCAGCAGTTTGTATTTTAACAAGGAATGCACTGAGGGATGGGGGCATCATCTATGCGGTGTTGGAACACGCTGTAGCCACTTAGCAGAAACACAACACGAGGGTTTAGAGAGAAGGGTGTTGCAGCAGAGAGAGACCAATTCAAGCAGACATGGACGGTGCAGGTGATAGTACTGCATTTTCTTTAAATATATATACCCCATACTTCTTAAAAGGCAGCAGCATGGTCTGTGCCATCAGCAAAACCAAGGCTTGAAACCCAGCTTTGTTCTATGATCTTGGAAAGTTATTTAACATCACAAACCTCCATCTGCCCATCCGTAAAATAGGAATAATGATTTCTAATTAATAAAGTTGAAAAGACTTAAATGAAGTAATGAATACAAAGCATTTAACAAATATTCAGCTAAATATTGGCACATATTCGGCACTCAATAAAGCAATCAGGAAGCAATGTTATAAATATCACTGTTATTATGGCCAAGGCACATCAACGTGCTTTGCTGCTGCTGCTAAGTCGCTTCAGTTGTGTCCGACTCTGCGACCCCATAGACGGCAGCCGACCAAGCTCCACCATCCCTGGGATTCTCCAGGCAAGAACACTGGAGTGGGTTGCCATTTCCTTCTCCAATGTGTGAAAGTGAAAAGTGAAAGTGAAGTCGCTCAGTCGTGTCCAACTAATAGCGACCCCATGGATTGCAGCCCACCAGGCTCCTCTGTCCATGCGATTTTCTAGGCATAAAGGAGGCTTAATGGACTTTCCCAGGTCCATGCAGCTAGCAACTGTCAAAGGCAGGATCTGAACGCAGGTGTAATCCCAAAGCCTCAACGAATCCCACCTTGGACCAAGACAACCTGCTTGGCATAAGCGACCTGGATCTGTGCTCAGGTCCGCCGCACACCCTCTCCTCCCCGATGTCTGCTTCCGCCCCAGTGTTCCCATCTGCCTGGAATGCACACTGGCTGGTAATCAGTGTTACACCACAGGAATATCTGTTGATGTCAATTGCACACTGTTGCAGTCTAGACAGATTGAGCCACTGCCACCGCTGACTCCATGAAAGCAAATGAACCTTTCTGAGGGAGATCAATTTGACCGACAGTGCTAAAGGGCCCAAGACTATGTGGCTGAGTGAGTGTCTTTCTGTGAGGAAAGTGAAAAGGACAGCGATCAGTCCTTTGTCTCCCGGGACGTAATTCCTCTCTATTTCGAGATCCTCATCTGGAATGTTCTGACTGCTCAGGTCCCCTGCTGAGGGGTGATTACAATGACAGCAGCCGACACCAGGCACTCACTGTGGGTGAGGGACCCACTTGTGCATATGTGTATGCTTGCTTTCCCTACATCACCCTCTTGAACGATGACCACCCTAGGAGACAGGGGACAACAGCCCCATTTTACAGCTCAGGAAACTGAGGCTCAGAGAGGTAAAGCCATCTGCCAGCTTCCATTTGGCAGAACTGAGTGTCAAAGAAGTAGATGATGAGCCTGCTTTCAGACATGATTCTGCCAAACAGTGGCCTGGGCCAGCCCTTATTTAAAATTATAAGCGATTTTACTTTCAAGACAGAAATAAATCTCAAGGAACCAGCAGGACATACAAGGTCCACCAGAGCCTGACCCTGACCCTGACCTCCTTGCTCCCCAGCCTTCTCTCCAATCACCGCCACCTCTGTCCCCTGTTTTCCTTCGTTCCTCCTTTCCACCCACCTCAGCCAGGCCTCCAGGGTCTTCCCACACCCCTCTGTTCTGCCTCATAACTCTGGATCCTCAAATCTTCCTGCGTCTCCTACAAGGTCACTTATACAGTATTTCGTTAAAAACAAGCAAAACACAAACAAAAAACATCCAAACTTCCCCAGTCCCAGAACAACACAGCCCTGAGTCATGGCACACAGCTTGAAGACGAGACTGTGGGTTGGTTACAGGCCCTTTCATCCTCCTACTGGGATGACCTTGTGCAGTGAGCAACCTGCCCAGCTGTACATGGTGGTCCTGCCTGGAGCGTGGGTTAGAGGCCTGTCCTCTCTGTCCTCTTGGCACACAGAGCTGCTCTCTTCCTAAGCATTTGTCACACTGAATATGATTGTTTCTGCTTTCTTATTAGGACCACGAGATTCTGTGCCCTCGATTTCTGTAGCTCTAGTGCTTAAGTGGGGCTGGCCCAGATCACTCCAAGTCTCCATAGTCAGCAAAAGGAAGGAAAGAAAGGTGGCAGCCCCACATCTACGGATCAAAATGTGCCAGCATCCTGGCAAGCCTTGGGTCCCACCTTAAAGGGGCCACCCTTAGCGTGGGCCAGGTAGGGGACTCAGAGTCCCCGGCCCCAAGCTAACTGGCCTCTGTTCTCTTTCTAAGATGAGCCCCCGGAGGGAGATGCCGGCCAATCAGATACTTACCTTCTGCCCTCAGAAATCCTGGGGAGCAGCAGTCTGAGCAAGGAGAACCCCGAAGACAGCGTGACCACGGCCCCTCTGAGTCCAGTGCAGTCTGGGGACGAGCTTCGCGAGCCGGAGTTGGAAGGGACCATCCCCTTCGCGCCTCAAGACCCGGCGGCCGCGTCTACGCTGCCTCCGCTTCCGGAGGAGCCGGGCACCAGGCACGCCTTCCCCGCCAGGAGGAAGCCGCCTTCGCTCAAGCAGGTGAACTCGGCCAGGAAGCAGCTGAGGCCGAAGGCCACCCCCGCAGCGGCCGCGCAGAGGACCTCGTCGCAGCCTGCATCCCCGGGCCCGGGTCTCCCGGCCTCCGCCCCGGGGAAGCCCCGTCCACCCGGTGACCAGGACCCCATGGCCTCCGCAGGGGAGAAGACCCGCCCGCTGTCTCTGCCCTCCGAGGAGCCCCTCTGGCTGGAGCGGAAGGAAGGCGCGGTCCCCACCACCCCCGCGCCCCTGCAGATCGCCCCCTTCACCTCGCAGCCGCTGGTGGCCCGCACGCTCCCCCAGAGCCCCGAGCCCGGGGCGCCCGCCGTGCCCGAGGAGGCCCCCGAGGCTCCCCCCGAGGAGGCAAGCCCCGTGACGCTGATGGACAAAGGGGAGGCCGAGCTGACCGGGTCGGCCTCAGAGGAGAGCCAGGAGACCACCACGTCCACCATCATCACCACCACGGTCATCACCACGGAGCAGGCCCCAGGTAGGCAGCCCCCAGTCGCTCCGGCCCTGCACTCACTGTGAGGCGGCCCCTTCTGTGATGGGGGAGGGGGACACCCCCCCCCAAGAAGGTTCATGCCCTGCCATTGGTTACCATCTACGCAGCCCTAGCTATAAATTTGACCCTGGGGTTCAAAACTAGCATCCTCATTTCAGAGCTGAGACCCCTAAGACCCTAAGACATCAGACAGCCTGCCCAAGGTCTCACAGCTGAAGAGCAGGATTCAAAGCCTCTCCTCCTGGGACAGAGTCCTTTCACCTGCCCAGAAGGCCCTAGCCTTCCAAGGTGCTTTTGCTTTCACCACTGTGAACTTGATAGGATGCACTTCTGTGCTCCAGTCTTTTCTCCCGTCTTTTATCCCATCGTCAGGCCCATCACAGGGGCATCGGCTGTCAATTGCACATCGATCTGGGACAGATGCAGTGTGGCTGCTCAGGGAAGACTGGGAGCTCTGGGTTTTGACCCCTGCTCATTGTGTGACCTTGGCCCAGATATGCTCCCTCTCTGAAGGGAGCTTTACTTGTCTCTAAGATAAGAGTGAAACATCAGTCCCATGTCAGCTCTTGCTATTTGATTATTATGTTGAGTGTGGAGCTGAAGGAGAAGGAACAGCAGGGGAAGGAGTGGGGATGGGAACACCAGTGTCCCCAGAGGCCCTGTTCCAGCCAACAGCCCACCTGAGAGATGACATCTCAGCTCTGCTCTGTCCTAATGACAGTGTCTTTCCTCCAGCTCTCTGCAGTGTGAGCTTCTCTGATCCTGAAGGGTACATCGACTCCAGTGATTACCCGCCGCTACCCCTCAACAGCTTCCTGGAGTGCACATACAATGTGACGGTCTACACTGGCTATGGGGTGGAGCTCCAGGTAACCCCACAAAGTTGCCTTGCCTTGGCTGCCTCTTCCAGCAGACAGTCTCCTCCGAAGGGCCATCTGAGTCAGGCTTATTTTCATCTTAACCAGTTTGATTCTCTCTTTGCCCTAACTGGGGCGAATTGAGCTGGGCTTTGGTGGTTGAATAGGAGTTCCCAACTCAGAAGAACTAGCTTGGCACACATGGAGGGGAGGGGATGTATTGATAAATTGTAAGCCGTGATCCCCAGAAGGAAAGTCCTGTGATATCCTGCTTGTTGAACACACACATACTCATGGAAGCCCCACATGGTTCATTTGATTCATGAACTTTTGGCTGCAAACTAAGAAGGGAAAAGCAGGGTAGCATCATCCTCAAACACCTGGGTTTTACGTCTCAACTCTACCAGTGAATGCTGCATGACTTTGGGCAAGGGACTCCACCTCTCTGAGTCTGTTTCCCCATCAGAGAAACAGAAATGAAAATGTTGCTCCTTTATGGGGTTTCAGGGAGGAATATATATGACAGTGCACAAACAGCATTCAGCCAGAGTCCAGGGGAGAGAGAGAGGGTGCTCAATGCCTGTTGCCCGCTATCCCCGCCCTAGTTCCAGGCCATTGCCAACCCTCCGCCCCATCTTTAGAAGTGCTTTTTTTATATGCACTGAGGCAACATGCCAGCAAGTGATGAACTGTCCGGTTCACCGTCCGAAAGAGGAAAGGCCAGCACTGAAGCCAGAAACGGAGGCCAGTACCACGTGGTGGCAGACCCTTCCGGGCCAAGGGTAGAAGGCTGGGCATGTGCTTTGTTCTCATGGGCAAGAAGGAGCCCCCAGAAGATTTTAAGCAGAGTCAGCTGCATGACCTAAGCAGAACTCTACTTAGGAAGGTTTTCTGATTTATAGAAAGAATAAAAGATAAGCCTCGCAGCAGAACATGTGCCCAGAGCTTGGCACAGCACGTGGCATGTGGTCGGTACTTTATAAATGTTCCCAGAATTAAACCGGAGAAAAGTTGCAGTTCATCTGATGCTGACACTTAATGAACACTTCCCTCCACTTGAATAGATCCACTCTGTCTAATACTGTGTGGCGCTTTTTGTCAGGGACAGCAGAATTCCTTCATTGAGCATCTATAATTTACCAGTCATAGCAATGGGGGACATGGTGGTGTGCAAAACTGGTGCAGGGGTTGCCCTAAGGGAGGTCACTATTTTATGGTTGAGATAGACGCACATGGAAGACATTGGGCTGCCATTTGAAATGACCTCTAACAGACATTCACAGTGGATGTAGAATCACAGTGGGGGGACAGGCAACCTCCCTGGCAGTCAGGGAAGGTGTCACAGAGAAGGGCCATTTTAGTGGGGCTTTGGCAGATGAGTAGGAGTTCATCAAAGAGAAAAAAGAGTAAGGTTTTTATATATATGGGCTGAACGGGAAGGGCTTGTGGATAATTCTTGCCTTGTTTACACAAGAGGCAGAGGATCTGGAGTCCCTGGCCCCACTACGGCAATTAGAAATATTCAAATTGGGCACTGGGGACTGACTAAAGTCCCCACCCCACCCCCTCCTCCATTTGTTCACCAAGTACAAAGTACTTGTAAGTAAAGTATCTCCCTTCTTCCTCTCCCAAGCCTGGAAAGTGGATTCAGCAAACCAAGTACACAGTCCTTTGAGGAGGTTCTGCCATTGAAGCCAGCGTTGGGGAGACTAAGCAAGTGGGCCTGAGAAAGCCCTAGAGATGACCGCCCCCTCCCCCGACCCCACACTCCCTCACCAGTTTGTGCAGAAGGGCAAGAATGCATTCAGTCAGTCTGCAAAGTCAAGCACATAGTCAAGCACCTACTATGTGCCAGGCACTATTTTAGGCCCTGGGGACCCTGAGCAGCACAAAAATTTTCCCTCCTCCCTGGAGCTGACCTTCAGGTGAAATGCCTTCTCCTGTCTCCCTGGAGACGGGACCTCAGGCCCAAGCTGATCAAAGCCCTACCCCCACCTGCCAGCTCCAGAAAAATCTACCTCAGCTGCCAGCCTCCAGAAAGCCTCTCCTGCGGGACCCAGCAAAGGGGGCTGAAGATCCTTGCAGTACCTCCCCCGCAGCTTCACTCTGTTCCCTTGGCCTTTGAGAGATGGCAGGGGTCCCAGAGGTTCCCAGGGCTCCGAGGGTTTCCAGGGCTGGGATGTGGCCCCCGTCCACCCCATGGACTAGGGGCTACCTGGGGAGCCTCAGAGCCTGGGAGGACCCGCTGTCTCAAACGACTCAGACCCTGTCTGCCCCTGCCCATCCCCAGGTGAAGAGCGTGAACCTGTCCGAGGGGGAGCTGCTGTCCATCCGAGGGGTGGATGGCCCCTCCCTGACCGTCCTGGCCAACCACACGCTCCTGGTCGAGGGCCAGGTGATCCGCAGCCCCACCAACACCATCTCCGTGTACTTTCGCACCTTCCAGGATGACGGCCTCGGGACCTTCCAGCTGCACTACCAGGGTAAGGCCGGGCCGGGGCAGTTGAGATGTACCTTTGGCCTCCGTTCCCCTCTAGCACCAAGGACTGCCACCCTCTTTGTGCAGGTTTGGTAACGCCGTGGACCCCTTCTTAGATTCACGATTCCTTTTATAATTAATTAATGTGGCTGCATCTCGTCTTAGCTGTAGCACATGGGATCTTCATTGTGACGTGCCGGCTCATTCATTGTGACACGTAGACTCTCTAGCTGCTGCATGCGGGTTTGGTTGTCCCGAGATATATGGGGTCTTGGTTCCCTGACCAGGGATCAGACCCAGCTCCCCTGCATTGCAGGGTGGATTCTTAACCACCGGACCACCAGGGAAGTCCCTTAGATTTGTGTTTTTAAGAGCATAAGGTAAAATATATACAGTTCAAAAGGAAGCCGTTCATATTGAATAGCAGTTGTCAAAACATTGTTCTGATCTATGATATCATAATCTATGTGCTTCTTTATTAACACATTAAATCATATTTCCCAGTGGCTCTGATAATTATTGTAATTTCAGAGGAGCATAAGAAATATGTCAAGATATTCATTTTGATGTGAACGTATCTGTGATTTCCTTTGGTGACAAAGCCACAGGTACTGTGACTGTGTAGCAGTTTGTCGTCTACCTCTGCAGTTAACCTTGAACCTGTTCAGTGAAGAATAAGCAAGCCCCCTTTTCCCATTCAAGTCCATGGCCCCTGAATCTGACACCAATCCCATGAAGGCCCATGGGCTCCTGGGAGGGAGACTTGGCCGCCACGGTCCCTTGCTTTTTTTTCCTTCTTCTCCACTTTCTTTTGCATTTGTCAGCTTCTGGTCTCCTTTTGTTTTCTATTTACCTTTTCCCTCTCTTCTCTTCCCTCTTTTCTTTCTTTTCATTTCTTTGGCTGCACCGCAAAGCATATGGGCTCTTAAATTCCCAACCAGGGCTTGACCCCACGGCCTCCCGCATTGGAAGTGTGGAGTCTTAACCACTGGACTACCCGGGAAGTCCCAGCTTCCTTCATTTCTTTCCTTGCTCCTCTCCCTTGCTTCATTCCCACCCGCCTCTTCTCTCTTCCTTCTCTCTCTCCTTCAGTGTCATCCCATTTTCCCCCACCTCCTGGGATGCTCCCTTCCTGGGAGCTTTCCGTGGATACTTGCCAGGTATCTGCCAGGGAGGGGGGCGCCCTTCGCCACACTTCGGGAAATCAACAGCCATCCACATTTATGTCACATTGACCAAATGTCTGGAAAAACACTTCATTTAAAAATTTCCCCTTGGATGTTTCTGAAACAGATGGATGACTGTATACAGGAGTATCCGTTCCCTTGCACCTTCTCAGTATGCACACGAGCGTCTGTTGTCTTTGTTAATTAAAAAATGGGGGAAAAAATAGCTCATTGAGCCATGAACTTGAATTCAGTCCTCCTCATGAGTACTGGGAATGCATAAATCTTCAACTGCACGAGAGATCAGACCACAGTCCAGGGATGGACTCCGCATTCTCTTATGAAAATAAAACTTGAGGAGCTCAATATGGCCATGCGCACCCTTCTGCCACTCCATCTCGCAAGCTCTGTCCACTGCACGTTGGCCTCAGGAGGCTCTCCTTTGGCATTTCCCATTTAATCCTTGTGATAGGGACAGTTCTAGAGGAGGAGAGTGAAGTTCAGGGCACTGTGTCACTTCCCCAAGGTCACCCGGTTTCTAAGTGATGGAGTAAGAGAACGTAAATTCACACCACTCTCTTCCACAGCCCAAGCCCTGACCTCCCAGGACTTAGTTCCAACTCTCACATCCTTGGCATTTCCTAAAGAACTGGTTCTCCTAACCCTGCTCCAAGAGCCTGCATTTTTAACAAACACCTGCGCTGCTCATGCGGGTGGGACTAACCTACCTGGGCGAACCCACCCCTCCTGTGTGCATGGAGAAGGTAGTTCTGTCTCCACATGGAGAGAGGCTCCAGGGAGGGGGGGCACACCCTCCTCCCCAAACCTGCTGTCTCCGGTTAGGCAGGGTGGGGGGCGGGGGTGAGCTCTGAACCTAGAGAAAAGTGCTCATCCGGCAGTCTCAGCGGCCCGTGGTCAACTCGAGTCACAAAAATACACTCCTTCAGCACTCCGGAGTCCCCGGGGCCTCATCTTTTCTCCTCGGCGCAAACCAGCTCCCAGGATGTGGGTCACGTCCTCCGTCTCCCGCTCTGAGAGATGACGGTCTGCCCCGGCGTCTCTCCCCAGCCTTCATGCTGAGCTGCAGCTTCCCCCGCCGGCCTGACTTCGGGGACGTCACGGTGATGGACCTGCACTCGGGCGGGGTGGCCCACTTCCACTGCCACCTGGGCTACGAGCTCCAGGGCGCCAAGACGCTGACGTGCATCAATGCCTCCAGGCCCCACTGGAGCAGCCGGGAGCCCATCTGCTCAGGTACATGCCAGCCTCAGCCGGACCCACCCTAGATGGTGTCCCAGGAGAGGAGAGACCAGCCCCCAGGGGGTTAAAGGGAAAGTGTTAGTCGCTCAGTCATGTCCGACTCCCTGCGACCCCACGGGCTGTAGTCTGCCAGGTTTTTCTGTCCTTGGAATTCTCCAGGAAAGCATACTGGAGTGGGTTGCCATTCATTCCTCCAGGGGGGTCTTCCCGACCTGGATATCATGCATTGCAGGCAGATGCTTTACTGTCTGAGCCACAAGGGAAGCCCACGGTGTTAAGATTGACCTTAGGAAAGAGACCGCTCCCAAAATGTGACAGCTGCAGTTTTGTTGCATGATAAAAATACACGTGACGTAAAAGTGACCGTTAGTGACATTTAGTACTTTCACAGTACTGTGCAGCCATCAGCACTTCTTTCATCACCCCCTGAAGGGCACTCCCCGCTTTCCCCTGTGCCCAGCCCCTGCTTTCTGTCGCTACAGATTCACCTGTTCTGGACACTTCATATGCCTGAGATCATACATTATGTGATATTTTGAATCCAGCTTCTTTCACTCAGCATGGTGTTCTCAAGGTTCATCCATATTGTAGCATGGATCAGAACTTCATTCCCTTTGATGGCTGAATAATACTCCATATGATATAGACCACATTTTATCTGTTCTCTTATTGGGGGACATTCAGATTGTTTTGGACTTCGGAGGTGTTGCAAACAGTGCTGCTATGAACATTTGTGTGAAGGTTTTGATGTGGACATACGTTGTCATTCCTCTTGGGTGTATCCCTGTAAGTGGAGTTGCTGAGTCACGTGGGAACTCCGTGTTTCAGTTTTGAAGGAACCGTCCAAGTACTTTCCACTGGCTGCACCACGTTCCCGTCCCTCCAGCCGTGAACGAAAGTACCAGCTTCTCCACACCCTCGCCAGCACTTATTTTCCATGTCTCCTTTTTATCATGAGAGCCGTTCTAGTGAGTGTGAAGGTGTCCGGGTGTGATTCTGATTTGCATCTTCCCAGTGGCTGACGACATTGATCATCTTTTCATATGCTCGTTGGCCATTTGTGTATCTTCTGGGAGAAAAGTCTGTTCAAGTCCTTTGCCCATTTTTAAAATGTAGTTGCCTTTTTCTTGAGTTGTGAGAATTCTTTCTGTATTCTGGTTACTAGACTCTTATTAGATATGATTTGCAAATATTGTCTCCCACTCTGTGGGTTGTCTTTTCACTCAATAGTGCGCTTTTTGTTGTTCAGTCACTAAGTCATGTTCGACTCTTTGTGACCCCACGGACTGCAGTACCCCAGACTTCCCTGTCCTTCACTATCTCCCAGAGTTTGCTCAAGCCTTTGTCCATTGAGTCGGTGATACCGTCCAACCATCTCATCCTCTGTCACCCCCTTAGTGTCCTTAATTTTCATAAAGTCTAATTTATAGTTGGTTTTTTTTTTTGGTTGTTGTTGCTTGAGCTTTTGATGTGACAGCTGCCATATTATGAGCCCAGTCCATATGCCAGGGCTGTGATAAATCCTCACAGCAATTCTATATGGTGTGAACCATTATCCCCATTTCACATATGAGGAAACTGAGGCTCGTGGAGGTGAAATTTCCTCCTCAAAGTCACCAGATAGAAATTGAACTGGATCTAGAGTCCTTCTCTCTTGAGCTGTTTCCCTTACACATTCACTATTTAAAGTGCAGACTGGTGAGATTAGTAGAAATTCATGATCCTGGGCCCCATACAAAACCAAGCGAGTCAAAAATCTACATTTAGCATGGTCTTTTTGTGGTTCATGTGCTGCACATGATAGGTTGAGAAGCACACTATTCCACACTCTCTGCACCAGTGGCCGCAACCTTGACCATCCTCAGTTATCGAGAGAGTAATACCCTATTAGATTCTCAAAAGTCCTGACCATGGCCGGGAGATATAGGCTGCTGACATTAACTGAGCACCTAGTATGAGCCAGGCCATGAGCCATGTACTAACAGAATACTGGGAATAAGAAAAACATTGTTGCTGCCCTCCAGGCATTTGTAGTCACTAGAATTCAAGATGCAAATGAGAGCTGATGATAAATTCTGAGATTTAATTATTGCAGTATTGTTCTCTCAAGGCTGTTTAGAATTGTGTGTGTGTGTGTGTGTGTGTGTGTGTGTGTGTTTTAACAAAGAAAAGAAAAATCCAAACCATAGGGCAGTTGGTCTCCATGCCTCCCTCGAGTTAATTTTTATCTATGTATGAAATCAGAGAGGAATTAAGCCTCAATTTGTGCTAAGAAAGATGGATGGGGAGCCACGGCTGGCAAATTGAAGCCAAACAGAGTCATCAGTCGGCTTAATAAGGCAAGGAAGGGGAGCAGAGAGGCAGTAAATGAGCAGCCGCTCAGAGAGGACAGATGGCTGGAGCCCCCCACCAGGGACAGCTCGTCCATCTCCTCGGCCCCTGAGCTGTAGGGCAATAAGGCTGGCTGCGTTCTGAGCACCTACTCTGTGCCAGGGATGGCGCCAAGCCCTCTCCACGCAGTGTTTCATTTCTCACCTCAGTCCATAAGGAGGGTGGAATTATTATTACCACTTCACTAGAGGTTCAGAGAGCTTCAGTGACTTGTCCTAGATCCACAGCGGGTAAGTGACACCGGGCAGATTTGAACCTCCACTTTGGGACAGGAGGCAGTGTGGAGAGATGGGTGACCTGGTCCTCTGACCGTGGTCCTGAAAAAAAGTGCACGTCTTCCTAGCAACATCTTTGCTGTAGGTCACAGCAGAGTCCAGAGCAGGCAAGGGAGCTATCAGCCTTTCTCATCTCTGCAGTTCTTTATTAGTCATGAAGTCATTCAATGAACATTTAATGAGAGCCAAATATCTTCTAAGAATAAATCTACCTCCCAACATTTGCAGAACTCTTCTCACTTCACAAATCATTTTTCCATGTATATTAGATTTTTATAATAAAAGTAATATATGACTCTGGTTAAAAAAAATTTTTTTCCAAGAAATACAAAAGTGCTGAAGAGTCTGACAAATAACTTTTATACTCCTGGTCTCAATTGAGACCATTATAGCTCATTGAAATAGGTATGGTGGACCATTTTCTAACTTTTTTCCCCCCACTTAAAATATAGTGAGTATTTTCCTATATTCTGAAGTACTCTTTGATAACAAGGGTTTTAAAAACTATGTGAATGGCAAGCCTTTCACCAAGCGTCTGTAAGTGGACATTTGTGTTGTTTCTCAGTGTTTTTCTCTTAGAAGCAATCAAACCGTGAACATCATCATTCATACACTTTTGTGAAACTCTCTAAATCTTTTTTTTTTTTGACATAAGTTCCCAGAACCTTAATTACCAGGTCAAAGTGTTTAAACACATTTTCCAGATTTTTCATCAGATTTCCCTCCTGAAAGGTCATAGCAATTTGAATTCTAACCAGACCTGAATGAGAGCAACCAATTTCTCATCACTGGAGATGGCGCTTCCCGTTTATTGCTGCTCTTTATCTGGACAAATTAGGTGGACGGAGATAGAATATAGTTTAGATTCGCATTTCTTTTATTGTTAGTGAGGCTGAATTTTTTGAGTGCTTAACTAAGTACTAAAAGCAGACTTCGTCTTTGGAGAACTGCCTATTTATGTGCTTCTTGATTACCATTTTGTAGTTAAGAACCAGGGCACAGCCAGTGCGTTAAATCACAGTCATTCATTCTCTACCGTGGAATGCACGTGGCAGTGGTTCCAGTCGTGGGACTGGATCTCCCGTCAAACAGGATGAACCTGTCTCAGGAGGAAGGGACTTTCCCACGGTTTTCCTCTTCCTAGCATATTTCCTCTCACTAAGGGGTTGGGGTCAGAGAAGGATAAAACACTCACATGTCCTCCCCTCCACCCATCTCTCTCCGCGATCCTCTCATTGCCCCCCCACCCCTACCGTCTGGCTCCAGCCCCTTGTGGAGGGGCTGTGCACAATGCCACCATCGGCCGTGTCCTGTCCCCAAGTCACCCTGCAAATGCCAATGGGAGCCAGTTCTGCGTGTGGACGATCGAAGCTCCAGAGGGCCAGAAGCTGCACCTGCACTTTGAGAGGCTGGCGCTGCACGAGAAGGACAGGTAAACCCCTGAGGGTCCCCAGCCGGCCTCATGGCTTCCCAGACTGTTAGGATATGGCTTGGGATTTGGAGTCTTGAAATGGCTAAATTGTTCGCTCATGGAGGTCAAGAAAGGAAGAGCTGGGGAGGGAGGCGAGGATATTAGAGACCATCAGTTTTGATCTCCTCCTTTTACGCATAAGGAAACCAGGGTATACAGAGGGGGAAGAGACTTGCCCCAGTCACACAGCAGGGTAGGGGGAGAGGCAGGAAGGGAGCCCCCCCTACCTTGCACTGCCTCGTCCCTTCTCCTCCACATCCCTTTTTGTAGTGGAGGGAGCGAGGAGAGTTTCCTGAGCACCTGCTCTGTGCCCAAATCATGTATTAGCCTCGATGGAGAATGGGAGAGAAGAACATTGGTTCCTGGTATGACAGGAAATTGAGATACAAAAACCAGATGTATGCACACAAAGGAACTTTCGATAGCAAGACAGCATTTAGCTAAGAGCACATCTGTTGATGCTAAGTAATAGGCACAGAAGCCAGAATCTGAAAACTTTGATCAGCTGAGACCTTATTCCAGAATATTCTGGAACATTCTAGAAAATTAGGATCTTGACTGCTTAGAATTGCTGTGCTGGAGCGGGTTCCCTTGGAAACAGACGGGATGACAATGGTGTGAGAGAAGGTGGTTTTATTTAGAAGCTGATCCTAGAAAGCACCAAGAAAATGAGCAGAGAAGGACAGTGGGTAGATACAGTGTGTGTTAATAGCCAGACCGCTTACCTGCAGGGGTCCCGCAGGGAGCTGTATCTAGCGTGACTCAGAGAGTTCCTGTCAGAGGGCCAGGGAGCAGGGGTGCTTCTCTACCCGCTCATCCACTGTGGAAGGAGGGGCGCTCCTGGACACACACTGACTCCCCAGCACTGCTCTCACCCCTTGAGCTGGCCGAACTGGCTGATTCTCAGAGACTCTGGAAACCAGCCAAAACGGGGTGAGCAGTAAGTGCTGAGGGGTACAGGTAGGGCACCAACAGAATGCCAGCACCTTCGAGTCCTGGAGTCCGTCCAACTTCCAACTTAGAATTACAGTGTCCTGGCTTCTTTGGAGCTTCAGACCTAAACCATTAACCTCTGGGAAAGGATTCTGAGAAAATACCAGACAACTGAATAATTTACCCAACTCTGGAGTCCACTTCCCTCCAAACCATCCAGCTTTATCCTGAACAATGCTGTATCAATAAATCACTGCCTTAAAGTACAAGGTGTCGAATAGAGGCTTCAGAGCGTGGGTTCTCTGCAGCATCAGAATGACCTCAGGAACTTTTAAGAAAAACAGATGCCCAGTCTTTTCCCCCTGGAGACTGATTGAGAAGCAAGACCTGGGAGCCCTCAGTGATGAATGCTTTTTAACGTTCAGACCTCTGGTTTGCCTCTTCTGAACGGTGCTGGGAATAAACCAAGTGTACGTTTAGACCAGACAGTGAGAAGCAGAGAGGAAGAAAAATTAACCAAAATGAGTATTTTCTGAAAGTTTATGGAATGCTGATAAATGAGCCGACAGACACACGGACACTGTAGTTTCACTAGGTGTTTCTGTGGAGCCCTGCAAAGGTTTATGAAAGGGAGGTGTTGACAACCACCAGGGAAAACCAGTGCTCAAGTGTCTCTAGGGAAAGAAGTTTGGAGTTGTTCATCAAGATCAAAGGTCAGGGTGCACGCGCGCGCACACACATACGCATGCACGCACGAGTGAAGATACTCGCTGTGCTAAGAAGAAAGGGGAGCTTTATCTGTCCATGGACTTTATTGAGGAAAAACAGCTTAAATACCACAGTTGCAAAAGCTTAGAGCTAGAGAAGGCTCCATGTAAGATATGGGACCTTGATCTAAACCTTAGAGATTCAGTCAGGGAACCCAAAATACGGTGAGTGGATGGAGCAGCTAGCCCAGGCAGGGAGAATAGGAGCGGAGATGGGCAAAGACGCAGAGGTAACTGTGGGCCGTCTTCTGAAGGGTTCTGGCTGCCGGATGCTCTATAAGCTGTGAAGAGCCATGGACGGGTTTTGAGCAGAGGAGTGCAATGAAATTTTAAAGATGATCTGCACCCCCCAGAATGAAGCGTTTCGAAACTCCAGTACCATGATATGCAGCACAGAAAGTGAGTTCTCAGGTCAGATATGTTTGGGAGACACTATACCCAGTCTCTATCTTGGTATCAAGGCACATTCACTGGCAAAGGCACTGACAAGTCCTGCAAGGGAAAAAAATGTTTAATTTTCATTTAAATTTTCCAAGCCCATTTGACTATAGAAAGTGAAAGAGGAGAGTGAAAAAGTTGGCTTAAAGTTCAACATTCAGAAAACTAAGATCATGGCATCTGGTCCCATCACTTCATGGGAAATAGATGGGGAAACAGTGGAAACAGTGTCAGACTTTATTTTGGGGGGCTCCAAAATCACTGCAGATGGTGATTGCAGCCATGAAATTAAAAGATGCTTAATCCTTGGAAAGAAAGTTATAACCAATCTAGATAGCACATTAAAAAGCAGAGACATTACTTTGCCGTCAAAGGTCTGTCTAGTCAAGGCTATGGTTTTTCCCGTGGTCATGTATGGATGTGAAAATTGGACTGTGAAGAAAGCTGAGCACTGAAGAAATGATGCTTTTGAACTATGGTGCTGAAGAAGACTCTTGAGAGTCCCTTGGACTGCAGGGAGATCCAACCAGTCCATTCTAAAGGAGATCAATCCTGGGTGTTCATTGGAAGGACTGATGCTAAAGCTGAAGCTCCAATACTTTGGCCACCTCATGTGATGAGCTGACTCACTGGAAAAGACCCTGATGCTGGGAGGGATTGGGGGTGGGAGGAGAAGGGAATGACAGAGGATGAGATGGCTGGATAGTATCACTGACTCAATGGACATGGGTTTGGTTGGACCCTGGGAGTTGGTAATGGACAGGGAGGCCTAGCGTGCTGAGATTCATGGGGTCACAAAGAGTCGGACACGACTGAGTGACTGAACTGAACTGAACTGATACATAGATTTAAGATAAAACTCTTTACTATTTCAGACATTCTAGAGAACATAGCTAGAAAACTGCTATCTTGGGAAGAGTCATGGTAGAGATTTTGAGATCCTGAGGGTTTCCCTAGAGCAACCCTTGTTGCCACAGGCTTCAATTCTAAAGAAGAGTCCTGGGCATGGCCCTGAAGACACAATAAAGTCAACAGGGATTAGAAGATTGTGAACAGGCCCTTGGCCTCTGCCCCAGCCCCCTCCTTATCTAAATCACAGTGGACACAAGGCAGAATAAACAGACTGAGGCTCCAACATTTCCGCATTTTGACATATGAGAAACCCTTTTCATGGGTCATGGTGAAAACAAACAAACTTGAAAAATTAAAAATGCCTGTTTATGATTCCATCCTTAAAAGTAAGTGATCCAGTTTGTGTACTGACTCCTTCCACGTCTTTGCATAGCTTCTTTAAAATCACCACGGCTAGCAAAGAGTCAAGTGCCAAAGGGTTTTAATAACACTAAGAATGAATACCAACATGTCTGATACCTTTCCGTTTTCAGGGTGCTTCATCTTTTCACAGCCCCCCTGTAAGATAGGAAAGACTTTGTGAGCCCTCCTTTCAGGATTGTGGAAAGTGAGGCCCGAGATGGGTTGACACTTGTGTAACTTCAGTGAATGGGGAATTGGGGACTAGAAATTGGGACTCCTCTAACTGCACACACAGTGTTCTCAGGAGGCAAGAGTGACTGACAGAGCCTGGTATTGGTCCAACACTTGGTCGTCTGACCTGCATACCTGCTCTGTCCTGTACATTATACCCTTGGCCTCTAATCCCCACACTCTTACACCCATTTTAGAGATGAAGAATCTGAGGCTCAGTGGGGTAAAATGTTTCTGTCCAAAGTCCCACAGCTCAGAATTTAAAGTTGGGACTGTGATTACATGTGTATTTATGTGTGTGTGTGTGTGTGTATCAGTGTTTCAAGAATGTTATTAGCCCAATCATCCCAACTTCTTAGTCAGTAATAAATACTGCTACTGCTAAGTCACTTGAGTCATGTCCAACTGTTTGCAACTCCATGGACTGTACCCTGCCAGGCTCCTCTGTCCATGGGATTCTCCAGGCAAGAATACTGGAATGGGTTGCCATTTCCTCCTCCAGGGGCTCTGTCCAACCCAGGGATTGAACCCACATCTCTCTTATCTCCTGCATTGCAGGCAGATTCTTTACTGCTAAGCCACCGGGGAAGCCCATATTAGTAATAAATAATTGGCATCTATTAATTCAGTTGGTCATTACATCACACACAGCACCTTGCTTACAAGCTTAGAATCCATCCATGAGTCTAGGATAAGCATTGTACAGAAAGGGAGACAAATTTGGTGAGATGATGCAGAGCATCCTGGTGAGTATGGGGTGAAGTCGGGGTGTGAGTCAGGGAGCGAGGTCCCAGAGAGGGTGCTCACAGCACACGCCTCCCGCTGCTGCATGTCAGTGGCCCCTGAAGACCTCTCATTGACCCCCATCTCCTTCCGCACTGCCAGGATGATGGTCTACAGTGGGTTGACCAACAAGTCCACTCTTCTCTACGATTCCTTCCAAACCGAGAATGTCCCCTTCGAGGGCCTGCTGAGCGATGGCCACACCATCTGCATCGAATTCACATCCAACCAGCCGCCGGTGGCCTCAGCCTTCAACATCCGGTTCGAGGGTGAGGGTCCTGGGGGGCCACCCCCTCTGCAGGGTTGTCACTGTGGGATTGAGGGAAGCATGGTAGGGCTGGGTCTTGGGAGTTAGAAATGTGACCTGCTAAGACTGGAGGAGAGGCCATGGATACTGACCCTTGGACTTCCAAAGGCTGCCTCTTTGGGGTTGGGGAGGCAACGGTCCTCGTTCCCATTTCAGATATGAAAATAAAGAGGTAGAGAGGCCAGGCGAATGGCCAAGGGCCCTCAGCGGGTCAGCAGGAACTGGAGTGGGGGGTTCTGGTACCCATTTTCCATGGGGCTTCCCTGAGCAGCAAGAGGGGTGCCTACTTTTGTGACACAGCCCTGTGAACCTCCCCTGACTCATGTGAGCAGCTGCCCTCTTTTGTATTCTGGCCCCAGCCTTTGAGAAAGGCCACTGCTATGAGCCCTACATTCAGAACGGGAACTTCACCACGTCCGACCCGACCTATAACATCGGGACCGTAGTGGAGTTTACCTGCGACCCCGGCCACTCTCTGGAGCAGGGCCCGGCCATCATTGAGTGCATCAACGTGCGAGACCCGTACTGGAATGACACGGAGCCCCTGTGCAGAGGTGAGTGGGTCACAACCCTCCCTCCAGGGTGTCCCAGGGCCCTCCACCCCTTCAGATGAAGTGATCCAGCTTGTGTACTGATTTTAGGATTAGAACCCTTTCCAGGGCTCTCTCTCCATTGGGTCAGGTTTGCTGCTGATCCTTGAGAAAATTACAAAATGGATAAAATTGAAAAGGGGCCCCTTCCTCCAAATACAAGGCCCCATCGTGCATAGCTTGGTGAGAAGATCTCTGCATGGATTTCAGTTCCTACATATGCTATGCAAACTTGTGCAGTGCACAACCCACCCAACAGCACATGGCAACCCTGAGTCTAATTAATGATAATGATGATAATAATAGTTGTTAAGAGGAGTGCAAAAAAAACTGTGTTGCTGGCACTCTGTGCATTATATGATTTAATCCTCACCACAATCCTGTCTTGTTCAGTTGCTAAGTCATGTCTGACTCTTTGCGGCTCCGTGGACTGTTTGTTACCCACTGGACTCCTCCATCCATGGGATATCTCAGGCAAGAATACTGGAGTGGGTTGCCCTTTCCTCTTCCAGAGGATCTTCCCAACCCAAGGATTGAACTCTCCTGCATTGGCAGGAGGATTCTTTACTGCTGAGCCACTAGAGAAGCCCACCACCTGAGGTGCATATTATTATTGATCACTTGTACAGACGAAGAAATAGCAGCTGTGATGTGACATGCCTCAGAACACACTGAGGGTAATTGCCAGAAGCAGGCATGGGACTCTGGTCTCTCTGTTTTCTGAAAACTGTGCTCTGTGCCCCTTTGGACAGTACTGGCTCTCTGTGGAACCCTTAGCTATGTGGATGCCCAGCACCCTGCCCTCCCCGCTTCTCCGTATTTAAGACACCGAGCCACTCCGAGCCTGAACTCACGTGGGAAGTGTGGAATAATGGACAGAGTCCTGGCTCCTGACAGCCGCCACCCAGATGGCGGTTGGCGTGAAGTCATAGCCTTGCCGTCGTGAGGGATTGATCCCTGTATTAAATGTGCTGGTTTAACAGAGCGGAATTTATTGGTGCTTTGGCCTCTGCCACATTGAGAACTTTCCAAAGCGGCAAACACAGAGTGAAATTTAAAGGGCCAGGTGCGGCCACACATCTCCACTTCCAGTTCAGAGCCAGGGCCCTCCACAGAAACATTAACTAAGAATTACTGAATGCTTAACTTGTGCCTGGCACTGTGCCATGTCTGACATCCATGAGCTCAGTTAAGCCTCAGAATTATCCAGTGAGGTCTGCACTGGTGTTTCTCCCTGCTGTCCAGAGGGAGACAGCTGAGGCTCCAAGAACTTACATGCCTTGTCAACAGATCATTTGGTGGCCAAGACAAGACTCGAACTCAGGTCCACCTGAGTCAAATGCACCATCTCTTGGTCACTACACCCCCTGCTCAAGGGGAAGGCTGTTGAAGAGTTCCTCCAAACCTTGGGCTCTGTCCTTGGTCCTGAAAGAGCAACCGCCATCCCTTAGTATCCGCAAGGGACTGTTTCCAGAACCATCGCTACCCCCCACCCCAATACAAAAATGTATGGATGCTCAAGTCCCGTATATAAAAAGGCACATCCTCTCATATACTTTAAATCATTTCTAGATTACTTATAATACAAAGTAAATACTATGTAAGCAATTGCAAACACAATGTAAATGATATAGGAATCTCCTAAATGCAATGTAAACGCTATGTGAACAGTTGCTGGTGAGTGGCAAATTCAAGGTTTGGTTTCTGAAACTTACTGGAATTTTTTCAAAGACTTTTGCTTCTCGGTTGAATCCCAGGGTTGCAGAACCCCAGACAATGTCCTTATACTGCCTTTGCCAGCCTTCAGCTGGAGGAGACAGGTGGCGGTCCGAATTTAATCCTTCCACACACGTATGAGCTGTCTGGTTTCATAGCCCACACTCCTAGCTGTTATGCCATAGCTGTTTCCTTATGCATCGTGTCTGTCTGTCTGTGTCTTTTGCAGCCATGTGTGGTGGGGAGCTCTCTGCTGTGGCCGGGGTGGTGCTGTCGCCAAACTGGCCGGAGCCCTACGTGGAAGGTGAAGACTGTGTCTGGAAGATCCACGTAGGCGAGGAGAAGCGGATCTTCTTAGACATCCAGTTGTGAGTGTTTCTGATGGGTGGACCCCCAGGTCTAACCAGTTGGGGAAGAAATTGCTCCTGCTTGATTGTTTCAACCACTCTTAATTAAGCACCTCCTGTGTGCCAGGGGCTGTACGAAGAACTGGGGTCCCTGTGGTGGGGAAACAACATCGTACACACCCAGAAAGAGCCCCTGTCCTCAGGAAATCCAGTATGCTCGGGAAGCATGCACTCAATGAGGAGATGCATCAGTGCAACTTTGTTAATGCACCTTTGTAAGGAAAGGTGCCTGATGCTATGCGATTCTATAATGGGAATCTGATGTCAAGAGGAAGGTCAGAGAAGCCTTTCCTGGAGGATCTGAGAAGGCTCAGAATGTAAAGATGAATTACAGTGAACATATTCAAAAGTAACAGAATCCCCTGAAGGCGCTGTGCCAAGAGCAAGGACAGCATTTTCAGAGGACCGAATGACCAGTATAGTATGGTCAAGGGGAGGAAGGAAGTCTAACTCACACAGTGGTTTGTTTTCCCATCTGTCTCACTCAACTAGACCAGAAGGTCCTTGCAGTCAGGACCTGGTCTGATTTACCTCTCTTCCAGTATCTTCCACGGAGCCTGACACAGCAGACGCTCAGACAGTGATTGCCAAATGAAAAAGCCATGTTATAATGAATGGACTTTCCCTGGCTGTATGTCTGTTTTCCAATACCCAGTGAGGGTACCTATTAGATGCTCCATCCAGAACTTTCCCTCTCTAAGTCCACAGGGATCAGGAGAAGGGTACAGAGACAGACAGTGATGTCTAGAAAAGCAGAAGAAAGGGCTTGCCAGCAGACTCAGACATGTGGTTGGGTGCCAAGCTTGGGAGAGCCTCTCTGGATGCAGACAGGACCTCTGGGGGTCAGCTCTCCCCACAAGCCTGAAGTAGAACCCACTTGACTGGGAAGCAGAACTCCAGGGCTGCCTGGCTTTGCAGGGGAGCCTGGCAAGAGGAAGATGATTTGTAAGACTATGAGTGACTGTCTTTGGAGCAGTCCCTTGGAGGCAGAGGGAGTGTCCTCAGAGGCTGCCCTGAGTCATAGATTTACTGTCAGTACACCATTGCCTCTTGTGGCCTTGGGGTCGGGCCAACCTGACTCAGAATTTCTCGTCTTCTCCACCTGCAGCTGTGTGACTTTGTACTTCTCTCTGGGCTTTGACTTTTCTCATCTATAGTGAGATTCCTGGAACATGGGTGTTTTGTGGCTACTGGAGGCAGGTGTTCAGCCTCCCTTGCCCACTGCCTCCCTCCCTCCTCAATGATAAGTTACCCCTTTTCTCCCATTCTTAGCTCTCTGACTTCTAGAGCCTGGAATAAACTGTTCATTCAAGACATGTTTTCTGAGTATCTGCTATGAGCCAAGCACTGAAAAGGCTCTGATAGTTGCCAACTCAACAGTAATGCTTATATTGGAAAAGAGTGGGTTGACTGGTCTCTATAAACTCTGAAAAACATAAATGTTGTGCACCTACTGTGTGGGAGCACTAGGCTAGGCACTGGAGATACAGCTGTGAGAAAGGTGGAACAGTCTCTGCCCTTATTGTCTAATGAAACTATGTGCAGTGTGATAAGAGCAGTGATGGGGAGAGCAGGCAGCTGAGGGAGTCTGTGTGAAATCATGGAGGGCTTCAAGGAGGTAGTGACTTCTGGGATGGGATGAAAGAGGGTACTCAAGTGATGAAGAGAAATGAAGAGGGCCCAGACAGTGAGTACAGCATGTGCAAAGTCTGGAATGAGAGAGAAAGTGGCCCACATAGTGACTAAATGGAGTTTAATGTGGCTGGAGTGTGGGGGTTGGGTAGGGGTTCCATGTATTTTTCATATGCTTTTCCATTATGGTTTATTGCAGGATATTGAATATAGCTCCCTGTGCTCTGCAATGAGACCTTGCTGTTTATCCATCCTGTGTATAACAGTTTGCGCCTGCTAATCCCAGACTCCCAGTCCTTTCTTCCCCACCCCATTCTCCCTCAGGAACCAGCGGTCTGCTCTCTGTGTGCCTGCCTTTGTTTCATTGATAAGCTCATTTGTGTCGTATTTTGGATCCCAAATCTAAGTGATATCGGGTGGTATTTGCCTTTGACTTCACTTAATGTGATCACCTCTAGGTCTTTGTGTGTCCCTGCGAGTGGCAGGACATCGTTCTTTTCAGGGCTGAGTAGTATTCCAGTATGTGTGTGCCACATCATGTTGACAGACATTTACATTGCTTCCATGTCTTGGCTACTGTGAATAGTGCTGCAATGAACATTGGGGTGCATTTGTCTTTTCAAATTATATGGATAGTTTTGTTAAGATACATGCCTAGGCATAAGATTGCTGGATCATATGGCAGCGGTATTTTTAGTTCTTTGAGAAACCTCCGTACTGTTCTCCGTAGGGGCTACACCAATTCACATTGCCACCAACAGTGTAGGAGCATTCCCTTTTCTCCACGCCCTCTCCAGCATTTGTTATCTGTAGACATTTTAACAAAGCCATTCTGACCAGTGTGAGGTAATACCTCATGGTAGTTTTGATTTGCATTTCTCTAATATAAATTAAATTTTTAGAAATAATGCCCCCTCTTTATAAGAAGCATCTCCTTACCAGATTCGAACTTGAAGAACTACAAGTCTAGACAGTGGTTAAGGTCGTTTCTCATGGAGGTGGTAAGGAAAGCCATTTTCATCATTGAGTACTTACTGCTTTGCAAGGTTCTTCCCAAGTGTTAATTAATGTGCTTCTCCAAGTAATCCTAGAAGGAATATACAGCTATTGTGCTCACCTTATTTCCACCTGCTTTCTCCCCTCTTCACTTCGATGTCTCAGAGTCATCTCCAATGAAGTCCCCAGACTTAAACCCCTCGATTTTCTTTCTCCAAACCTGTTTCAAGTCATCTTCCCATCTCAGAAAGGAGTCGTCCATCCTGCCAGCTGTTCAGATCCGAAAGACATGGGGTTATTCTAGAGCAGGAGGATGCTGGTCAAGGTTCCACAGTGGCTTTTCTTGGCTGGGGAGCAGCTCCCTGATTTGCAGCATTTGCCAATTTCCTCGGTGTAAATACTTACACTGTGAAACCAATTTCAAGCAATCAACACAACATCAACAGGCTCACCAAATGCCTGGACCCTTAACAATCAGCTCATATGACCCAGAAGGAGCCACTGATTCCATCACACTGCCTGTGAACTGGAACAGACAGAATATAGGCAAAGACGGAAGGAACAGTGTTCCAGCCAAAAGGAACAGCATGTGCTGAGGTCCAGAAGCAGGAAGAGTGACTCTCTTACTATTCATCCATAACATGGGATATATGCTGAGCATTTACTGCATCCCAGGCATTCACATCCCTTGTGAACAAACAGAGGCAGCGAGTCCGGTTGTTATCTCCACTTTACAGATGAATAAACTCATAGAAGTAGAGGGCTTCCCAGGTGGCTCAGTGGTAAAGAATCCTCCTGCTGATGCAGGAGATGCAGTCTTCCCTGGATTGGGAAGATCTCCTAGAGAAGGCAGTGGCAACCCACTCTAGTATTCTTGCCTGGCAAATCCCACTGACAGAGGAGCCTGGCAGGCTACAGTCCTTGGCGTTCACAAAGAGTCAGACACGGCTGAGCGACTGAGCACACACACGTGTATAGAGGTAGAACGGTGACTGTGATCACACGGCTGGGATTCAAACTCTGCTTGCCACGTCTCCAGGGTCTGGGGTCTTTGCCAGCCTGTGAAAGGAGCTAGCCTGTGTGTCTGGAGCTCAGAGATACAGGAGGCACGACACCAGTGAGGAAGCCATGGGATCAGGCAGGGCCTTGAAGGCCACATCAGGGAGTCTGGACATGCCCAAACCGGGCAGCAGGGGAAGGGGTTCAGGCAGCTAACAGGATTAAAGCATTGCAGGAGGGAGCTGAGCCCTCGGGGTCACCAGCCCGGGTCTCTCCATGGCAAACCCCAGCACACACTTGGCAGAGCAGTATCTGGGCCTGGCGCCCGCTTCCTCCCACAGAGGGAGAGAAAATAGCATCTCACTAGCAAGGAAGCCACGCAGCCCAGGAGCTGCTGGCTTTAATTCATCTTGCTTGGTTTCTGCTGACAGTTTTAGTAAACCAATTTGGCTTTGATAGTAAAAATAATTCCATCCTCGGGGCCCCTCACGTGGCCTAAGTGTTTGCAATTGTTATTTATCACGTCGGGGAAGGGGAAGGCGTTTGCGCTGCTGGACCGGCAGGGTAGGTGGCCTATAGTAGGTGCTGGAATGTTTGCTGAGCCTTGAGGACCTCAGCCACCTGTGGCCTGCGAGAGGGGACCCTTCTCCCCCTTGTCTTCTGGGCCCATCTCTTGATGCTGTGGGCATTAGGATAGCAGCTCTAATTAGTCGTCATTTATGAAAGACCTACTGCGTGCAGGCCCTGAGCTGCATCATTCATCCCCAAGAGCCATAATGAATGTGAACATTATTACGTGGCGATAATAATTACATAAATTAGCGCTAATGTGAGCAGAGATAATTGCAGAGGGGTAATTACCCAAATTTAGAGATGGCGTTCACAGAGTGCATCACGTGGGCCCAGCGTGTAGTTGGCGCTTCGGAAATGAGGACTACAGGTGCCAGGCATCCTCACGAGTCCGTCTTGATCCCCACCGCTTGGTGGGTTTGGAAATGATGCCGCGGAGAGGTGAAGCGGCTGCCTCAGGTCACACAGCTAGGGAAGGACAGAACCAGGGTGTGTGTGCACACTGTAGCCTCCACTGGCATTGACCTGAACAGCCTTTGGGAGCATCAGCTATATGTCTCAGCGATAAAGCGGAAGGCTCCCAGGCCTCCAGCAACTCACAGGTCAGGAAGGGAAGTAGGACCATAAACGGACAACCCCACAGAATACAGGCACAGTGCTGTGGCTGGAGGGGTTGGGTTGGGGCACTGGGGTTATGGAAATGTCACAGAGAGGGTGGCCTCCAAGCAGGATTCTAAGGAGTGTCCTTTGGTCAAACTATAATGGCAGAAGGGCATTGCGCGAGGGGCCCCTGTGAACAAAGGACTCAGGCAGTTACGGGCATCCGAGAGGATGCCCTGAACTGCAGCAGTCACCCTGTTCAGTTCAGTTCAGTTCAGTGGCTCAGCCCTGTCCAGCTCTGTGACCCCATGGACTGCAGCACACCAGGCTTCCCTGTCCATCACCAGCTCCCAGAGCTTGCTCAAACTCATGTCCATTGAGTCAGTGATACCACCCAAGCTTCTCATCTTCTGTCGTCCGCTTCTCCTACCTTCAATCTTCCCCAGCATCAGGGTCTTTTCCAATGAGTCAGCTCTTCGCATCAGGTGGTCAAAGTATTGGAGTTTCAGCTTCAACCACAGTCCTTCCAATGAATCTTCAGGACTGATTTCCTTTAGGATGGACTGGTTGGATCTCCTTGCAGTCCAAGGGACTCTCAAGAGTCTTCTCCAACATGACAGTTCAAAAGCACCAATTCTTCAATGCTCAGCCTCCTTTATGGTCTGACTCTCGTATCCATACACGACTATTGGAAAAACCATAGCTTTGACTATTTGGACCTTTGTTGCTAAAGTAATGTCTCTGCTTTTTATTATGCTATCTAGGTTGGTCAGAGTTTTTCTTCCAAGGAGCAGCAGTAATTAGAACCCTCTAATTGTGTTGTCAGTATCACAGGTGGGTAGGATCATCGGTGGGTAGGATGAGTCAGGAGCCCCCTGCTTCACACCCAAAATGCCTAGTCCTTGACCCACCTTGTACTTCCCAGTTCCGTCAGGAATCCACTGCTTACCCTAAAGTGCATCTGGATGTGAATCTTTTAAATCCTTCAGAATTTTTTTAATATATTTATTTATCTATTTGATTGTGCCCGGGTCTTAGTCGGAGAAGGCAACGGCAAACCACTCCAGTACTCTTGCCTAGAAAATCCCATGGACGGAGGAGCCTGGTAGGCTGCAGTCAATGGGGTCGCTACAAGTCAGACATGACTGAGCGACTTCACTTTCACTTTTCACTTTCATACATTGGAGAAGGAAATGGCAACCCACTCCAGTATTCTTGCCTGGAGAATCTCAGGGACAGGGGAGCCTGGTGGGCTGCCGTCTATGGGGTCGCACAGAGTCGGACACGACTGAAGCGACTCAGCAGCAGCAGCAGCAGTGTCTTAGTTGCAGTACACGGGATCTTTGATCGTCTTTGCAACACATAGGGTCTTACCATGGCTAAAAGACCTCGTTCCCTGAGCGGAGATTGGATCCAGGCCCCCTGCATTGGGAGCATACAGTCTCAGTGACTGGACCACCATGAAAGTCCCTGAATCCTTCAGAATTTCTTAAATCTCTCTTCTTTCTCATTCTTGCTCTCTCAAAATGTAGAGCATAAAAAGGGGAATAAAGAAGCTAAGGAATGGCTGGAGAAGAGACTCAAGAATGGAATACCTGGCAGGAGGCCCAGAGACGGAAGGTGACTTGCCCAGCTTTGCACAGCAAGTCAGAGTTAGGACCTGAAAGACAGCCTGAGTGTGGCTGCAAGAGCTGAGCCCTGGGGCCACAGCCTCAGAAATGCTGCATGCCAGACACGAAACTTCTAGAGTCGAAGAGTTGTTGTTCAGCAGCTAGTCATGTCTGACTCTTCGAGACCCCATGGACTGCAGCACAGCAGGCTTCCCTGTCCTTCATTATCTTCTGGAGTTTGCTCAAACTCATATCCATTGAGTCGCTGATGCCATCCAGCCATCTCATCCTCTCTCTTTCCCTTCTCCTCCTGCCTTCAGTCTTTCCCAGCATCAGAGTATTTTCCAATGAGTTGGCTCTTTGCATCAGGTGGCCAAAGTATTGGAGCTTCAGCATCAGTCCTTCCAGTGAATATTGAGGGTTGATTTCCTTTAGGATTAAGTGGTTTGATTGCCCTGCTGTGTCCAAGGGACTCTCAAGAGTCTTCTCCAGCACCACAATGTGAAAGCATCAATTCTTTGATGCTCAGCCTTCTTTATGGTCCAACTCTCACATCCATATATGACTATTGGAAAAACCATAGTTTATACTATATGGATCTTTGTTGGCAAAGTGATGTCTCTGCTTTTTAATACTCTGTCTAGGTTTGTCACAGCTTTTCTTCCAAGGAGCAAGTGTCTTTTCATTTTGTGGCTGCAGTCACCATCCGAAGTGATTTTGGAGCCCAAGAAATAAGATCTGTCACTGCTTCTGCTTTTCCCCATCTGTTTGCCATGAAGTGATGGGACCAGATACCATGATCTTCATTTTCCGAAGTTTGAGTGTGAAGCCAGCTTTTTCACGCTCCTCTTTCACCCTCATCAAGAGGTTCTTAGTTCCTCTTCGCTTTCTGCCATTAGAGTGGGTCTCACCTCTTTTAGGGTCAGAGAGAGTTCCTTTGAAGCCTGACTCTGCTGCTTACAGACTGCATTTTCAGGCAGGTGACAGAGGTGGCTGCCTCGCAATGGGATATTTTGTTTATATCCCCAGGACCTGGCACACAGTAAGTGCTCAATAAATATCTGTTGAATAAAAGAGAGAGATCTTGAGTGTGTATGTTTATTAAACAACATGTAAAGTTCTCAGTAAGGTTTCTGGCCTCAAATTGGCAAATAATCGTCCCTACTACTATATGCCAGACTTTGTGGCAACACTTGGCGGGAATTATTTCATGAATGATGATGGCAGTTATCATTGGCATCAAAATCAATATCTAAATTCATTGAGCACTTCCTGTTTGCCAGTCACTAAGTGCTTTTCAAGTCATTTAACTCTCACTTGAGAAACCTGTGTGATCACGTTATGATTGCCCCCATTTTACAGATGGGAAAACTCAAGAGGCTCAGAGAGGTGAAGTCACTTGCCCAAGGTCACACAGCTAGAAAGAAACCAAGTGGGATTTGAACCCAGGTCTCTGGGGCCAAAATCCAATATTATAACCGCACAATAAATGGTAATGAGGTGTTCAGCAAAGGAGAAATCCCTTGACCCATTTTACAGAAGGAAAAATTGAGGCTCGAAGAGATGCCCTCCTCCCTTTTCCTGGACACTTACTTCCTATATATATATTATATTTCTGGAAAAATGAAATTTCAGCCAAGCTCCAGTTTGCTTTTCTTGGGTTCACTGTGGAGCACAGTCCCAAATCTCTTCCTGTTTGTGGACCCCAGCACAATCCATCAGCCAGGAAATAAAAGAAGCTAATAACAAACCCCGGTAACCATATGATTGATAGCTGTGGAATATGTCTCTTCAGCTGCTGTCAACCCGTGCTGCACTAAGTTAATTCAAAGCCCTAAAAATTAAGTGCCTGTCCAGAGGTACTCCTGTCCATCAAACAGATATAGCTTCTTTGGGCGGGGAGAACTCAGCTCAAGAGCCAGGCAAGAGGGAGAGCCAAGAGTTGAGGGCATGCACTTTCCTGGTGGTCCAGTGGTTAAGAATCCACACTGCAATATAAGGGACAAGGGTTTGATCTCTGGTCGGGGAACTAAGATCCCATGTGCGCCACTGCTGAGCCCAAACATTCTGAGCCTGCACAGCACACCTAGAGTGCCCACAGTCACAACTACAGAGTCCAGAGCCACGACTAGAGAGACCATGCACCAAAACTAGAGAGCCCACAGCCAAACTAGAGAGCCCACAGCCAGGGCTAGAGAGAGACCACAGCCAAACTAGAGAGACCACGGTCACAATAGAGAGAGACCACGGTCACAGCTAGAGAGAGAGACCACGGTCACGACTAGAGAGACACCACAGCCACAGCCACAGAGTCCGTGTGCTGCAATGAAATATCCTGCATGATGAATCAAAGATCCTGCATGCCACAACTAAGACCTGTGCAGCCAAGTAAATATATATATATTTTTAGAGTTGAGAGCCACCCCGCAGAAGCGCAGACGCTCAATGTGTTAGTCAGTCATTTGTGTCCAACTCTGCAACCCCATGGTCTGTAGCCCACCAGGCTCCTCTGTCCATGGGATTCTCCAGGCAAGAATTCTGGAGTGGGTTGCCATTCCCTTCTCCAGGGGATCTTCCCAACCCAGAGATCGAACTCGGGTCTCCTGCATTGCAGGAAGATTCTTTATCATCTGAGCCACCGGGGAAATCATATCCAGAAAGCAGCATAAATCTTGAAGAGATATGGCCACCATAGAAATAAAGCCCTCCAGTCCATTAGTGGAGAGAGAAGGGATTTTTTTTTCCAGATCAAACACTCTAGGGAATCTGGAGCGACACAGTTCATAGAGCCCAAATTCCATCCTGTTTCACGTGAGGAAACTGTGGCCCAGAGATAGGGAAAGACTGTCCCAAGATTGCCCTCTTAGTCAGCTATCGCTGTATAACAAACCACCCCAAGTCAGTGATAGAAAACATCAAGTTTGTGTCATGTCTCTGAGTCTGCAGGTTAGCAAGGGGGGTTCTCCCGGTCTGAGCTGACTCCCTCCTGGGTCTGTGGGCAACTATGGGCTAGGTAGGTGGCCCCATGGGTCCACGGCTGGCCTTACGTATTGGGGGTGGGCTGGCTGGCTGTCTGGGCAGCCCTAGCCTGGGATGGCTCACCTCTACTCCATGAGTCTCTCATCATCCGAAAGCTGGCTTGGGCTCCTTCCTGTAGTGACTGGCCAGCATTCCACAGCCATGAGCAGAAGCATTCATGGCCTCTTGAGTGAGCTTAGGTCAGGAATTGGCGTGACATCATTGGTATCCTATGGCAAATCACAAAGCAAGGGCCAGACCAGATTCGAGGGATGGAGAAGTGGACTCCATGTCTTGGTGGCAGATGTTGGGAGCCTCCCTACAAAGGGTCTGGACACAGAGGGGGCCCCAGAGCTTTGAAATAATTTCTGCACTCAAGCTACCACGCCCAACAAAGAGTAGGGGTGAGAACTCAGGTCTCCTGGTCCCAGTCCGAAGCTCCAAATGATATCCCTGTGCACAACTGTCCCTAGGAGATGACTATCATTGTCCCCATTTTACAGATGAAGAAAATGAGGCCCAGAGAAGTGAAATAACTTGCCTATGATCCCACAGCTACGAATTCTACCCAGGGCTCAGTGCCTGGCATAAAGAATCAGAAAATGTTTCTTTCTCCACCTGATGCTTCTTAACATGTGGAAGGCACTCTCAGAAGATCCTGAGACTTTTTCAGGAAGAAAGGAAGGCTTTCTTTTTGTCTGTCATAGAGGATGGTGACTGCAGCCATGAAAATTTAAAACTACACTTGCTCCTTGGAAGAAAAGCTATGACAAACCTAGACAGCATATTAAAAAGCAGAGACATCAGTTTGCTGACAAAGATCCATATAGGCAAAGCTATGGTTTTTCCAATAGTCATGTACGGATGTGAGAGCTGGACCATAAAAAATGCTGAACACTGAAGAGTTGATGCTTTTGAACTATGGTGCTGGAGATGACTCTTGAGAGTTCCTTGAACTGCAAGGAGATCAAACCTGTCAATCCTAAGGGGAATCAGTCCTGAATATTCATTGGAAAGACTAATGCTGAAGCTGAAGCTCTAATACTTTGGCCACCTGATGCAAAGAGCCGACTCATTGGAAAAGATCCTGATGCTGGGAAAGATTGAAGAAGGCAGGAGAAGGGGACGACAGAGGATGAGTTGGTTGGATGGCATCACCAACTCAATGGACATGAGTTTGAGCAAACTCCGGGAGATAGTGAAGGACAGGGAAGCCTGTTGTGCGGCAGTCCGTGGCATCAAAAAGAGTGGGACACAACTTAGCAACTGAATGACAACAACAAAGGAAGTTTTGAGTTCAGCTCCTCACTCGGCACCTCGTTGGCTGTGTGACCTTGGATAAATCACTTTACTTCTGTGAGCTTCAGTTCCCTGTCTTTAAAAGGAGGATGATAATGATAGAGTCCCCACCTCTTAGAGTTCCTGGGAAGATGGAACTCTTGGCAAGGGCCTGACACCATGTGCACACTCAGCAGTTTACTTGGCAGCTGCAATGATGATGACGATTAACTCCTGTGTTGTGTGTACAAACTGAGCTCTATTATACAACTATACACACACACACACAAATGTTGCCTCCAACTTCGGGCACTGAGGGGTGAAGGAGCTTCATCCTAAGGCACTCCCCAGACGTCCTACCTGATTGATTACTCCCCTTCCCCTCGTTGTTGGTGTGAGTGGTAACTGGGAAACACAGTTCTAGGACAGGTCTTCCCCAGCACATGCCCTTTTCCAATCCTCGGCTGTGCCAGCTCTTCGCAGCCTTGGCATCTGCAGCCGTGGGAGGGGCCGCCCCCTCCATCCCCCATCTCAAGCCTGGCCCCTACCTTGCTGGTGCACACCCAGGAGCCCACGGCGCTCAGATGCAGTTAGCTCTGACATCCCGCGAGCCGCACTGCTTGTCTGATGTACAGTGACCCTGGCACTTACTCTACAGCCAGTGCTCGGTGAGGACCCACCACGTGCCTGGCATTGCGTTAGGTTATCAGAAGCTTGGAGGAAACACTACTTTACTGCACGCCAAACTCTTCAGAGTGCATCACCTCTGTCAACTTAGTTAATTCTCTAAACAGCCCGTGAGTTCACATGGTGGGGTCTGGCAGCCAGGCGGGGGCAGAGGCTCCAAGCACAGTCCTGTGAGGGCCGGGGAGACCCTGTGCAGCCACATCACACCTCCGGTGAGCCCAGGGGAGCCCTCGAGGTTCCCAACGGTTGGTTTTCTCCTGGAGGACCGTTCCTGCCCTCCTGGAACCTGCGCTGGGTCGCACGGGATGTGTTTTGGCAGCTGAGACGAGCCACACCAGGCTGTACGAGGGGATGTCTTCAAGAGGGTGCGTCATGATGGGGACGCAGAGTGACAGCAAGCACAGATCGGCAGCTGTCAGCTCCTGCTGTGACGGCCTGGAGCATCTTCCTCCAGCAGCGCGGGGCCAGGGCCACGTCCCTCTGCACGGGAGTGTGTGTGTGTGTGCACTCACATACCATACACGCACAACCACACATATACATGCCCACCCCACACACATCACACACACACACAACACAAACATCACACACCACACACAGATCACAACATGCGCGTACCACACATTCACACATACCCCACACACACTACACACAACACACACACACAACACACCACACAGTACACACACAACACACCATATACACTACACACACACCACACACAGATAACACACCACACACACTACACACACACCACACAACACACACTTCACATACACCACACACACTACACACACACCACACACAGACAACATACCACACACACTACATACACACAGTACACCATACACACTACACAGACAACACACACAGACAACACACCACACACACTACAGACACACAACACAAATATCACACACCACACACAGATCACAACATGCATACCACACATATCACACATACCCCCCACACACTACACACAACATACACACACAACACACCATACACACTACACACACAACACACCATATACACTACACACACAACACACACACAACACACACCACACACACACAACACAAAACACAACACAGACTTCACACATACCCCACACACACAACACACACACAACACACCATACACACTACACACACAACACACACACAACACACACTTCACACACACCACACACACTACACAGACACCACACACACACAACACAAAACACAACACACTTCACACATACCCCACACACACAACACACACACAACACACCATACACACTACACACACAACACACCATATACACTACACACACAACACACACACAACACACACTTCACACACACCACACACACTACACAGACACCACACACACACAACACAAAACACAACACACTTCACACATACCCCACACACACAACACACACACAACACACCATACACACTACACACATACCCCATACACACTACACACACAACACACAATACACACTACACACATACCCCACATACACAACACACCAAGTACACACTACACACATAACGCATCACACACACTACACACACACCCCACACACACTACACACACAACACACCATACACACTACAGACATAACATACCACACACACATCACACACATACACAACACAAACATCACACACCACATACAGAGCACAACATGCACACCACACCTATCACACATAACCCACACACACAACACACTACACACATAACACATCACACACACTACACAGACAACACACACACAACACACACACAATACACCATACACACTACAGACATAACACACCACACACACATCACACACATACACAACACAAACATCACACACCACATACAGAGCACAACGTGCGCACCACACATATCACACATACCCCCCACTACACACACAACACACACACACAACACACACACAACACACCACACAGTACACACACAACACACCATATACACTACACACACACCACACACAGATAACACACCACACACACTACACAGACACTACACACACACACCACACAACACACACTTCACATACACCACACACACTACACACACACCACACACAGACAACATACCACACACACTACATACACACAGTACACCATACACACTACACAGACAACACACACAGACAACACACCACACACACTACAGACACACAACACAAATATCACACACCACACACAGATCACAACATGCATACCACACATATCACACATACCCCCCACACACTACACACAACATACACACACAACACACCATACACACTACACACACAACACACCATATACACTACACACACAACACACACACAACACACACCACACACACACAACACAAAACACAACACAGACTTCACACATACCCCACACACACAACACACCATACACACTACACACATACCCCACATACACAACACACCAAGTACACACTACACACATAACACCCCACACACACTACACACACAACACACCATACACACTACAGACATAACACACCACACACACTACACACACAACACACCATACACACTACAGACATAACATACCACACACACATCACACACATACACAACACAAACATCACACACCACATACAGAGCACAACATGCACACCACACCTATCACACATAACCCACACACACAACACACTACACACACTACACACATAACACATCACACACAACACACACACAACACACCATACACACTACAGACATAACACACCACACACACATCACACACATACACAACACAAACATCACACACCACATACAGAGCACAACGTGCACACCACACATATCACACATACCCCCCCACTACACACACAACACACACACACAACACAACACACACTTCACACATACACCACACACACTACACACACAACACACCATACACACTACAGACATAACACACCACACACACTACACACATACCCCATACACACACACTACACACATAACACACCACACACACTACACACAGATAACACACCACACACACACAACACACCACACACACACTTCATACATACCCCACACACACTACACACACCACACACAGATAACACTCCATACACACTATACACACAACACACACACACAACACACCATATACACTACACACATAATACACCACACACACTACACACATACCACACACAGATAACACACCACACACACTACACAGAGACCACACACACACAGCACACACTTCACACATACCCCACATACACTACACACACAGCACACCATACACACTGCACACATAACATACCACACACACACCACACACACAACATACAAAACACACTACACACACACCACACACACTACTCACACACCACACACAGATAAAAACCACACACACTACACAGACACAATACACCACACACACACAACACACACACCACAAGTCCCAACCCACCCTTAATTAAACTCTAATTTATGCTTTAATTATACTCTCTCAAGTTCAGCTCTTTTACCCTGACTCAGAGGTCCGAAAATGAAGAAGGCCTCTGGTCCCACCCACTAACTGTATAAATTTGGAGAAACTCCTGTCCAGAAAGAGGGCGTGATGTGGGCATCTGCACACAGGAAAGTCCGGGACAGGCCACAAGGCCGCCTCCGGCCTCCCTTGGGTGTGGGAAACCCAAGCTTCACCAGCCTGAATCTGAATCCCTGAGTTCTCAACCGCATCCCTTACCTGCTGGTGATGGAGCGGGTAGGGAAGACGGGGGGCCCAACCTCCTGGGGAGAAGGAAAGCATGAAGCAGAAGGAAACTGTGGCTACTGCTTTCTTTTTTTTTTCTTTTCTTTTCTTTTTTTTTTTAGAATTGGTGCTTTCTGAGATTTTCATCTAGAGAAACTGAGGCCCAGGCTGGGCAAGTGACTTGTCCGTAGTCAGAGAGCAAAGAAGCAGCAGGGGGAGGGACTCTCAGTGATGTCTCCCGACACCACCACTCTCGCCCCTTAGCCAGCTGTGTAATCCATTACAAGTATATTTTTTTCACAGTGCTCTGTTAATTGAATTCCTGGCATTGACTATGATGTTTACAGCTTTCAACAATGTTCTCCCCATTTTACAGGTGAGGACACTGAGGATCAGTGAGGTTAAGTCACTTTCTCCAGGTCGCCTAGCTAGAAACCAGCACACTCAGGGTTTGAACCCAGAGCCCATTCTCTTCACACTGCCTCTCAAGATGCAGCAAAAAACACCAGGGTGGCTACAGACTGATTGCTTTCCGCTTTCCCAGCAAAGCAGCTGAGAAGTGCTGGGTTTGCCGCTGGTCCACAGCGCGGGCAGTGCTATGCCTTGTTGTTGATCTTGCCGAAGCTTTGCCCGCCATGTTATGAATCGGCTCAGCCCAGGGATGTGGCAGGTCAGCCCGTGGGGTGGTCCCAGAGGAAAGGCACATCCAGTGAGGCGGTGGGGCGGGGGGTATCTTTCTTCTCTTTCTCATTGGAGATCTGAGGGGGAATTTGTCGAGACAGGGAGGAAAGTGGAGGAAAAGGAGAAAAGAGAGGCAGAACAGAGGTGGGGTCTCACCCACATAGAAACCTCCAGGGCAGCAGCTTTCAGTGCCGGCTGCCGGCACAGCCTCCTGGGGAACTTCAGTGACACTGATGCCCGGGACCTGCGCCCCAAGATGCTGAGGGTCCCGTTGACCTGGGGTGCAGCCTGGACATCATCGGGAGTCTTTAAATCTCCCTAGAGATTCTCTTGTGTAGCCGAGACTGGGTGAAGGCTGGGTCTGAGCCCTACACAGACACATGCTTGGTGAGTTTCTGGAGGAGAAAGGAAGGAAAGAAAGCAGAGAAATAGGGAAGGACAGAGAAGGAAATGAGAAAACTGTTCATTTTTTATGCTTTAATGGGTCTTTTTAGGGAGCCAGAGAGATTGGTTTTCTCTGCCCTCCCCGGAGGTGACATGGTTTCTTGTCCCACCTGCTATTTTATCAAATTAAATTGAAACCAAATTAGCCCTGGGCCAAAGGGTCCCTCAGCAATTCCATGGTGCCAGGAAGCACCTGGCGCTGGCCGTGTGGCTTCATGAAGGAGCCGAGGCCTTGGGATCTGGGCCTTTGTGGGCTCAGTTTACTCCTCTGTGAAATGGGATTTCATTTTCTCGGGTCTCCTCACCATGTGGCTGAGGGGATATGAAGAGAGAATGGATACAAAAGAGTTGGAAACAAGTCTTTTCCTTAAGGCCTTCAGAGAAAATATGTAAGTGTTTTATAAAAGTTTTATTGCACTTACAACCGCATCTATGGGCTCTGCTTCTCTTCTCTCCCTTGTTTTAAAGTCAACGCTGTATCTAGTCACCCATCTCTGCGGTCTGGTGGAGGTCCTGCCTTGATTGCAAGATGGTGTTTTCTTGAGAAAGTCATTGAATCCCTCTGAGCCTCAGTTTGCTCACCTGGAAAAAGCAGAAATAAATTCACCATCAGTCATCTATGTACATGACATTTATTTCACTGTTGTGAAGCCCTGAGCTTGGGCATGTTCCTTCGGGGAGCTCGCAGCCTGGTATGAGAGCTGACGTAGGCAGGTAGAGTCCCACGGTTCAGCGCTAGAATCATGCCTTCTAACTACCTGGCTCTCTAGTATGACCAGCGGTATGAGCTTTAGTGTGTTTCTTCACCTCTGGGTGCCTCAGTTTGCTTACCTGTGAAATGGGTAAGAATGATGCTTCTTGGAGAGCTCATCTGAGGGAAAAACGAAAGGGTGCGTGTGAAGTGCTAAGAACAGCTCCTGGATCTGAGGAAGTCTTCTGAAAGCCTTGGCTAGCTATCATACGGCCATAGCTGCAGGAGGGTGTAGGAAGCGCAGAGGGACCTATAAAATGACGTCAAGCAGAGAGGAGAGGAGAGGCATTCCAGATTAGAGGACCAGCCTGGCTAAGGCAGGTCTCAAGGCTGCAAAGGATCTGGTATCCAAAGATGTTTGAGACAGCAGAGGTGGGCTGCCCACCCCTCCCCCGCCCCGTGGACCCCATGGAAGTCTTGGAAGGCTGAAAAACTGAATGGAATTCTGTGGGCTAATTTTTGCTATTTCCACAGTCCAATTCTATTACCAGCTGCTTTTTACTTTCCTTCTTAAATT
This sequence comes from Moschus berezovskii, assembly GCF_049115385.1. Classification (NCBI taxonomy): domain Eukaryota; kingdom Metazoa; phylum Chordata; class Mammalia; order Artiodactyla; family Moschidae; genus Moschus; species Moschus berezovskii. The sequence continues at coordinate 69,331,848 of NC_142478.1, forward strand.
GGCTTGCCTTTTTCACTTGGCTTCCTCTAAGCAAGATAATGTCCGTGAAATGAGAAGTTTGATGTGCAAACCATATATTTATATATTTTTCTAATTCACATTTAAATAAATACATAACCATTAGACATTTCCAAAGATGTTTGTCTACTGCAAATCGTCTTGTGAATACTACTCAGGAGAGGCTTTTAAAGGCGAGATTGCTAAGCAAAGGTCAGATGTTTGTTAGGAAAGGAATAAGAAAAGCAAGATGGCTTGCTCACCATTTCTTTCTGTGCCTTCTATGGAATATTAACTACAGCTCAGCAGTTATAAAACTCCCCTACCACCTTCTCCCCACTTGCAGGGTCCTGGTTTGTTGTAGTAAGGATGGGGAGAAGGGGTTACCCTGCAGGGGAAATAGATGCCTGTATCTTGCTTAAGTGCACACTGCCCTCTGCTGGTCAAGAGAAAGTACACTTGCTAATATATGTCAGATTCAAATTTACATCCTATCCTCCCCTCTCTGACTCTCTAGACCCTTGTGGAAGCTATGATGAGGGTCCCTCGGGCTGTTTTTATCCTTTGTGAAGAGGTGAAATACCCGCATGATTCAAAACCCAAAGGTACAGAAGGTTCTACTATGAAAGTCAAGTTTCCCACCCTTCCCCAGCAAACAGCCCCCTCCATCGAGGCAAACACTATATCTGTTTCTTAAGCATCTTTTCCAGACGCTTAAAATATTTGCAAAACTGTCCGACTCTTTGCGACCCCATGAATCACAGCACGCCAGGCCTCCCTGTCCATCACCAACTCCCGGAGTTCACTCAAACTCATGTCCACAGAGTCGGTGATGCCATCCAGCCATCTCATTCTCCGTCGTCCCCTTCTCCTCCCGCCCCCAACCCTTCCCAGCATCAGAGTTTTTTCCAGTGAGTCAACTCATCGCATGAGGTGGCCAAAGTATTGGAGCTTCAGCTTTAGCATCAGTCCTTCCAATGAACACCCAGGATTGATCTCCTTTAGAATGGACTGGCTGGATATCCTTGCAGTCCAAGGGACTCTCAAGAGTCTTCTCCAGCACCACAGTTCAAAAGCATCAATTCTTCGGTGCAGCTTTCTTCACAGTCCAACTCTCACATCCATACATGACCACTGGAAAAACCATAGCCTTGACTAGACGGACCTTGGTTGGCAAAGTAATGGAACTGAACAAATCTCATTCTACTAAAATAAAACCACCCAGACCAAGTTATCAGTTTAACACTGACTTTATCACATACCCTGTTATACGCAATCAGCAACAAGATGAAACAAATTTGTTACCAAGAAATGTAAAATGTTTAGGAGATACAATATTTTTTACATGGGGAGTCTGTAGAAAGAAGAAATATTCACATGAACTCTAGCGATGACATCATGTGAACCAAAGGCATATTGGGGTACAGGGGAACGGTGAAACAAGGCTTCCTCATTCTGCAGGTTTTATTTGTAATTTTTAATTTGCATTTTCTGAGATAAGACTGAACCTGAGCATACTTTTTCTTTCTTGTTTTTATTGAAGTCTCGTTGACTTACAGTGTTGTATTTGTTCCAGGCATACAGCAAATCGATTCAGTTACACGTATTTTTTCAGATTCTTTTCCCTTATAGATTATTTCAAAATATTGAATATAGTTCCCCATGCTATACAATAGGTCCTTGTCTGGGTATACTTTGAGGGCTCGTCTATGTGGGACTTTCATGGGATGTTGTATGAAACAGTGGTTCCTATGTTGGGCTTTCTCTCTGATAGACATAGGTTTGATCCAAGGTCTGATTCATATGTGACCTTGGGCAGATGGCTTCTCCTGGCTGACCTTCAGTTTCCTTCTCTGTGAGGAAACGGTAATGCGTCTTAGCTTGTGGAGTTGCTGTTTGAACGGGTAATACTGAGCCGGCAGCGTTACTTAAATGCTAAGTGAGGTCTTGTCTCCGGACACTTTTCATGGTTGAATAAGATTCCATTGGGTGAATAGACCTCGTTTGCTCCTCTATTGAACTATCGAGGGAAGGTGTCCAGGTTTGTGTTTGGGAAGGATTTACCTGACCGCTTCTGAGAGAGGGGAGAGAGCCAGGGAAGGACGGAGTCAGTAAGCCTTCAGATCGCCTCACAATCCAGCTGAAAGGTGGAGAAAAGCCAATGGCAGAGACCAAGGAGAAGGAGATGGCTTGTCATGTCGAAGGAGACACAGAGGCTGTGATCTTCCGGCAGGAGCTCAAGACCCCTGTGCCCAGGGAAAGCCTTTCCCTCTGACAGCAAGGGGGGCCGGCGCAGGCGGGGGCTGGCCATGGGGAGCTCTGTCTTCCCGTGGAATCCTCGCTGCGGGGGACGTGCTGCACCCAATTTCAGTCAGATCAAACCCACCTGCCTGCCAACACCTCTCCATTTCCCGTTAGCCCCAGAGTCAAACTGACATCCTGATTTCTCGGCGTCTCCTCAGATTGTATCTAGCTGACATCTCTCTTCTATCCCCTGCTGAAAGCCCTGCTCTGCCCTGTGGCCAATCTGCCCACTGTTAAGTCTCTGCGTTTTCCTCTCAATTGCTGGGGGATGGCCCAGCGGCAGGGACCCTGGATGAACTCAGTGTATCAAACAGAGTTGGACAGGCAAGCAAAAACACAGGCTCGTCCTTGGATCAGGAGGGAAAATCAATTACCAGCATTTGTGTATATCATTGGAATCAGCCTCTCAAAAAGCTGGATCCAGAAGGACAGGGAAGCCTGGCGTGCTGCAATCCACAGGGTCGCAAAGAGTCGGACACAACTGAGGGACTGAACAGCAACACGAAGGATCCAGGAGAGAGTGCCTTTGTTCTTTCTCCCACTGCCCTTCATGCACCTTCTCCGTTGCTTTGCTTCTCTGGGTGAAAGCTTTGTTTCCATGGGTCTTCTGGTCACAACAAGTGTAGTTGAGTCTAATAATCATATACCTCTAAACATTATTTGTTGTAAAAGCTCACCCCTCCCTCTGCAGGGCTTCTTGGGCTGGGAATTCTGCAATGAGGAAGGGGCTCTGGGCCGCTTCTTTCTCACAGGGCAGCCAAATGTCTCCACCCTATTATTTTATGGAAAGTATAGAGTGCTAATCATTTTTCCTTGCCCTTATGGGGTATACTTGATATTGGCAGAGCCCGGATGGTCTGGACCTTGCCCTCTGCTGGATTCTATTGCCCTTTCAGGGTGGGACCATTTTTAAGGAGATGCATAGGGGCTGCCTTCATCAGGGTTCACATCCAGACCTGGGGAACATCTCTGTTCTTGCCAGGGATGGGCAGCTCACTCCCAGCGCCTCCCCTTGCTTCCTTTGATCTGCCCCCAGGGAGGCAGCAGCTCCAGGCTGGTTTTTATCACTGCTGTTTGCTCGGTAAGCATCGAAGCGGGGACTGTGATGGTGGAGGTGTTGACGATGGTCATGATGATAGTGGGGATGGTAATGGTGGTGGTGGCGGTGTTGATGACCGGGATGGTGATGATGATGGTTGTGATGATAATGATGGTAATTTTTGTGGTGATGTTGATGGCGGTGATGATGGTGTTGATGTTGATGGTAATGATAATGGTTGATGATGGGACGGTGATGATGCCCATAATAACATTACAACATGACATTACATTCAAATGAACAGACTTTGCTCAGGTGCCACCAGTGAACCTAGAATCTGATCCCGTATCTCCTGCATCCCTTCCCTCACTCTGAAAGCCCGTGACACAGACTGGAGATAGTAAGCCCAGTTCACAGGCAAGGAACTTCAGAAAACCACACACCCTCCACCAAAGTGTCAAAACAGGAATCAAACCGACCTTTCTGATTCCCCAGGCTGTGTGCTCTTCTCAGAGCACTGCTCCTTCCTGTCTTAGAAAGAACAGACAGTTGCTCTTGGGTTTTCAAGTGAAAGGTGTTTGCACCCTTGAAGATGCCTCTGCTGCACTGAGGTCATTGAAATGAATGATAGAGTAAATGGAAGTCATGCACTGTCTGCAAACCGCTCTTACCAGTGAATTGGCTATGAAGTCGGCTTATAGAATAAACATCTCCACTCCGCTGTGTTTCCATACTGGCCTGATCCAGCGCTTTCATGAGCCATTGATGTTTTCATGGTACTTAGAGTTAAGAGGCTCTTCCATAGTTCAAAAACTGACATTAACCCTACTATTTCTGTTGCCAAATAGACTCTCTGGCATGCTCTTTCATAGCATAGCATCTACTGAGCACCTACTGTATGCAGAAGAAAGTAGTGACTCCAGAATGTCAATGTAATAGGGGTTTAGAGATTGTCATCTAGTTGGAAACTGGCAGGGGGTAGGCAGAGTCTGGGAGCTTAGTCTTAAAGTCCTGTGTGCAAAGCAAGCGCAGAACTTTTTTTCAGGAGAGGATATTCTGGGGAGTGGTGCAGGGGAAGCTGATGGACGGTGTGGGGGCAATTAGAATCTCCCTAAGCCACTCGTCGGAACAGCTGGCCGTGAGGAGCTGTGGGGGATGAAACACATCCCCCGCCTGCTGGAAGCAGACCCTCAGCAGCGTGCCTTGCGTGCTTTGTTCTCACTCCTGAAGCACCGACACGGGTAGTTTTCTTATCTCCTCCCCGCTCCCAGAGTGGCAGCAAACACTGCCCTTGGGCATTGGATGAAGCTTGGTTGGGGGACGGGGGAGGCCATCATCATTCCGCATCAGATCCCAGAACTTCACTGAAGGCCGTTTCCTGGAATGCCTCTCCTCTGGCAGTGAATTGGTCCGTCAGGATGCTCCTGTTTAATATCCTTTAATGTCTTCCATCCCCTGAAAGGTGACACCCAGGTGACCTAAACTTGGCTCTCTAAATCCTCATGGTCTAGTCTCCATTCCCACGTCTATTCCCAAAACTGGGCACAGGGACCACCAGGTGTGTTCCTTCAGGAGTCGTGACCCTTCTCCCTTCCTCCCTCTGCCTCAGGCACTGCCCTCTCTCCCTGTCCTGTATGCCTGCCTTGTGGTCCCCTTCTCTCTCTTGAGGGTCCTGAGCAAGTATCACCTCCTCCAGGGAGGCTTCCATGATGCCCCCGTCTGAGTTAGACTCCCTTCTCTGCACTTACGATTGTGACTCCTACCACAATCCCTGGCTTTCTAGTCTAAACAGACCACTGCCGTGTGACTCCGCATGTCATCTGAGCACAGCACAGTGCCTGGCACACACTGCATGCATGCCAAGCCGCTTCAGTCGTGTCTGACTCTGTGTGACCCCCATGGACTGTAGCCCACCAGGCTCCTCTGTCCATAGGCTTCTCCAGGCAAGAATACGAGAGTGGGTTGCCCTGCCCTCCTCCAGGGATCAAACCTGTGTCTCTTACATCTCCTGCATTGGCAGACAGGTTCTTTACCACTAGTGCCACCTGGGAAGCCCTAACACAAATGCTTGGAAATATTAGGGAGGGGCTACAAGGATAGGAGGGGACACAGTCAAGGCTGCTTTGATTGATGCAGCCAAAGCTGAATTATCTGGCATCCCTACAATCAAAGATCAGTTTTATCCAGCACACCTACCATGGCACTGTTTTCTGTGCCTTATTGAAGGGCTTCCTGGATTATTAACTCTCCATCATCAGGGTACTGTCTTGTGTTTGGGTCTTTAAAAGTGTGTCATCCCACGATGCTATGAATAGTGATGGTAGGTTGGAGCATCTTCCATGAGTCTGATCTTTCTCCACCCCATCCGCAGTCCCATCCTCTAAACATAATAGATAACCTGGCTGATTTTGAGGCATTTGCTACGTAATAAGTGGAAAGATTGGAGAAGGAAATGGCAACCCACTCCAGTGTTCTTGCCTGGAGAATCCCAGGGACAGGGGAGCCTGGTGGTCTTCCGTCTATGGGGTCACACAGAGTCGGACACGACTGAAGTGACTTAGCAGCAAGTGGAAAGATCATTTCACTTTATATGAGGATGCAAATTATAATTAGCAAGCAGTCAGCTTGTTCTGCATCAGAGAAAAGTGGAAGACCCGTGTCACACCCCCAGCAGGTGGCTCAGAGCCCAGCACTTGTTTCACCCAGGAAAGGGTTGTTAATGACGGGGGTGTTGAACGCAATCCTGCCGGCAGTGCAGCACTTGGCTCTGCAGTGACCTCTATGCAGGAATGGTCATTTCATGAATGAGTCTTCAAAAGCCCAATCCATCCACAGATCCATTCCTGCTTACAGGAAGGACCAGCACATGCCATTTACAGGTTCAGCCTGTGGCTCCCTCACCCCCCACTTAGCTTGGGTCCTGATCACATAGTATATGTCAAGAAAATGAGTGCTGCCTGAAAAAAAAATAATAGTCTTATTGAATGCCCATAACTTGGCTTCTCAAGACCCCTTCCTCCTCTCTCTGCCCCCCAAGCCTGAACCTCAGCAACAGTGACATCCTGACCATCTACGACGGTGATGAGGTCATGCCCCACATCTTGGGACAGTACCTGGGAAACAGCGGCCCCCAGAAGCTGTACTCGTCCACGCCGGACCTAACCATCCAATTCCACTCGGACCCCGCCGGCCTCATCTTTGGGAAGGGCCAGGGATTCATCATGAACTACATCGGTAAGTGTTCTAGCCAGTTACTATTTGTCGTTGTGTGTAGATGCAAGCCAAGACCATTCCCTCTAGGTGTGTCTTTTGGGGAGTGTTGTACTATGTGAGTTTTTTTAATATATTGGCACAGGAAATATACATTGTTTTTTAATTTTTTTAAGAGGTGGGCTCTCTAGTCGGAAGGACCAGGGTTCGAGTCCTAGCATTGTCATCAATGGCTTTGTGACCTTGGGCAAGTCACTTAAGCTCTCTGAGCCTCCGTTGTGTCGTCTGTAAAATGGAAATACTGATACCTCTCGCACGGGGTTGACACCAGGAATTAGTAGATCATGACTTTCACACATTATTGACCTGGAGATTTTCGCGGGAGCTTAACTCCTCCTGTGGCCGTAATACGTCTCCAGTCAGTAATCTTGCCTGAACGAGATTCCATGTCTTTGGTTCTTCCATTGGCTTGAAGATTTACCCATCTCCAGCCGATGCAATGCGTTCTCTTTGTACCTTCTCTGGCCTCCAGAATACAAGCTACTTCCCTGACCATTGGCTGTCTTAAGGAGCTTCACGCATCTGAAAATAAGTCCCTTGCATTTGTTTTGTTTTGTTGGCTTGTTGCTGTTGAGGCAGGGAATATGACTTTACTTGGGAAGCTGGCAGGAAGAGAAGATGGCAGAATAACGTCTCAAAGTAGCCCTCTTGGTCCCTGCTTTTTATTTCCAGCTGGTGGACACGCCCCATCCCTTCCCTGCTCCGCACGCGTCTCTCAGAAAAGCAATTGCAAGTGTCTGTCTTCTTTTTTATGTGTCTCAGGGGCCTTTTTACCCTTGATTGCAGTGCTGAGTATTTCAGAGTGTTACTGCTGCCACTTCCCATGCATTCTTTACCGGCCAGTGCCCTGGGCAGAGGCTTTCCAGGCCAGGTGCCCTCCGGAGTCGGCTGCCTTTGGAGGGAGAGTCTCTGGTGACTCAGCTTCACTCCATCTCCTTGGACCTCTCTTCCCCACCCACTCCCTCCTGGAAGATGACGTCATAGTTTTGCTCATTTGTCTCCTCTGGTACCCGAGTCAGTCTTCCAAAATTGCATTCAGCCTGATGACAGAAATCTGACTCTCTCCAAGGTTGCCCAAGGTTGACCAGAAAGCTTGGCCAGTGTTCCGTTTGGCAATATCTTAAAGAGGAGGTGTTCTTTTTAATTGATGCCAAAAACTCAGATTCATGTGACAATTTGAAATTGGCCAGCACTATTATGTGTATTATTTTATTTCATCTTCAAATACTTTGCCTCTGTTTCCAGAGAGTTTGGTTCACAAACTTTCATGCCAGGCCCTGTGCGAGGCATCAGGATACAGGAACAAATAGAATTCTCTCCCTGCCCTTGAGCCAGTTAGTAAAAATGGGAGAGAGTGTCCCATTAGCAGACAATAGCAGGACCACATCCTGATGAACATAGGATTCCAGCACGTGCTTCCCCGGGGTGCACAGCCTGGCTCATATAGGTAATACAAAAAGAGAGAACAGTTCCGTTTTTTCTTATTTCTGTTAAAAAATTACATAGCTAATTTCTGTATTTAATTTTTTTAAGTTATTTTTTTTGCCCGTGCTGTGTCTTCGTTGCTACATGTGGACTTTTCTCTGGGTGTGGCTACTGGAGAGGCTACTCTCCAATCGCAGTGTGCAGGCTTTTCGTTGGGGCCTCTTCTCTCTTTCAGTCAGAGCATGGGCTTTGACTGCACCACTTCAGGAGTTGTGGCCCCCAGGCTCAGTTGCTCCCTGACATGTGGGATCTTCCCAGACCAGGGACTGAACTGGGGTCCCCTGCATTACAAGGTGGATTCTCAACCACTGGACCACCGAGGAAGCCTTGTATTTAATTTTGATGTCAGTCAATTGCTCATCACTACCTGGCCTGAAGACCATGCTGATTTCAGAGGAAGCCAGGTCTGAAGTCAGTGGCAAAGGGTACCATGATTGACTAGTGATGTCTGTCACCAGCACGGGAGCCGTGTTTGCTACACTGGGTCTGGATTCAACCAGAGGTAAACGCAACTCCCATCCAGTAGAGGGGTCCAGCGGGAGGGTCGGGGGTTTCTCTTGCCATCTAGAGAATTCTGAAGCTCCTAGACTGATCTCAAGGCCTGACCCCAGCTCTGCAAGGTGGCCAAGGCTTATCTGCCCTGGATGCTGTCAGCACTGTCCATGGGAACCCTGAGCCTACATGGTTCTGACTTCCCATAATTCTTCTCTGCATGGACAGAAGCACAGACCCATTCTCTTCATAGCTTCTTATGTTTTGCTGTTGTCTGTGGCCAAGAGTATGGGAGGGAAGGGAATTAAAAAGCAGAGATGAGTAAGCAGTGTTTTGCAAAGAGATATTGGTCACTAGTGTGTTTATTCCTCTAATCCCAGGATAATAAATAAGCTCCATATTGTGGGTCAGCTCCAATCAAATGACAGTGGCTCCCTGGAGTGCTGTATGGAAAAGGATTGGGAGGTTTCAGCTTGACTCAAAGAAAGAAGTTGCTGGGATTGATTAGTGATGTCTGCTGTGAGCATAAGACTGGGAAGTGGTGGAATGTACTCAATACATATTTTGCCAAAAATTGGACCATCATGCTGATCTTGACCGTGAAAATGGACCCATCACTTCAGATTCCTAAATCCTGGGGCCTGCCACATGGTAGGCACTCATGTCTTAGTCAAAACAAATCATTGAATCCGTATGCCTCGTATTAGTGTTATTCTGGTATCCTGCACATTAATTAGTTTCCACCTTGCCTCTAGGGATAGTCAGGGTCATGATTCTTGTCTCCACTCTATGAGGACAGTGAGGCTCAGAGATATTTATTGACGTGACAGGCATCATGCAGGTTCTAAAAAACGAATAATTACAGCAAAGAATTAGAAGGGAAGTTATCTGACTCCTAGGCAACCTTAGCAAAGTTAACAAAGATTCATAGGAACAGATCATTGGTGAACATGTAGATTCCTGAATTAGGGTCTCCAGGGGGGGTCTCCTGAATCAGAAACTGAAGAACAGAAGGTTAAGTGACTGGGCCAGAGCCACCCAGTTAGTGGACCGTGCGGCCACACTCGAACCAAGGCTCTGCTGCATGGTGGCAGCGCTGAGTAACGACAAACGTGATGAATGCCACGGAGGAGACGGGAGGTCCTATGGAAATGTGTGGTCGTGTCGGCTCATTGAGAAGTCACACATATACATGGAATCTAGAAGAAGGGCACTGATGAAACTATTCACAAGGCAGGAATAGACATGCAGACACAGAGAGCAGACATGGACACCTTGGGGAAGGAGCAGGTGGGACGAACGGAGAGGATAGCGCTGACATATATGCACTATCACGAGTGAGATAGACAGCTAGTGGGAAGCTGCCATCTAGCACACGGAGCTCCACTCGGTGCTCAGTGACAGCCTAGAGGGGTGGGAGGGAGCCGGGAGGGAGCTCTCAAGGGAAGGGATATATGTGAACATATAGCTGATTCACACTGTGTACAGCAGAAACTAACATGACATTGTCAAGCAATTGTACTCTAATTAGAGTGTAAATATTTTTTAAAAAAGAAGATGCAAAAAATAAGTCAGGCAAGCAAATCGTTCTCAGTCTCAAAACTCTTGGCACAGGGCAGACCACAGATTCTGTATTTGCCCCCATTTCTCCTCTTTCATCCAGAGTCTGAGCTTCTGCAGCTGTGTCCCAAATCCAGGGCTTGGCTGATTTTTCAAAGGCCTAAAAATAGAGGCTTCTGCTCCCCACCAGGCAATTCGAGAAGCCGTTTCCCGCTCCCCTCCTTCTCGCAGACACCCAGGAGATCTCCTTCCCTCAAATAAAATCATGATGAAATCCCGGGGAAAAACCATTGCTTGTTTCTCAGAATGACTTTCCCGCAGACAGAGGAGGTGCTTTGCTTCCCCCAGGAGCACAGAAGAGCCGCAAATTAATTATACGGTGTAATTAGCTCTTGTCTCAAAATCTGTGCAGTGGGCACTCTGAGGCGAGAGTCGTAGTAGTGGGCTTCGGGTCGCTGCCGTAGTAACAAAGGTTGGCAGGAGGAAAAGAGAGTTACTCTGGAGGAAGACCATGATGATAAGCTGTGTGTAGCATTTTCTGGAGTGTGGTTAACGTTCACTGATGGCAGGCAATGGGATTCGAAGGATTCAACCAATAGTTATTTCTTTCTTAATAGTTATGTGTCTGTCTCAATCTGCAGTACAAAAAACGTATATGACTAATCCATCAAGCCCATAGATCTATGGACATTTCTTAGGACAAGGTTGAGGCTATGTGCACGTATGCACACTTAGTCATGTCCGACTGTTGTGATCCTGTGATCCTGTAGCCCACCAGGCTCCTCTGTCCGTGGGATTTCCCAGGCCAGAGTTTTGGAGTGGGTTGCCATTTCCTTCTCCAGGGCACCTTCCCAACCCAGGGATGGAACCTGTGTCTCCTGCATTGGCAGACGGATTCTTTACCCCCGAGCCACCTGGGAAGCCCCAAGGCTGAGGACAGGCGCCACCTTCTGCTCTGTAACAGCTGACTCCCCATGCCCAAATCAACAGTGAACGTTTACTGGCTCACAGCTTCTGTGAGCCAGCAGCTCAGGAGTTCACACTGAGTGGCCTCGAGTTGGGATCTCTCATGAGGTTGTGGTCAGGACGTCAGCTTGAGCTGCTGTCATCTGACGGCTTGACTGGGGCCAGAGGTCACACATCCACAGTGGGAAGAAATCATTGTAAAATCCCCCCTCGAGAAGAGTTGCTGCAGGTTAAGAGTTCCTGCTGCATTTCAGAAGTTGTGTTGCTTATTTCCAGAGGCTTCCTCATCTTCTATTTGCTCTTCCCTCTGACATTCATAAAACAAACCCAAAACAGAGAGACCACCTTCCCATCTAAGGATGACATTTTTGTTTTAAAGAGGTGTCAAGGAACGACTCCTGCTCTGATTTGCCTGAGATCCAGAATGGCTGGAAAACCACTTCTCATACGGAGCTTGTGAGGGGAGCCCGAATCACCTACCAGTGTGACCCCGGCTATGACATTGTGGGAAGTGACACCCTCACCTGCCAGTGGGACCTCAGCTGGAGCAGCGACCCCCCATTCTGCGAGAAAAGTAAGAGCCATCTTGTTTTTTTTTCCTTTAGGTCATCAGACCATAAATCCCTCCATTACAAATGCCATTAGGTGCAGTGTGCAACCTTGTATACAGGTCCTCGGACCCTGATGCGAGTATTTCTCGGGGCGCCAGTTCTTAAGAGCGGAATTAAAGTCAAATCTCCTTTGTCCTGGCCTCTTCTCCAGCCACATGCATTGTCTTTCAAGGGAGGCGTGTTCTAGATCGTTCTGTAGTTCTCAGCAAACCGATGGCCGTGCGGCCCTAACGCCCGCCTGGTCTGATCTGTCTTGCACAGTCATGTACTGCACCGACCCCGGGGAGGTGGACCACTCGACCCGCTTGATTTCTGACCCCGTGCTGCTGGTGGGTACCACCATCCAGTACACCTGCAACCCGGGCTTCGTGCTGGAAGGGAGCTCCCTCCTGACCTGCTACAGCCGCGAGACCGGCACCCCCATCTGGACCTCTCGCCTGCCCCACTGTGTTTGTGAGTCCTCTGTCCTGACTTGAGCCCCCCAGGGAATCCGCCGGGAGGGTTGGCTTCCTTTTCTTACTGGTGGAGGGCTGGGCTGTGAGGAGGCCGCACCCACTGTTGGGAGCGTTTATTATGAGTACCGTCCTATGACCACAGCTCTCAGGGATTGAGGGTGCTGCTACTCCCACATTTACGGTAAACATTATCAAATGGTTAAGATTTACAGTGAGTTTATCAGGCTCTGTGCTGAGGCTGCCTGCAATGCAGGAGACCCTGGTTCAATCCCTGGTTCTGGAGGATCCCCTGAGAAAGGAATGGCAACCCACTCCAGTATTCTTACCTGGAGAGTTCCACGGGCAGAGGAGCCTGGCGGGTTACAGTCCATGGAGTCCCAGAGTCTGACACGACTGAGCGACTAACACACACACACACACTCTACAGCCTGTGCAGTCCCAAAGAGGCTGACATGACTGAGTGGCTAACACACACACACACACACTGGTGGAGTCATTTCCCAGCACCCCTCTCCTCCTCCTCTAGTAGCTTTGTGAGCACGGCAGTACTCCTCCATCTTCTGAAGAGGATCCTGAGGTTCAGAGAGGTGAAAGCGCTGCCCCAGCTCACACAGCCTAGTTATGCAGGAGGCCAGAGGCAAACCCAGACCTGCTGGACCCTGCGTGCTTAAAATCAAGCAGTCCGCAGGGCAGTAAATAGAGTGGATTTAAGCTCTTTGGCCTCCTCTGTGGAGCCATCAGAACAAATGTTTGGCTTTTAAAAAAGAAGTCTTTGGGGGTTTCTCTACCATAAAAACTCCATAAAGGCTCCTAAGGTCACTCTGAGAATGGAAGAGTAACACCACATTCTCGCCAGGCAGAGGAGGTGGAGAGCAGGGGCATGGAAGTCTCAGCCTCAGGAGGGCGTGGGAATCGTCTAGAATGTCTGAAAACTCCCTGGAGATCTGAATGGCATAGGTCTGGGGTGTAGCCTGAGTTTCAGAAGCCCCCCAGGGATTCTGATGTGCTGAGAGAGATGGAACCCATTGCTTAAGGCAAGCGTGAGGCTCCGCAGAAGGCTCAGAGCCTCACACGGTGTCCGGCATTCAGGGGTGCTGGCGACACCGCTGTTTTGTGTGCTGTCTTGCATGAGTGTGTTTCAAGCAGATCCACAGCCAGCCCAGGCTCCCAGAGTCACACTGAGGTCTCCGATAGTATTGGAGAATCAAGAGTTAAAACAGCAAGAAGGTAAATATTGATTGTTTATGTTTATTGTAAACTCATCTACATCTGGGGACTTCCCTGGTGGCTCAGTTGGTAAAGAATCCGCCTGCAATGCGGGAAACCTGGGTTCAATCCCTGGGTTGGGAAGATCCCCTGGAGAAGGAAAAGGTTACCCACTCCAGTATTCTGGCCTGAATTCCATGACTGTATAGTCCATAGGATTGCAGAGTCAGACACGACTGAGCAACTTTCACTTCACTTCATCTACATCTGATGTAATGAGCTTAAGGATGTGGCTTTCTGCTCCAGCAGCTATGTTTTATCACTTCTCACGAGTCTTCCAAACAGGCTTCATGGACTTCTTTCATGGCCACACAAATAAGCAGTCCTGCCATTCAGATGGGTAAAAGCTGTCACTGTCGCAGGACAATTGGAAAGCCAGAAAATCCTTGTCCTTTTCCATTGGATAAACAGATACAGGCAGACCTTGGAGATTACTGTGGGTTCGGGTCCAGACAACCACGATAAAAGTAAATGTTGTAGTAAAGCAGAGATTTTGGTCTGAGATGGAGACAGAGACGCTGGGAGAGTGTCCCATGATGACAGAGCAGAGATGGGAGTTTCACATCTGCAAGTCAAGGGTGCCAGGAACGGCCAACAACCACCAGAAGCTGGGGAGAGGCAGGGAAGCACCCACCTTTGGAGGTTTTGGAGGGAGCAGGACCCTGCTGCCTTCTTGACTTCAGGCTTCTCGCCTCCAGGGAGTGACTTTTGTCCTAAGTCCCCTGGTTAGTGACCTTCATTACAGCCGCCCAGGAAGCAAATACAGATCTCAGGCTCCCCAGTGACTGTGAGTGAGTGAAAGATGCTCAGTCGTGTCTGACTCTTTGCGACCCCATGGACTGTAGCCCGCCAGGCACCTCTGTCCATAGGATTCTCTCCAGGTAAGAACACTGCAGTGGGTTGCCATTCTCTTCTCCAAGGGATCTTCCGGACCCAGGAACTGAACCCAGGTCTCTGGCATTAGCAGGCAGACTCTTTACTGCTGAGCCGCCAGGGAAGCCCCAAAGGTGAACTGCACCCAGTGTGGGAGGGGGGTGGTCAGAAGCATCTTGAGTCATGCAAGCTGCTGAGACCTAGAGATGAAAAGCTAAAAATAGGTGCTGATTCAAAAATACTGAAGGGTGGAGATATTTTTTAAAAAGAAAGGAAAGACCCCTCACTCGTCAGGCACCATCTTCAAAGACCCTCCGGGCTGCAGCAGCTGCTGGGCTTCCCAGAAAGCAGTCCCCTGCCTCGGGACCGCTGCCTTTCCTGGGTTCCGCAGCGCTCTGGTGAGAAGGCATCCCTGACACCCATGCTAATGAGTTCACAAGTCAAGCTCAGTGTCAGGAGACACGTCATCCTCCTCCTAGACACCGGGAGAACCTGGCGTGGGGTTCCAGTGTCGTTCCAGGCCTGGCGAGGCCGACGGGAGATGACACGCGATACGGGAGGACGGTCAGAGTCTAGTAGCGAGGTGCCCAGACTGAGGGGGAGGTTGCATCCGGATTCCGCGATGAGGATGAGGTTACTGAACCCAAAGCAGCTCTAAGATGTTTCCTCTGCTGAGCCAAGGAAACAGCCCCAGCTTGATGGGCACTGTGGCTGTGCCCAGCACTTCCCCAACAGTCACATGTTTAACCCTCACAAAACTGCATGAGCTGTGTGCGTGTGTCCACTTGAAAGCAGGCCGAGAAGGCCCAGAGAGGGTGAGCACCTTTCCTGAAGTCACACAGCAGGCAAGAGAAGCACTCAGGATTCCAGCTCAATCCTGATTAACCCCCCAAAGCATCATCTTCCCGCCTCACCTCTCTGCAACCATAGCTCCTGGGCAGAGGTCTGGGGCTCTGCTGTTGACCAAGATCTTCCATCAGGAGAATCAGGAAGCAGACGGCAAATTGTATAAGCTCAGGATGTCTGCAGCCTCCGTTCACAGTCACTTGCCAACACCATAATTTGGTCAGGCTGGTACTCAAAGCCATTTAAGCTCAGAATGTCTGCAGCCTCCGTTCACAGTCACTTGCCCACACCATAATTTGGTCAGGCTGGTACTCAAAGCCATTGTCTTCTCACTCTTGGTTCCTTTACCCCAGGCCACTTCAAGAACAGACAGATCAGGAGTAGGTAGAAGGAAGAGTCTGGGATTTGCCATCAGACCCACCCCCGGCTCTGCTGGGTGACCTTGGGCAAGTAGCTTGCCCTCTCTGGGCCTTGGCCCCTCATCTGTGAAAAGGGGATTACTACTTCCTGCCAGGCAGGGTTATTGGATGTAGCCCAGTCACTTAACGAGTCCTCTTATGTGCAAGCAAATGCTGACACAGAGGCCCCCAAACTTTCTCAACTCACAGAATCTCTAGAATGCCAGGATTGTTTCATAGATTTCCCAAGCTAGAATACTTAGCAGTTACACTTATTAACCAGTTAGGTCAAAACCACTTAATAAGTAGCTATATTCTGACAACTTAGTAGCTGCTTGAAAAAGTAATGCCCATGAATTCAGAGAAAGGATTGTATTTTTATTTCGTTCTTAAATAATACTTATCTATAATTAATAACACAGTTACTACTGTGAGGATGTGTGTGCCTTTTGGGTTCCCCCAAACTTCTCATCCTTTTAGCATCAGGCTGGGCTCTGCCACCTGCATCTACTGTTCCACCTTGATTTTGTTACAGTCCTTGCTTTTTAGCAGAGCAACCAGAGAAAACCTAGCATCATCGAAAAGAACATAGCTCAGTCTGATGTTAAAATTGTGAGCTTCCTCAAAGTAGGAGTTCACATGGGGCTGGAAGGTTTCACCGTGTCGCCTCAACATTTTTTAAAAACCTCACAGCACCCTCATGAGTTCATGGTGGCACCCTGGGGCACCACGGTACACAGTTTGGAAACAGTGGTGGTAGATCCTGAAAATACTGCAAAAACACAGCAATATATAAACAGACACAATCCACATAGTCAGGAAGCCTGGGATCTATTGAAGATGTGGGAGGAGAAACAAGTCGATAAAAGGAATAACAGTGAATCTTCAGCATCACCTCCTCCAGGAAGGCCTCCCTGCCTGCCTAGGCTAGGTCACGTTTCTCTCCTGTGTGCTCCCATGGCTCCTGTAGCTACACAGCACTTGCTGCAGCCTATTGAAATGATCTGTTTTTATGTTCAGAGAGTCACACTTACTAGGAATATATCCATTTGGTCTTGTATCCCTTGGTCCCAGCAGACTCAAAAAATGACAGTATTTGTTGCAGTTACTGTCTTTGTCATGGTTCGCAGTACTAATGTGGTCTCTATTGCACTTTGTGGCTTCGTTGCAACCTCCCTTCTTTGGAGGCAGCGTGGTAGATGGCTCCTGGGAATCCCATCCAGAAGACATAAACCACACCACGGAAAGTCATGAGGATCTGACACAGCCAGTGAGGGTTTTCTGGATGGAATCTCCAGGGAGGCTTGTAGGGATCCCCCAAGAGGCCCTGGTCCTTCATAGCCCAGAACCCACAAATACAAGACCTGGAGAGTTCCTGACCTGAACCAAACCCACATGACCAGACGGTGGCCATAGTAAAAGTTTCCACTGATGAATTGTCCCCAGCAGCCTCACCTCAGCCAGCATGCCAGGCTCGAGCAGGGTGCCTGTCTGCATTTAGAAATTCCTGTCTCTGAGAAAGCAATGTGTGCTGTGCTAAGTCACTGTAGACATGTCCACATCTTTGCGACCCAATGGACTGTAGTCCACCAGCCTCTGTCCGTGGGATTTTCCAGGCAAGAATACTGGGGCATATTGCCATTCCTTTCTACAGGGAATCTTCCCAACCCAGGGATCGCATCTGCATCTCTGACATCTCCTGCATGGGCAGGCAGGTTCTGTACCACTAGCTCCAACTGGAATAAGCCTTTATTATAGCAGAACTATTAAGTACACAGGACTTCAGATCCAGCAGGTCAAGTTTGCCCTGCCGCTCGTCAGCTGCGTGACTTTAAACAAGCCAAAGTAGGTGTCCTCATCATAAAAACTGACCGTGACAACCATAGATATAACCATGTGTCTAGCATATAATAGGTGTTCAGTTAACACCAGTTGCTAATTACCACTCAGTTTCAATGCTCCACTGCTGCACAGTATGTTATAAACCATTCATAGCAATAACCGAGCACCCTGGTTTTGAGCATTTCGCTCACATGTGCTCCATAAATGTACATTTTTTCCTGTACCGAAAGAGAGGCAGGAGTGGCTGGGAGGGAATGAGGGTAGGTTGGGGATTATGTCTATAAGCCATGAGTCCAGCTCACTTGAATCCCTGGGAGAGGTCAGGCTGACATCACACGGATTACCCTCAGAATTGTTTAGACCTTAGACGAGTGATTCTCAACCGGCTGACTTTGCTGGCCAGGGGACAGTTGTCAGTGACAATTTCTAGAGGCATCTTTGGTTGTCATTGGGAGAGGTTATGCTGGCATCTAGTGGGCAGAGGCCAGGGGTGCTGTCCAACATCCTGCAAGGCTCAGGACCACCCCCCTCCCACAAAGAATTACCCAGCCCAAAATGTCCGTAGCATCTATGTTGGAAAATACCTGCCTTAAACAATCTTATTTCGCAGTGTGAGGACGTCCTCAGAGTGGGAATGCCATAGTCCAGCCACATCTCAGCTTACGGATGAGGTCTTGGTCCAGTCTGTTTACTTAACAGGCAGGAAAAAAATGAAGTCCAGAGACGTGAAGCGAGCAGCAGAGCCTGGCCTCCAGTTTCAAATTCAAGTCACTTCCCGTGTCACATTCCTGCCATCTTCTGGGAACTGGAGATAAACACAGATGCCTTCAAAGGCAGTAGGTTTCTACCAGGGATGGAATTCCAAGCGGAATTCTTCTCACTGTTACTGATGATTGGGTCAAAATTGAATCAGACTGACTCTGGAGGCAGAGAATCAAACCACAACTCAGCCACTTCCTTCTTGTGTACCTTTCACAAGAGACCTTCGCCTGAGCCTCAAGTTCCTCATCTGTAAAATGGGCTTTCTGGTGCAGTGATTAAGAGAGGACTCGGACCACTTGGATTTGAATCCTCTCCACCACTAACTGGCTTGACAGGTTACCCAGTGGGGTACCCCAACAGTTCTTCATTTGCACGGATATTAAATGGGGACAGCCATAACAATGTGTCTTGGGGTTATAATAATTAAAAGAGGTGGTGCTAATGGTAAAGAATCTGCCTGCCAATGCAGGAGACATAAGAGACTCAGGTTCCATCCCTGAGTCGAGAAAATCCCTTGGAGGAGGAAGTGGCAACCCACTCCAGTATTCTTGCCTGGGAAATCCCATGGATAGAGGAGCTTGGCAGGCTACAGTCCATGGGGTCACAAAGAGCTGGACACAACTAAGCGTCTAAGCATGTAGATAGAAAAACTCCAAATAGTGCCCAGCTCATAGGATGCTCTCAGTGCATGTTGGCTATTCTGGTCAATACTGTTATCATCTTTAAGGATTTGGGGGGAAATTAGAAATAATATTTGCAAATCATCTGGTACAGAATGGGTGTTTGACTATTTTGGAAATTAATGGATTAAATGATTAATTTCTTAACCACTCCAAGAACACCAAACCAGCAGCTCTGAGTCCAAACCCTTCAACCCTGAAGCTCTGGCTGGATGTTAAGAGTCTATTTCTATTCTGTAAAAACATCTATTTGCCTAGTTTTTTAAAAACTTCCACATGTAAGTGATATTGTATGGTGCTCGTCTTTGATTGACTTCACTTTGTGTAATAATCTCTAGGTCCATCCATGTTGCTGCAAATGGCATTATTTCATTCTTTCTTATGGCTGAGTGATATTCCATGGTTGGAGGAGGAAACGGCAATCCACTTCAGCATTCTTGCCTGGAGAACCCATGGACAGAGGAGCCTGAAAGGCTACAGTCTACGGGGTCACGAAGAGCCGGACGCGCCTGAGTGAGTGAGCACACAATTCCACGGCACGAATGTATGCAAGCGTGCTCGTCACTCAGTGACTTCTGACTCTCTGCAGCCATGTGGACTGGAGCCCGCCAGGCTCCTCTGTCCATGGATTCTCCAGGCAAGAATACTGGAGTGGGTTGCCATTTCCTTCTCCAGGCGATCTTCCCAACCCAGGGATCGACCCTGTGTCTTCTATATTGGCAGGCAGATTCTTTACCACTGCACCACCTGGGAAGCCCTAAATATATCACATCTTTACCCATTCTTCTGCTGATGGACATTTAGATTGCTTCCATGTCTTAGCTGTTGTAAATAGTGCTGCGTGTATCTCTTTGAACTAGACTTTTCTCCAGACGTATGTTCAGGGAGTGGGATTGCTGGGTCCTATGGTAACTCCATGTTTAGTTTTTTTAAGGAACCTCCATACTGTTCTCTATAGTGGCTGCCCCAATTGACATTCCCACCAACAGGGTAGGAGGGCTTTCTTTTCTCCACCCCCCTTCCAGCATTTATTATTGGTAGTCTTTTTGATGACAGTCATTCTGACTGGTGTGAGGTGGTCCCTTATAGTTTTGATTTGCATTTCCCTAATAATTAGCAATGTGAAGCATCTTTTCATGTGCCTCTTGGCCGTCAGTATGTCTTCTCTGCTGGCTGGATTTTAGAATCGCCTGTGAAACTTTAAAAAGAATACTCTGGGGGACTGATTAAAATACCTTAGGGGGCAGAGCCAGCTCAGTGAATAACCCAGGGTGATTCTCGTATGAAGCCAGGCGACAACAGTTGGGCATAGCGCCCCCTCCTCTTGCTGCTGGCCGTATCGTACTTTGCTTCCAGGTCCTAGAATTTGTACTTTGTCACTTTCTATCTCCCCAGGGCCAGGAACAGTGACAGGCACATAGAAGGTGCTCAGTGAATTATTTTGTTATGTTCATTAATCCGTTCATTTATGAAAGAAAATTCCAGGGCAAGTTTGTGGGGGTGAGTCTACTGAGTTGCCACTGCCACCTGCTGGCCACTCTGCTGCACTACAGATAACACTCAGGAGTCAGGGGAACAGCTTCACCAGGATCTCGTCTCAGAAGAGAGACCATGGGGCTAGGGTCTCATCTGAAGGCTCAACACGGGAAGGAGCCACTTCCCAGTTTGCATGGTTGATGGAAGGACTCAGTTCCTTACCACCATCACCCTCAATGCCTTGCTACATGGCCAGTTATTGCTCCGAAGACAAGAGTCCTCTAGCAAGACAAAACTACAGTCTTCAGTAACAGCCTCACAGAAGTGACAGCGTTTCTTCTTGTGATTTTATTGGTTGGGAGTGAGTCACAGGTCCTGCTACAAAGAGCATTAATGTCGCAGGTGAAAATTGTTAGGGTCCGTCTTAGCCTTTCCACTGCACCCTCCTTTAGATAGAAAGGGGAAGGGCATTTCAGGCAGAGGGAACAGCATCAACAAAGCAGAAATGGGTGAAATAGTGTAACCCACCTGGCACAATATGACTAATTCGATGTAAAGCCAGGAACCAGCCAAGAGGAGGGCAAGAAGCAGACAAAACTATAACAGCCCAACAGGAGAACCTGCCTCTTCCCCCAGTGGAACAGAATCACCAGCTATGAAGTAATAAAAGACCCGCCTACTCCATGTTCTAAGCTGAGGACCTGAAGAGTCAGATTGATGACAAGCTGGAGAATAGTACCACTAAGCTGTAGAAATCACTCAGCTATTACAGGACTCCTTCAGGAAAAAGAGACAGCATGTCATCTCTTCCGAGAAGTTCCCCTATCAAGTGAGCACCAAAAGCTGTTGACAGAAGCTGGTTTCTCGGAAACACGGGTGGCAAGTACAGCTGTGATATGTAAAGACCTGGGTCTTTGTACAGCAAAGCAAGATCCAGAAGGAAAGAAACGTTTTTGGATTTGGCATGGAGAAAAGGAAACCTTTGTTCTCTGTGCGAATGCAAAGGGGTTCTGCTCCTGTCGAAAACGGGATGGAGGTTCCTCAAAAAGTTAAAGCTGGAATTACTATATGGTCTAGAAATCTCACTTCTGGGTATAGACCCACAGAATTGAAGGCAGTGTCTCAAAGAGGGTTTGCACACCCATGTTTGTATAACAGCATTATCTCACGGTAGCCAAAAGGGGAAGCCGTTCAAGTGTCCATTGATGGGTGAATGAATAAGCAAGATGTGGTCTCTCTGTACAATGGAATATTCAGTTCAGTTCAGTCATTCAGTTGTGTCCGACTCTATGACCCCATGGACTGCAGCACGCCAGGCCCCACAGTCCATCACCAACTCCCAGAGTTTACTCAAACTCATGTCCATTGAGTTGGTGATACCATCCAACCATCTCATCCTCTATCGTCCCCTTCTCCTCCTGCCCTCAATCTTTCCCAGCATCAGGGTCTTTTCCAGTGAGTCAGTTCTTCGCATCAGGTGGCCAAAGTATTGGAGTTTCAGCTTCAACATCAGTCCTTCCAATGAATACCCAGGACTGATCTCCTTTAGGATGGACTGGCTAGATCTCCTTGCAGTCCAAGGGACTCCTCAGAGTCTTCTCCAACACCACAGTTCAAAAGCATCAATTCTTCGGCGCTCAGCTTTCTTCACAGTCCAACTCTCACATCCATACATGACCACTGGAAAAGCCACAGTCTTGACTAGACAGACCTTTGTTGGCAAAGTAATGTCTCTGCTTTTCAATATGCTGTCTAGGTTGGTCATAACTTTCCTGCCAAGGAGTAAGTGTATTTTAAGCATTATAGTCCATGGAGTATGACTCAACCTTAAAAAGAAAGAAGATTCTGACACATGCTACAACATGGAAGACTCTTGAGGACATCATGCTAAGTGCAGTAAGCCAGTCACAGAAAGACAAACACTGTGTGACCCCAGTTACATAGTGTTCCTAGAACAGTCAAAGTCATGGAGAAAGAAAGTAGAATGGTGGTTGCCAAGGGCTGGTTGGGAATGGCGATGGGGCATCAGTGTTTGATGGGGATGGTTTCCGTTTGGGAAGGTGAAGAGTTCTGGACATTGCACAGCAGTAGGAACGTATTTGACATACTCAACTGTACACTTAAAATGGTTAACATGGTCCATTTTATATTATAGATTTTACCACAGTTTCAGTTCAGTTCAGTCGCTCAGTCGTGTCCGACTCTTTGCGACCCCATGAATCACAGCACGCCAGGCCTCCCTGTCCATCATAAACACATTTTAATGTTTCAGGATTTGTAGTCTTGTATGCAAAGCAATTTTCACTGGGTGTCCATTCCATCCAAGTGCTGAAAAGGAGCTATATCACACGCTGGCCCTGGAATGGGTTAAACCAGCAGTTCAACTCTGCAATAATTCTTAAGCTAGTAGGCATCATTTACGATGCTCCTACTGTATATCTTGAGGTCATTTATGCTGCTCCTACTGTACACCACGCCCTGAGCTTCAAGTATGCCTTAACAGAGTTAACGCATGCCTTCACAGGCTCATCTCAAGTGGGAGAGACTGTTATTAAATACCGTGCAGCGTGGGCAGTGTTGTGGTGGAGGAAGCACCAGACAGTGGCTCAGTTAGGGCTGGGGGCACCAGGGAAGCTTCCTAAAGAGGAGACTTGAGGATTGCATGTTGAAAGACAAGACTTGCCCAGACTGGTTGAGCAGCTGAGGTGCAAGTTGAGAAGCAGGAGGAATAGTTCATAATTTACTGAGTCCGTCATTTACTGAGTCCCTACATTTCAAGGGCATGCTAAGCAGCTGTACACATTATCTTACTGAATCTTCCAAATCCCTATGAGATAGGTACTGTTACTATTTTACCATTGAGAAAACTGAGGCTCAGAGAGGTTGTGGCCCTTGCTGGAGGTCACACAGCAAGCAAGTAGCAGAACCCAGATTTTTTACCCAGATTCCACAGCTTAGTACATTCTACTGTGCCCACATGTAACCCAGACCCAGAGGTGGGAGAGGGAAAGGTGAATTTGAGACAGTTGAGTGCGAGGCGGGGTTGCAAAGAAATGATGCTGCAGAGCCTGGCCTCAGATCACACATGCTCTGAATGGGAGGCCCCAAAGGTTTGCCTCATCTCATCAGAGATCCTTTTGGCTTGCACTTCAGCGGAGGAGTCCCTGGCCTGTGACAACCCAGGGTTACCGGAGAACGGGTACCAAATTCTCTACAAACGACTCTACCTGCCTGGAGAGTCCCTCACCTTCATGTGCTACGAGGGCTTCGAGCTGATGGGCGAAGTGACCATTCGCTGCATCCTGGGACAGCCATCCCACTGGAACGGGCCGCTGCCCGTCTGCAAAGGTAAAGAACCCCGCCCCCTCCCAGAGTCCTGGGGACCGAGGGATCCAGAGATGCCGGGACTGACTTGCAGTGACTCTAAATCTGCTTTTAAAAGCCGAGCTACCGTGTTTCGCTACATCTAAGACACCACCGTTATTTTCTGCACCGCTGAGAAAGGAAATGGCTACCAATTAAACTATACACCGTGCTTCTCCGTGCTTAGCACTTTTGTTTCTACTTCCTAAATGAGCTTCGATTTTTATCATAAAGGAGAGGCAGCGTGTTTTTGACTCCTACTTGGACAGCATGGCTTACCCATTTCCCGCCGCCTGCAGCCCCTTCCCACAACCACCTGTTTCCCGAGGGTGATGGGTGTTCCCCTGTCATCTCTGGGGTGTTGTCCCGAGATGCTCACCCCATCTCCGAAGGCTGCTGGTCCTGGACTGATGGCTGCGCAGGCACAGGCTCCGTGAGCGCCACCTGGTGGCACTGACTGTCACACCCCGTGATTGTGAAGTGAGGGCGCTCGGTCGCGTCCGACTCTGCGACCCCATGGGCTGTAGCCGATCAGGCGCCTCAGTGCATGGGATTTTCCAGACAAGAGTACTGGAGTGGGCTGCCATTGCCTTCTCCACGGGATCTTCCCGACCCAGGGATCGAACCCGGGTCTCCCGCATTGCGGGCAGACGCTTTACCGTCTGAGCCACCAGGGAAGCTCAAGAAATATTTCTTTGAGCCGCTTTTCTTTTGGGGGGAGGCAAGAATACTGGAGTGGGTTGCCAGTCCCTTAAGACACCCCCATCTCCGAAGTGGTTAAAAGAGGGGAAATGTATTTTAGAATCAGTGAACTCTTTCTAATCATTGAACTTAAGTTATGACGTACCTAGTGAGATTTGGGTCCACTTACAGTTATTCGCATGTTTCAGAGAAGGCAATGGCAAGCCACTCCAGTACTATTGCCTGGAAAATCCCATGGATGGAGGAGCCTGGTAGGCTGCAGTCCGTGGGGTCACAAAGAGTCGGACACGACTGAGTGACTTTCACTTCACTCTGGAGAAGGGAAGGGCTACCCACTCCAGTATCCTGGCCTGAAGAATTCCACGGACTATATAGTCCCTGGGGTCACAAAGAGTCGGACACGACTGAGTGACTTTCACTTCACTTTCACACTTATTCGCATCTTTCGGAGAAGGCAATGGCAAGCCACTCCAGTACTCTTGCATAGAAAATCCCATGGATGGAGGAGCCTGGTGGGCTGCAGTCCGTGGGGTCACTAAGGGTCGGACACGACTGAGCGACTTCACTTTCACTTTTCACTTTCACACATCGGAGAAGGAAATGGCACCCCACTCCAGTGTTCTTGCCTGGAGAATCCCAGGGACGGGGAAGCCTGGTGGGCTTCCGTCTATGGGGTCACACAGAGTCGGACACAACTGAAGTGACTTAGCAGCAGCAGCAGCATTCGCATCTTTGAGGTGTGACATTCTTAATCGTGTCCTAAATACATTCAGTGCTGTAGGCAAGTGGATTTAACCTTTTAATATATTAATACCGTTTTTGAGAATCAGGCAGAAATTCTCTCAATTCTCTCCCCAGGGGAAGAGAAACATACAGTTCTACATTTCTCCTTGGGAACCCATAACTTGAGTAAATCCCCAAATGCCTGTTCACGAAGTTCAGCATTAGGGCTTAAAAATACTTTCCTGGCCAGAATGTCCACTTCTTGGTATAGGCACAGAGTAAGTGAAAAAAGCTATTCAGACCAACACTGGTTGTTTGTACGAAAGCGTTATTCATGAAAGGCAAAAACACCCCGAGTGTCCATCTGCTGATGAACAGATAAGCAGAATGTGGCATATTCATATCGGAACACTGGTCAGTCATAGAAAGGAATGAAACACGAACCTGTGCCGCAGTGCGGATGAACCTTCAAGAGGTTATGCTCAGTGAGAGAAGCCAGACACAGAAGGTCACATATTGTATGATTCAATTCGAGGGAAATGCCCAGAATAAGTCAATCCACAGAGGTGGGACTTGTATTAGTACATCCCAGGGACTGCGGGAGGGAGAGGTAACTGCTTAATTGATACTGAGTTTCTGTTTGAGATGATGAAAAGGTTTTAGAACTAAATAGAGGTGATGGTTGTACAACACTGTGAATGTACTCAGTGCCCCTGAATTGGACACAGAATTCAACTGGTTAATTTTATGTTATGTGAATTTTACCCATATAAAAAAGATTTTCCCTGAATCACCTCACGGAGGCCTCATGACTCTACTCTGAGATAGGTGAGCCATTTCACAGATGGGGACAGGGAGGCTCAGAGAAGTTAAGTGACTTTCCCCAAACCACACGGCTGGTAACAAGATCAATCTAGGCTTTGCACCCACCTCTACTAACGGTGAATTCCTTGCTTTTGAAACCCCACCAGGTTTGAGTTGGTCCTGGCCCCTCGGGTAGGACAGACTGCCCACCAGGAAAGACACTGCCTTGGGAAATAATTGCCTTTGTCTCTCTGCTCCATTTCCACTCTTGAGACCTACCCCACCAACTCTGTAAGGAAATAAATCACTTCCTCTTCCCCAAATAAATGAGGTTCATTGCTTATGGTCTGGATTTGGAGAAATGACTGAGCACCAATATAAAGCCACTTCCTGGGACTCAGGGACCCCAGGCTCCAGCCTGGCTCTGCCCTGGACCACCTTTATGACCTTGGGTGAGCCCCGCTCACCCCCCACGCCCGACTTTGGTTTCCCTTTGTGTGAGATAACTGGATGATCCTAGGTCGGGGCTTCTAAGGGAGATCAGTCCTGAGTGTTCATTGGAAGGACTGATGCTGAAGCTGGAGCTCCAATACTTTGGCCACCTGATGCAAAGAGCTGACTCATCTGAAAAGACTCTGATGCTGGGCAAGACTGAAGGCAGGAGGAGAAGGGGATGACAGAGAATGAGATGGCTGGATGGCATCACCGACTCGATGGACATGAGTTTGAGTGAACTCCGGGAGTTGGTGATGGACAGGGAGGCCTGGCATGCTGCAGTCCATGGGGTCGTGAAGAGTCGGACACGACTGAGCGACTGAACTGAACTGAACTGGGCTTCTAAGGGAGAGTCGGTGACTGGGTCAGCAGCATCAGAACCCTGGGGGACTGGCGAGAGTTTTGGACAGGCACCCCAGAGACGCCACCCTGCAAGCCCAGAAAAGGGCCCAGGAAGCTGCGTTTCAGCACGTGCTCCGCCTCCCCCGCCTCCTCTCCTCCCCCTCCCCTCCCCCGCCATCAGGGCCACTGATCACACTCGGCTCCACATCTCCTTCCAGTTCTAAGGTTTTATGGAAGCTCATGCCCCTGCCAGACACGCAGTCAAGGCCCCATTCATGTCTTGGGTGGAAAACATCTGCCTTAATCTTTTCCATTTTCCTAAAGCCCTGGCTCCAGAGATGTCTGATACACTATTTTTTCAGCTGGTATTGTTATCATCACTTGGTAATGATGGAAGTCAGATTCACTTTGACCAAAGTTCTAATTAGGAAGCCTTGGTATTAGATAGGATGTGAGGATCGCTGGGCCTTTGGGGGGGTCACTGCTTCTCATTACCTTATCTTACAATCTTTTCATCAAAGCCCTTCATGTTGGGGATTTACATCCTTGAACCCCACCTGTGTGGGTATATTTTTTAAGAGTTTTTTGATGTGGACCATTTTTAAAGTCTTTATTGAATTTGTTACAATCTTGTTTCTGTTTTATATTTTTGCTTTTTCACCATGGGGCATGTGGGACCTTAGCCCCCCAGCCAGGGATCGAACCTGCACCCCCTCCATTGGAAGGTGGAGTTTTAACCACTGGACCACCAGGGAAGTCCCTGTGTGGGTATATTCTTGTGCTCCGTTATCATGATGACTTAGATGCCAAAGCGTGAAGATGCTAGCCTCCAGCATCCTCAACCTCCAGGGGAGTTGTACAGTGAATAAACAAAGTCCAGAGAGTTCCAGCCTAAGGCAAATAATGAATGAAAATATGGAATATAAATCCTATATTCCAAATCAATACGAAATAACAGTGAAATTAGAAAGGTTCACATAAATGCATATTTCCAAGCAGGAGAACAGTTTCTCCTCTAGCGGGGCTGAGGATTGCAGATGTTTGACTCACCGCTCACCATCCTCAGCCTTTGTCCAACACAAAACACTAAAGAGATCAGAACTATGTAGCTAAGGGCAGAGGCCCGAGGAAGCCGAGCAGGACCAAATCCTGCCTCCATCACTTAGAAGCTGCGTGGTGTCGGAGAAATCACTTCCCTTCTCTGAACCTCTGTTAAGTGGAGATGATAATAGTAAGCACCTAACGGGATTGTCGTGTTAAGCGCAAATATATATAAAGGCTTTTACGCCCAGTATCTGACACGTGGTGAGTATTCAGTGGTTTCTGCCCTGTTCCTTTCATATGTCTCATCTTCTCTAAGGAGCGTAGGGAGGGAATGAGGCCAGGCATTCCCTCTAATTCCAGTAGCCCAAGATTTCAAACAGAGACAAATACAGCACTAACTTCAGCAAAGCAGGGCATGGACTTATGCACTTAATCAGGGGGTGGGGGAGCGTGGGGCAGGGGGGCACCTTCATTTCATACAAACAGAGTGAATGCACTTGACACCAACCAGTGCTCCAATTTTCTCTTTCAGTTAATCAAGACAGCTTTGAACACGCCTTAGAAGGTGAGTCCCACGAAGAAAAACACCGCATTAACCAAGTTAATAGCAGAAAGCAAGGGAAAGCCCTTGGCGATCCTTATCCAGGTGCTTAAAAAAAAAATTAAGCAAAAGTTCTGCCTTCACATTGCTGAAGGTAATTTGAAAACAGATGATGTAAAGAAAAAAAAAAAAAAAACATTGTGTTTGCAATTTACAGTCCTAACTATGACCAGAAAGAGATTAGACGCCAGTTCTGTTCACGATGATGAGCAGAGAACATCAGGGGGTCCACATGCCTGAAAAAGACACGCTCCTCTTTCAAACTTTTCAACCATGTGGTGCTATTTGGAGAACTAAATCCAGGAACACCTCACCTTTCATGCTGAGCAGGCTCCTGGTTTCAGGAGGGAAACCTCTTCCTTGCGGGATGGTTTTCCCTCCATCTTTTTCTTCCCCCAGATATAGCTATCCCTGCCCCACCGCCGGCCCCTTGTTTTTGTGTGTGTGTGTTTCTGATTTTTGGCTGTGCTGAGTCTTTGTTGCTGCACGTGGGCTTTCTCTGGCTGCGGTGAGCGGAGGCTGCTCTCTGCTTGCGGGGCACAGGCTTCTCACCGCAGTAGCTTCCCTTGCTGCGGGGCACAGGCTCTAGGGCGTGCAGGCTCGGTTTTACAGTTGTGGCACATGGGCTTAGCTGCCCCGAGGCATGTGGGATCTTCCCAAACCCAAGATCGAACCCTGGCCCCTGCACTGGCAGGCAGATTCTTAATCAAGGGACTGCCGGGAAAGTCCCTGTTTTCTATTCTTTTGTTAGAAATTCCCAAGCGAGACTTACTAATGGGGAACAGATGTTAACAGTGATACAGGATTTTGTCTTCTTTTCCCTTTTCAACCCCTCTCATAGGTAAAGTGTTCTGTTCTGTGTAACCTTTATCTGGTTTGGTCCAAAACCACTCAAGTCAGAAAAAAAAGATGTTTTGTTAAAAAAAAAAAAAAATAAGAATAAGTTTCAGGGCTTCCCTGGTGGTTCCATGGTAAGGAATCCGCCTGCCCGTGCAGGAGACGCAGGTTCGATTCCTGATCCAGGAAGATCCCACGTGCTACGGCGCAACCAAGCCTGTGCATGAGGACTGCTGAAACCGTGCTCCCTAGAGCCCGTGCTCCCCAACAGGAGGAGCCACAGCAATGAGAAACCCACACACCACAACTAGAGAAAAGCCTGTGCAGCAACGAAGACCCCACACAGCCAAAACAAATTAACTATCTTTTTAAGTTAACCGACTGGATGATTTCTAAATTATTTTTGGAGCCGCTCATCTTTCTGACTATACGCAGTTCACTTAGAATCTGGGGCAGTGGGAATTACATGTCATGAGTTGCACTCTCTTGCAACAGATGACATTTTAATCCACGCAGATGGAACTGGGGCTCAAGTGTGTATAGGAACAGAGCCTGTATTAGCCAGTCCGCTGGAAAAAGAGGGCATTTATGCTGTTAGTCTCGACTCAGGCTCTTTCTTTGCTGTCTTCCACCAACCAGTGAACCGTGAGAACGTCTCAAATCCTGGGGGCATGATGTTCAGAGGGCATGATGCCATTGTGATGTTCTGTGCTCACGCATTTATCATAGGTATTAAAATTGATTTTTCAGGCCCAAACAGTGGCAGCTAATGGATTATAGATTGGCATGCAGCCGAGCTCTGTTAGACGTGGCCACAGAGAATGGCAGAGGAAAACGGACGTCAAGTGTCCCAAAGGGATGTGGGGCTTTGCTGGGAAAACACCCCCATCCCCCTTCACCTCCACGCTGAATTATCGTTTTCTCGTTGTTCAGTCGCTCAGTCATGCCCGACTCTTCGCGACCCCATGGGCTGCAGCGCACCAGGGTCCCCTTCCTTCACTGTCCCCCAGAGTCTGCTCAGACTCCCGTCCGTTGAGCCGACGGCGCCAGCCAGCCGTGTCACCCTCTTGTCAGTTGTCATAGCTCTTGTGATTTCTGCAGGCCACTGGGAGGTAGTGGGGGCTCCAGGTGAGGCCGGGAGGGTTACTGGGGTTGTGCAGCCATGGCCTCTGAGAAGCAAACCTGAGTCGTCACAGTTGGGGTGTCACGGGGTGTGTGGGTACCGAGCACTGACCTGGCTGCCCAGCGTCCTCTGCTGGTGAGTCTGATTAAGCGGGTCTGGGAGGGACCTGCCATTCTAGACACAGCCCTGTCTTCTCCATTGAAGTCGAGCAAATCTGCCTTTCCAGTTAGCACGTTGCGAGTTTTCTCCAAGTCTTCCCTTGTATTGGGTTTTAACCAGATTGTAACTTTTAATCACCTCGCCCCTTCCCGGAAGAAAATGAGTTGAAAGTGAAAGTCACTGAGTCATGTCTGACTCTTTGCAACCCCACGGACTGTACAGTTTATAGAATTCTCCAACCCAGAATACTAGAGTGGATGGCCTTTCCCTTCTCCAGGGGATCTTCCCAACCCAGGGATCGAACCCAGATCTTCCGCATTGCAGGCAGATTCTTTACCAGCTGAGCCACAAGGGAAGCCCAAGAACACTGGAGTGGGTAGCCTATCCCTTCTCCAGGGGATCTTCCCGACCCAGGAATTGAACAGGGATCTCCTGTATTCCAGGCGGATTCTTTACCAACTGAGCCGAGTTAAAAGCGTTTAATTCTCGGGATGTCTATGACCACCCCATCCAGGGTTGAGTCTGGGCTCTGTTGCAAAGGACCAGCCCCGTTTCCTCCAGTCTCTGCCTCTTCTCCCTTCTGGAGACAGCTCTCCAGGGAGGAAAGCTTTCACCCACTGCAGCATTGGCTCCTGGAGTGGGTGCAGGGCTGGGAGGGCGGGGGCCCTGTGCTGGGCGCCGGGTACCCTCACCAGCTGTGTGTTTAGTAGCAGAAGCGGCAGCAGAGACGTCTCTGGAAGGAGGGAGCGTGGCTCTGGCTATCTTCATCCCCGTCCTCATCATGTCCTTACTGCTGGGAGGAGCCTACATTTACATCACCAGGTACGGCGGGCTCCGGGTGGGGATGGGGGCTCTCAGCCCCTCAACGACCAGCAAGCTGAGGTCTCCTCGTCCAGCACAAGTCACTCTCTCCCCTTGACCGCCTCTCTCCAGATGCCGCTACTACTCCAACCTCCGCCTGCCTCTGATGTATTCCCACCCCTACAGCCAGATCACCGTGGAGACCGAGTTTGACAACCCCATCTACGAGACGGGGGTGAGTCAGCCTCCCTTCTCTCCCCGGGATCTCTCCCTCTTTGCTCTGAACTCATGGACATCAAAACAAGAAGTTTAATTTCCTTTTGCTCATGATGCCGCTGACAGAAAGGCGTGGCCAGTGGCTCATCCCCACCAAGACCCCTGTTGAGGTAACTGCTGCCCTTTTGGGGAGCTAATGACAAGCCTATGAGTCTGTTCGTTCTCAGCAGAAGGGTCACAGAAAGAAGGGGCTCTACCAGAGATCCATGGAGGGATAGCTGAGATGGGTCGGAGCCCAGCAGTGGCCTGGTGGCAGTGGGCAGCGTTCCCAAACATCTCATTAAATTCCATTCCTTATTGAGTGGCAGTGTGCACGTACCTACATATCTGAGCAGCAGGTCTTGTGTTGGTACTAAGAACACAGTTGAACCAAACAGACACAGTCCTTCCATTAATGAGTTTATAATCTCACAAAGGAGACAGACATCAAAATAATAACAGCCATAGGAGTGTTATTGGCCAGACACCTTAGATGCATAATCTCCGTGAATCCTTGTAACTCTTTGCGTTAGAGTCTTCTGTTATTCCCCACTGACTGGTGAGGACACTGTGGTTCAGGGAGAGGAAAAATAATTTGGTCAAGGTTGTCCACAGTCAGAACACAGAGCCTGCAGCCAGGATGCAAACTCTGTTCGATTCCATTCATCATTATGCTCCCCCCTCTCCCTTTGAACGTCAAATAGCGAAATATCCCAGTGAATATCTTAACTGCAACAAAGGATTCTTTTTAAGGGCTGTGAAAGAAACTGGATGGGGTGCTCTGAGTATATGATTGCGGGGTGGGGGGGCACCTGGAGGAGGTGGGAGAAGGCATCTCTGAGAAAGTGATCTACAGCTGAGACATGTACGGAGGCCAGGTCTTAGACGGTGGTTGGAGAAGACGCCGAGAAGCCAGGAGAGCGCATGCAAAGACCCAGAGGCCTGTATGAAGAGCCGATGACTACTCGTGATTCTGCAGCGTCCCAGCCCTTCAGTCCACTGTGTGATGCTGTACAGTCGTCTCCCAGTGTTTGGGGGGCATAAACTTGACTTGTTCCGTGTCCCTGCTAACCTTCTCGCACTCCCACTTACTCTGAGCTCCTGTGCTGGCTATTGATTTATGTGTGACAATATTATTGCAAATTTAGGAACCTGAAAAGGCACCCATTTATTGCTCCGTAGATTGTGTAGGTAAGTCCTCTCCTCCAGGACTCACAGGCTACAGTCAAGGTGTCAGTCAAGGCTACGTTCTCATCTGAGGCTTGACTATGGAAGGATCACATCCAAGCTCACATGGTTGCTGATGGCATCCAGTTCCTTGCGGGTTGTTGGACCGAGGGGCTAAGTTTCTTGTAGGCTGTCAACCTCAGTTCTTTTCCATGTGTCCCTCTCATAGAACGACTCACAACATAGCAGCTTGGTTTTTCAAAATCAGAGAGAGAGAGTCCCCTTGTAAGAGGAAGCCACAGCCCTATATAATATAAAGTACTGACATGACATCCTAACACCTTTTGTGTATTCTGTTGCTTAGAAGCAAATCATAGGTTCTGTCCACAGTTAAGGGGAAGGGATCATACAAGAATGTGAAAACCAGGAGGGTGGGGATCATGAGGCCCACCTTGGAGTCTTGCCACCACAGTCTCATCTACCGTGAAACCCAGACAGAATTGCTTATCTGTGTTGACCCAGTGGGAAATACAGACTTCCATTAAAGCATATGACAGCAACCCCTTCCAGGTCCAAGTCTCTGACTTCCCGTATCTCCCTTCTCTGCCCTGGGAGCCCGGAGTGTATTACACACACTCAATGAATACTGTAGAATTGGAACTAATTGCTGCCTAACATGTTGTGGTCATTTTAGATTTGCCACTGGTAAGACAAAGTCATATGTTATTTTACACATATGTAGCTTGTTTCTGAATCCTCAAAGAAGGTCAAGCTGATGAAAAATAGTACTTTAGAGAGTAGAGAGTAGACCTTATTAAGACATGTGTATCATTACGTGAGTAGACTTTTGTGTATCAGTCACCTAGAACTATGATAATGCTGAGTAACGAACAGCCCCTAAAGTCAGTTGCTCAAAGCAAAAAGCGTTAATTTGCTCATCAATCCATGGGACAATGTTTTTGGCTAGTTTCAGCTAGGCAGTAGTCCTGGTTCAGCAGCCGTCACGGACACATCTGGGACTGGCTTGTTAGCTGACGACCCAACTCTGCTGTCCAGAACTCTCATTCTATCATCAGCATCTTGATGGTGCTAGAGGCCATCAAGGCATGCTCCGCTTACGTTGATAGTAGAAGGGCAGACACAGGCAGAAACACACACGCACTCTTCAAGCCCCACTTTACCATAACCCACTGGCAAAAGCAGGTCAAGGTCAGAGTCAAGAGCACTGCAAAGTCCTCTGTCCAGTGTTGGATACAGAGAGGAGTGAAGATCCAGAACCATGCCATGAGTCACTCTGCCACACAAGGCGTCACCAGATCTGTGCTTCTCTCTCTCGCAGGAAACCAGAGAGTATGAAGTTTCCATCTAGAGAGAGCTCCACGTGAGACGGGGACTTACAAATACGAACTCAACTACAACCTCCTCGAGAGACTCATCCAGAGACCATGTGGCATTTGATGGAAACCCCGGAGTGTCGGCTGGCTTTTCTTTAGACTCTTTACTGGAGACTTACTGTTTTCTTCGCTGTATTTATTATATTTAAAATCGAGTTTAGGTGTGTGGTCAGATGTATTGCAGCTGCAGCCAAATTCGTGGCACGGCCTCAGTCGTGAAGACGGGTGGAGGACCTGTAAAATGGCAAACGCAGCAGCTGAGGGAAGAGGGAAAAAAAAAAAACAGAACACAACAGGCTGTCTCTCCCATAAGCAACTATGGCTGCATCAAATTGCATGCATCTTCAGGATCCATGCCCATGGTGTTTTCGTACAAATCTAAGTCCCAAGGTTAGGTTGGAAAGGGGTGTTTCTTCTTGGATTAACTGGGGTTGGAATTTGGCACGGAGACTTAAACAGCTCTGCTCCAAAATCAATCTGCATCCTTCCTTCCAACTTCCCAGGCTTCTCAAAGGACTCTCCCCAACCTCTTCCCCCCTGGCCCCTCTGAGGGCAGCAAAGTTGTTACATGAACATTCTTTTTCACCACCCCAGCCTCCCTGGCTGCTGGCAAACTAAGAAAATGTTTTCTTTCTATAAAGGTGACAGATGACAAAGGAAAGTTTTTCAGAGAAGATGAGCGATTTGAGTTCCAGTGAAGAACTGGATGAGGGGGATCGCTGGGTAGGGGAATGAAGTGGATAAAATGTTCTTTTCCATGACACTCTTGCAATGATGAAAGAGCAGGTAATTTATGCCCCCAGGGCCAGAATCAATCACCGTGTTCAGCAAGGCCACCCTCAGGCTGTGATGATTGATCCGTGTGCTTTGGAGGCATGAGGAATGTTGCCTGTATAGTTGAAAGGGTGTGGGGTTGCGCGGGAGGAATCCAGGAATGAGCTCTGATGCCCTCCCGGGATGCTGGAATGCCAGAGCCCTTAAAATAGTGGAGACTCAAGCAAGGTGGCACCTTCAGAAGACCCTTACAGTTAAGTATTCTAGAGGGAGGGTCCCATAGGAAGAAACTGCTCTTCTGTTTTCAGAAGCTCTGCCCAGATGTTGAATGGTGGTGTGAATGCTTGACTATGGAGGTGCTTAGGAACAGGAATGGGGATTTAAACCCCCCATGGCATTCCGTCATACGATTCGCACTCCAATGAGGAGAGAAGGAGAAGTTTCAGGCCAGAAAGGGATTCTCAGCAGCTCATTAATCCTGTGAGCATCCTGGTATTTTATCAGGGTCCTTCGCCCCACCACAGTAGGACTGGTGAGCGTGTGATTATCTGGAAGATTTTTTTTTCTAAATATAGGTGTAAAGAGAAGGCGAGGGGTAAGGATGCTTGGAAGTAATAGCCCACATGAGGCTGGTTCATCTCCAAGTGATGGCCAATGGCTCAGAGAGGTGCCCCGCCTGGCGGCTTTGGGTCCTCTTTGGCACCTTCTCATGCTCTCTAGAATTGTGTTAAATCAGCCAGTTTCCAAACATGAAAAGGCTTTTCAGGCAGCCCTGCCTTTGGGGCAGTGGCCTGGAGTCCATGTCTTGGACGCTTGCTTAGAAAGCCTCTGAAACAGAATAGAGCAGTTGGCTTTGCAGACACACAGACACATACACCCTCCTCCCAGCAGGACCATGGACCTCAGTCTCGGGGGGGGTCTGAGGCCCACTATATTTTCCTTCCGCCAGAAAAGGATCCTGCAAACTTGCTCCTTCCAGCATGCACTCGTGATGCACAGCAAGAGGTCATAAAACGCTGCCTTCCAGGCACCCAGAGTCCACCTCATTCTATGAAAGAAACAGAGGAGAAATGTTCCAGACCATTAGTGAGCAACGTCATGTCTGGAGAAACAGCAGCAATGCAAATAATGCAAACCCTTTTAAAAAAAAGGCAGAATCCAATCGTTGCTTTGATATCTATTTGTGGCTGATTTAGCCCTAACCCTGGGTCATCCAGAATGAAGAAGTCTATTAATGACATTTAATATTAGAACAGACTATGGTTATGTGAACACTAAACGTTTGCCTTTCATACAGACTGACAAAAAATAAAATCTTTATTCTAACCCCATTCCCTAAAACTGGCCAAGCCATGGCCTAGGTGTTCTTATTGGCTGTTGGAAGGAGTAGAGAGGTGGAGTTCTGTTTTCTTTTGTTTTTTGGTTTTTTTCAGGATTCCAGTGTATCAGTTCTGTCTTAGTAGTACAGCTTCTGTAACCATGTTTTAAAAGTTTGTTTAAGCCGAAAGTTGGATCGTGCAAGCTTGACAAGGTATAGTGTGATTGAAGGACAGGTTGGTGTCTATTTTTCTTTTTCAAATATCTGAATGTGTCTTTGTAAAATGTAAAGGTGAAACAAATCATGATAATCGTGCCAAAAATTTACCAGGCATCTCACTTCAGCTCCTGTCATGTCTGTTTTTCTAAGATCAATGTTAAAATCTGCTGGGATTAAATATTTTTGAATAGGCTACAATCCTGAGAAACTCGAGAACGGACTGAACCTTCCTACAAGCTACCCTTTGTAAAACATCGGGGAAATACGTTTACAGAGATTTGAGCTTCAAAGAATGCATGTGATGGTGTGTATTACATGCTAATTCGTATAAGCTGTATCTGCCAGCTACCACCTTGTGCTTTAAAAGGCACACACTCAATCCTCTTCAGCTTGGAACTCATCTTTCTGCTTTTTTCAAGGGTAGAGGGTAGAATTATTTAGCCAACATAAGTATTCCGGTTGCTATTTGATGGCCATCCTTACTTAGTTCCACAGACATGCTTTAAAAAATGATCTTTTGAAGCCAGCTCCTTGGAGAGCCTGCAGAACCTCAGGCTCATAGCTTTGGAAACTGCCAAACAGTCCAGCAGGAACCACAGTGGCTGCGTGACCCAAATGGTTGTATAAGCGGGCGGGACTTGGCAAACCCATGGGTAGATTGAGGCTGAGAATGAGCCCTGGGTAAAAATGACCTTTTCTTTGGGGTCGACCCAAAGGGTCTGACTTTCCTATGCTTTTTGACGTCACTGGGTGATTTGAGGTCAGGTTTTATTGAGTTGTTTAGAGCCCCCAAAGGTAGGTAGGTTTTCTCCTGAGGAGTTTTCATTTCCATTTTTTTTTGCCCAAATGAAACGCAAAACAAACTTTCTAAGCTAAAATAATGAAGTCATTTTCCACTTTGTATATATTGATGCTAATAAAACAAATGAAAAATAGTCAAAGCTATGGGGGTTTTGTTATAAACACTCCAGGATGGCACCGAGGGAACTGTTTCCTGCTTCTGGGGATTTGATTGGGGTGACACATACTGACACTTTGATGCCAAGGCAGGACTGCCAACTCAGGAACGGTTCTGGGAAGGTGCAGAACAGTGTGTCCACTGCCATCATCAGACACACCACCATCCAGGACACACCAATAGCATCCATAAAAGAGCAGGAGAACAGAGATGTTTCACTTCAAGCCCAGCAAATTCTCCATCCTCTACCTTTTGTTCTCTGTGGATTGGAAGATGCCCACCTGTCTGTTGGAGAAGACTCTTGACAGTCCCTTGGACTGCAAGGAGATCCAACCAGTCCATTCTAAAGGAGATCAGTCCTGGGTGTTCATTGGAAGGACTGATACTAAAGCTGAAACTCCAATACTTTGGCCATCTCATGCGACAAGCTGACTCACTGGAAAAGAGTCTGATACTAGGAAGGATTGGGGGCGGGAGGAGAAGGGGACGACAGAGAATGAGATGGCTGGATGGCATCACCAACTCGATGGACATGAGTTTGAGTCAACTCCGGGATTTGGTGATGGACAGGGAGGCCTGGCGTGCTGTGATTCATGGGGTCGCAAAGAGTCGGTCACGACTGAGCAACTGAACTGAACTGAACTGAACTGAGCCTGTCTCCATTTGACAAAGCGATGCTCCAGGTGGTACTGGGAAGAAAGTAGAGAAATCCTGATAGATGACCGCAAGCCAAGATTCATGCCAAGAAATGACAAGTGCCAGGAGGAGCCAGGGGATTGGGGGTGAGCGATCAAGGAGGTGATTTTAGAGGAATAGAGCCATACCGGGCTGTTGGGGAATCCTCGGGGCAGAGGGAGGCCGATGGTAGTTTGTCCTCTTTGAAGGACAAAGCCAGTGTGGCTGGAAGGTGGCGCGAGGGGGTTGCTTGGCGGGAGAGGGGCGGAGAGGGTGGGAGGGGACAGACCCCAAGCAGGGAGACAGGACTGGACCCTACGTTTAATGTTCTCTGGCGGCCACTTGGGGAATCGAATCCAAAGCTTAAGTAATTCTCAAGGATTAGGGGAACAGGGTCTCTACGGTCGCTCTAGATCTCAGGGACAACTCACAACAAATGGAGAAAGGGCTGGGGAGGCACGTGCGGCAGCATCCCTGTGGGGAGGGCGTGCCCCTTCCTCGCAGCTGTCCAATCATCTTCCGCGATGAAATGAAGGGGCGGGGCTTCTGATAGGTCCTCTGGGGAGAAGCTCCCTAGGGGGCGGGGCCGCCGGTGGGGCCAGGGTGGGGCTGACTCCCCCATGGGCCTGTCACTCAATCACTCCTGGAACAGAGACACGGAGGAAGGACAGACAAGATAAAGGAGAGGGGAAGGTAGTGTGCCTCGGATACTTTCGGAAACCGAGAGTCTGTTTCCCAGGCCCCACTGCCTGCAGGTTTAGAACAACAGTGGAGAGACAAGAACTCTCCCTGAGACTGGAACCCACCCGCACCAGTAAGTGCGCTTCAGACAACTGAGCAGGATGGGCTGCCTTGGGCCAGGAGCAAGACAACCCCAAGGCAGTGACCAATGAGAGCGCTCCCAGGATAGTATAGTAACAATAACCATTCTAGTAATAGCCACTAGCTTTCGTTCACTGCGTGACATTTCCTTTTTTTCTACACTTTAAATTTGTTGTTGTTTAGTCGCTCAGTCCTGTCCAACTCTTTTTTGATCTCATGGGCCGTAGCCGGACAGACTCCTCTGTCCATGGGACTTCCCAGGCAAGAATACTGGAGTGGGTTGCCATTTCCTCCTCCAAGGGATCTTCCCCACCCAGGAATCAAACCCTCATCTCCTGCATTGACAGGCAGATTCTTTACCACTGAACCACCGGGGAAACCTTCTCTCTTTTGGGTTTCCTAGTTATTTGATGCCCTTTAATCTCCGACTGGATGGACATGAGTTTGAGTGAACTCTGTGAGTTGGTGATGGACAGGGGGGCCTGGAGTGCTGTGATTCATGGGGTCGCAAAGAGTCGGACACGACTGAGCGACTGAACTGAACTTAGTAAAATTATTGTCATTCTCTTCTTACAGATGTGGTGTCTGAGGCTCAGAGAGGCCAAGTCACTCGCCCAAGTCCACACAGCTCATCCATGAGGGAAGGGACGCAGGAGGTCCGGCTCCTGGTCCATGTCCAGGGTAGGAATGTCGGCAGGCCAGCCTGAGCAGTGCTGCTCCCTCCTGGAGCACCCAGAACTCAAGCAGGCTTTTATCCCGTGGACGCCCTGAACGCAGTGCCAGCCTCACTTGGCTTTGTCCCAGGAGGTGTTTGGCTGGACTCAGCAGTGGTGAGGAGCTAGAGCTCTGAGTCTGAATCTTGACTCAATCAATGATAAACAGCGTATTGGGGTGAGGGACCCCAATAGGGAGGAGATGTCTTTCTACATCACTGTGAAGCTCCCTGGTATGGGGCTTCTGCATCCCTGTGTGTGGGAGGAAACGTTACTGTCTTAAAAGTGATAGGATGTTGGGGCAGACACTGAAAGTTACCCTATCCAATGTCTGTTTCTCTGCTCTCTGCTAATAGAACTTCAGTTTTGCTCAGCAACAACAGCAGCCATGAGGCCATCTTCCAACAACAGGTCACGGTTGGTTTCAATCATGACAATCCTGTTACCCATTTCCCCAGCCTCCTTTGGTGTCAGGCTTGATCCTCTAACCCCTTCTGGTCAATGAGCATTAGCTGAAGTTGGCTGTGTGTGTGTGTGTGTGAGTTGCTGGGGAGGGAGGGTTGTCTAAGAAAGTCTTTGCCTTCCTGGGAAGAGGGACAGACTCAGCTAATACAGCAGCAACACCCCCACTCCCTGTTTCCTCCTCTCTGAACCCAGGCATGATGCTTCAGGCCGTGAGTGCCCATCTTGCAGTGAGAGACTCCAGCATGAAGACCAAGGCCAGACGCTAAGAATGGACAGGCACTAAGTGGATCGAAAACTCTGGGCCTCTGGCGGCGCCAACGTCCACCTACCGGTCCCAAGAATAAGAATGCATGAAACCAGCTCCATGAACACAGGTGGTGGTTCTGTATGTTCAGAAACTGCATAGACAGAGAAAATATTTCACCCAAGCAGAACCTAAAAGCAAAGATAAGGTATGAATGCCACTTTCTGGAAAGTTCTATCACTGTGTCAGCTCCTGTGCCCCCACCAACCTCCCATTCCATCTCTCACCTCCCTCGTCTTCCCTCTTCTCCCCATCTTTCTCTCTCCTTGTTATGAGCCTGTCCAAGATTCACTAACCTTCTGACCTGAAAGATGGCACAGGACAAAAACAGTATTTTTAATATGAATTTCATGGCTTATAAGTTTTAAAGACCTATTTTTTATTTCCTCACATTTCTAAGTTTTTATTTACATTCAACTAAGAAATACCCATTTTATTTATTTTTTAACACAACTTAAAAAAAAACAATAAAAGTCCTTTATCTATTTTTATTTTTTTTTTTTGGCCACACCCTATGGCAGGCAGGGTCTTAGTTCCCCAATCAGGGATCAAACCCATGGCCCCCTGCACTGGGAGTGCAGAGTCTTAACCACTGGACCACCAGAAAGTCCCAGAAATTCCCATTTTAAGACAATGCTATTAATACTACTGTTGGCAACATTGTTGCCTGACACATATTCAGTTCAGTTCAGTTCAGTCGCTCAGTCGTGTCCGACTCTCCGCGACCCCATGAATCACAGCACGCCAGGCCTCCCTGTCTATCACCAACTCCCGGAGTACACTCAAACTTATGTCCACAGAGTCAGTGATGCCATCCAGCCATCTCATTCTCCATCGTCCCCTTCTCCTCCCGCCCCCAACCTTTCCCAGCATCAGAGTCTTTTCCAGTGAGTCAACTCGTCGCATGAGGTGGCCAAAGTATTGCAGTTTCAGCTTTAGCATCAGTCCCTCCAATGAACATCCAGGATTGATCTCCTTTAGAATGGACTGGTTGGATCTCCTTGCAGTATAAGGGACTCTCAAAGAGTCTTCTCCAACACCACAGTTCAAAAGCATCGATTCTTCGGCGATCAGCTTTCTTCACAGTCCAACTCTCACATCCATACATGACCACGGGAAAAACCATTGCCTTGACTAGACACATATAGGCATTCTTAAATATTTGTAAAGAAAGAATATCAACCAAAGTATGACTGGTTGCAAGGGTCTGGGTAGCTTTCAACCACCAGGTGGCAACCTCTGCCTGGTTTTAGTTGAAGATCTGCTGCTGCTGCTAAGTCACTTCAGTCGTGACCAACTCTGTGTGACCCCATAGACGGCAGCCCACCAGGCTCCCCCGTCCCTGGGATTCTCCAGGCAAGAACACTGGAGTGGGTTGCCATTTCCTTCTCCAATGCATGAAAGTGAAAAGGGAAAGTGAAGTCGCCCAGTCGTGTCTGACCCTTAGCAACCCCATAGACTGCAGCCTACCACGCTCCTCCGTCCATGGGATTTTCCAGGCAAGAGTACTGGAGTGGGGTGCCATCGCCTTCTCTGAGTTGAAGGTCTACCTAATCCTAAAGAAACACAGGCACGCTTCGCTGCCTGTAGGTCATTCCCTTTGGACAAAGTCATCTGATGAGATGTATTGTTTCTGATACAATGG
Organism: Moschus berezovskii; assembly: GCF_049115385.1. Lineage (NCBI taxonomy): Eukaryota > Metazoa > Chordata > Mammalia > Artiodactyla > Moschidae > Moschus > Moschus berezovskii. The sequence goes on from NC_142478.1 coordinate 69,373,873, forward strand.
TTTTCGATTTGAAGGATGAGCGCACTGCCCTTGATTCTTGACAGAGACAGAGAAACAAATATCACTGGTTCTTCCTCCTCGCCCCGGAAACAGACCCCGGCCGGAGGTGTCATGGTTAAAAAATGGGCTCACCTTGGACCCAGGGCTCATATAGTTTCACCCTCAACCACTCTAAGTTCACAAAGTGTTAGTCACTCAGTCATGTCTGACTCTTTGTGACCCCAGGGACTAGCCTGCCAGGCTCTTCTGCCCATGGGATTCTCTAGGCAAGAATACTGGAGTGGGTAGTCATTCCCTTCTCCAGGGGATCTTCCCCACCCAGGGATTGAACCCAGGTCTCCTGCATTGCAGGCAGATTCTTTGCCATCTGAGCCACCAGAGAAGCCTGGTGAGAATTAAATTCTATTGACAGTCCCTCAAGGGAACTGAGGGGGAGGCATATCTTCCAAGGAAACTGATTTAAAATCTTCTGTCTCCAGTTCTGTCCCCAAGAGTTCCTGGGCACCTGTCCTCATTTCTCTCCCTCCCCAAATTTCAGCGCACTCTCCCACTCATAGAACTGGGGCCCGCTGCTCACCACCCCCACCCGCTACCGGACATCTTACTTCCTTCCACATAGGGTCGCCAAATTTAGAAAATAAAACTCTAGGACACCAGTTAAATTTGAAAATCAGATATTTAAATATATGTAACTCAGTAGTGTAAGTAAGTTCTGGGTCTGTGAGCACCTGAGTACCCTCTGAACAATCAGAGTTTCCTTGATTAGTTCCAAGATGGTCATATGACCCAAGCTGAGCCAGTGGGAAAGTGCAGTTAGGGATATACTTATACTAAAATGTATTCATCCTTTATGTGAAATTCACATTTAACTGGATATTTTATCTACCAACCCTACCACCCTCTTCTGCAAAAGCAAGATATGCCTTTTTATTTCCCCAACCCCAAACCAGGACCTGTTTCCTCAACTGTTTCAGGAATGGGGGTTAGCAGAAAGGGTAGAGTTTGTTACTTTGAGGTCATTCATAAATGCCACATATTTATTTCTGTCTTTACATTTTTGCTTGCATGTGAAATATATACATGTATAAAAATAGCCCAGGCAGATTAAAACAATTCACACAACCCACCAGACTAGCAAGTGAGCTAATAACCTTCTCAAGTCTAGTCCCACATCCTTAAAACAGTAATATTCACTGTGCGATGGGTATCCTTCCACACCATTCCCTTTGCTCCTAAAAACACAAAGGAGAACTTTCATCAAAAAAGAGAAAAAATTCTGCACCTTGCTTTTTAACAATCCCCCTTGATAGCGAGAGGACATGTCTATCCTGAGCACCTCACCAGGTCATTACACAAAGCTCCAGCTCATTCTTTCTAAAGCTGAGTTATAGCCCGTGGTGTGCGACATCATAATTTATTCTACTTATCCCACAGAAATACAAGGCCCAGGGGTGGAGGATTTTTGTACAAGGTTGCTTCTTGCAGCAGAATGTCGTGTCACAAGCTAAGGAGAATGTGAAGGACAGTCAGTAGGGAGCTGCTGCTTTATTTATCTGAAAGACTGCCAGCAGTTCCAGGGTCTTTTTTTCTTATCAGTCGGACTCTAACCCGGGGTACTGCGGGATCCCTCCTGGAAAGAGACTCTTCCATCTGAACCTCTTCTCTACAATGAAGATGTACTCAATCTGCCTCAGTTTCCCTCCCCCAGAGTCCCTCCTTCCTGACTTTCAACTATTTTCTACTGGAGGGTCCTCTGGGAGGTTTATATAATCAAAATGATTTCATCAGATTATGAGGCAAGAAACACAATTTTATCCCCAAATCACGGGTAACCAACTGTCTATCTCTTAAGAAATTGCTGGTACATTTTGGTCTATATCCCAACATTTTCCAAAAGGAAAGTTCCTTTTACGCAGAAAGCACTCCACATGCTGGTTGTAATGGAAACCAAGGCTCCCTTCTCTTCCTAAGAGCTCCACCATTTTACTTTGGGGAGCCACTGGGAGAGAGAGGATCTCAGTCCACGTGCTTGGGTGGAGCCACCCTACAGCCTGACTCTCGGAGCAGACCGCAGCCTGGCCAATCAGAGACTCCAGGATTAGCTCAGAGATGACCACATGACCCAAAGTGGCCCAATGGGAAACAGGCTCAATCTCCAAGGGGAGTTGCCAGGCTCCAAGAGGGATGCCCACACTTGCTGGCGGCCATCTTGCTTCCACGGAGGACAAGCTTGACTGTCAATGAGAAGAAGACCAAGAAAAACAAGGCCCAGAAGGTGGAAAAAAGACACGATTCCTGGTGAGGTGGTTAAGTCTCTGGGATCCGATTGGACTGAAAGTCAGACCCACTTCCTGTGGCCTTTGGAATCATCTGAACCAAACCTTCTCTTTGGGATGAAGCCAACTTGAGTTGGTTTCTGTCCATTGAAACTAAAAGATATAGTACTAAATGGAACACTATTTTTATGTCAAGTAGTTGAGAAAATATACATTGTGTTCGTGCCTCTCCCCCCAAACACACTTAGGCAGTCATATTCACAAAGCATCTATCTATCTATCTACCTATCTATATATCTGAAAATGTCAAGACCCACAGGTAAGACTCACATGCTCTGTGTGGCTTATGGGGCATCTGGATGCGCTAGAGAGATACACCTGGGAGCAGCTCTCAGCCAATGAGGGATGGAGTTGAGGGATTAATATCACAGTTCTCACTTCCCTTGGGAGGAATGTATGTTCTATGCTGTCCCCAGAGTTCCCAGTGCTCAGTTGTTGTTCAATGGCTAAGTTGCGTCCGACTCATTGTGATCCCGTGGACTGCAGCACGCCAGGCTTCCCTGTCCTTCACTATCTCCTGGAGTTTGCTCAAACTCATGTCCATTGGGTCAGTGATGTTCTCTGACCATCTCATCCTCTGCTGCCTTTTTCTCCTCTTGCCCTCACGCTTTCTCAGCACCAGGGTTTCTTACAATGAGTTGGCTCTTTGCATCAGGTGGCCCAGTGCTCAGAACACACTCTTTATGGTCTTCCTTCCCTCTGAGGGTTACTTGCCTATTGTCCTTCAGATGCTTCCTGGAATCACCTCCCAAACAATCCCTTTCAGTGTCATTTTTGGTAACTGAAAGTCAGGGTCCGGCTGCTCACAGCTCAAAAGCCACTGAAGGGACCAGGTTGGTGGAAAGGAAAGTTTACTTTATTTTGCATACCGGCATCCAGAAGAGGGTGGATGCCTGTCCAAAGGCAGACTGCCCTCCACTGACAGTCAGTGGGCATGGATTTTTATAGGCTGGGGGAGGGGGTTACATGCAGAAAAAGCACTGTCAGCTCTGACAGCCTTCTTGAAATTGGTCACATGGTGGTCTGACCTGCATCATCTTGACTGTTTTAAGTACAGTTAATCTTCCCTTCTAGGATTGGTTGGTTTCTTCCTATTTCCTTGAGGCCAAGTCTTGGAATTGTGGCAGCTTTCAAGCAGGTTTTAGAAAAGGCAGAGGCATCTATTTCTGCTTCATTGACTATGCCAAAGCCTTTGACTGTGTGGATCACAATAAACTGTGGAAAATTCTGAAAGAGATGGGAATCCCAGACCACCTGACCTGCCTCTTGAGAAACCTGTATGCAGGTCAGGAAGCAACAGTCAGAACTGTACATGGAACAACAGACTGGTTCCAAATAGGAAAAGGAGTACGTCAAGGCTGTATATTGTCACCTTGCTTATTTAACCTATATGCAGAGTACATCATGAGGAATGCTGGGCTGGAAGAAGCACAAGCTGGACTCAAGATTGCCGGGAGAAATATCAACAATCTCAGATATGCAGATGACACCACCCTTATGGCAGAAAGTGAAGAGGAACTCAAAAGCCTCTTGATGAAAGTGAAAGAGGAAAGTGAAAAGGTTGGCTTGAAGCTCAACATTCAGAAAACAAAGATCATGGCATCTGGTCCCATCACTTCATGGGAAATAGATGGAAAAACAGTGGAAACAGTGTCAGACTTTATTTTGGGGGGCTCCAAAATATCTGCGGATGCTGATTGCAGCCATGAAATTAAAAGACGCTTACTCCTTGGAAGGAAAGTTATGAACAACCTTGATAGTATATTAAAAAGCAGAGACATTACTTTGCCAACAAAGGTCCGTCTAGTCAAGGCTATGGTTTTTCCCGTGGTCATGTATGGATGTGAGAGTTGGACTGTGAAGAAAGCTGATGGCCGAAGAATTGATGCTTTTGAACTGTGGTGCTGGAGAAGACTCTTGAGAGTCCCTTGGACTGCAAGGAGATCCAACCAGTCCATTCTAAAGGGAGATCAATCCTGGGTGTTCATTGGAAGGACTGATGCTAAAGCTGAAACTCCAATACTTTGGCCACCTCATGCGACGAGTTGACTCACTGGAAAAGACTGATGCTGGGAAAGGTTGGGGGTGGGAGAAGGGGACGACAGAGAATGAGATGGCTGGATGGCATCACCGACTCTGTGGACATGAGTTTCAGTGAACTCTGGGAGTTGGTGATAGACAGGGAGGCTTGGCGTGCTGTGATTAATGGGGTCGCAGAGAGTCGGACACGACTGAGTGACTGAACTGAACTGATGTCCTGGCTACAGTCCGGTCATCATGTGGTTAACTTCTTCCACCAGGTGTGGGTTTCAGTATCAAGTACAGCTCACAGGATATGGCTCGGAATATTATCTATAGCCCTTGAGGAGGAACTGAGGGTCCTTGACTGTGCTTAATGACTAAACAATTACTGTTTTGTCCTGTCTGACTGCTTTTAATTTGCTCTTGCATTTTCTCATTCCTCTGATTAAACAGTCTTTAGCTAAAGTTTTTCCCAAAGACAAAAGACAGACTGAGGACTTGGCTGGGGGCTGGGGTGGGGAGGAGGAGAGAAGGACCAAAATGTCTTGACTCCGGATCTGCTTGGGGAGAGTACCTACCAGGAAAGCTACATCCCAACACAGGAGAACCGGAGCCCACTCCCACCCCTAGGCTTAGAACCCCGTTCTGGAGGAAATCCATCACGTGGTGCCCACAGCAGGGCAACCTGGTATGGTGTGTTAGCAACTTCAGAAAACAAACCAGGCTTACGAAACTGCAACGCCTCGCACCTGATGGTTTCACTGTGCATCAAAAGCTGAATTTATGAACTCGCTCATTCCTGTGCTCCTGGGGCTGTGCTTCGGGGGCATGATTTGTTGCTTCCTGTCAATCCTGCCCACGCCACAGGGTGTGAAAACGCCTATCTTTATGTGAAACCGCCTACCCCTGTTCAAAGTCTACTCCACTTTTCGTCGGTCTAGTCTCCCTGTCCACCAGAAATCCTGAAGCTGACGCTGCGTTTTCCTGAGCCTCACTTTCTGCCTCCTGTCCTGTTTGGAAGAGGAGTAGAGACAGACTGGCCTTGACGGTAAAGAGTGTGGCTTTCCCACTTAACAGCCCTGGGACTTCAACCAGTGGCCTCAGTTTCCTCATTCATAAAATGGGGCTGGAAGTAATAACAGCCATCTTGGCTTTTTATGAACGAGAATGAAGTGAAATAATGCAAGTGAAGTACTTAGCACGTGAAAAGAGTTGAGAAATGAAGATGATTATTGCCATAGTTAAGACTGTAGCCGCAGGCTGGCAGTCTTAAATATCTGTTTCCTGAATGAATGAGATCAACAGGGAAGCCCACAGGGGACTCAGGGCCTCTTCTGTTCGCTGAGGCCCTGGGCTCCTTCCTCCCCTACTCACTTGCAGTACCTAAATGGGGGTGGCAGGTATCCTGCACTTGGAAGAACCCCGTCCTTGGTTTACTGCTCTGCTGCCAATGTCTTGAAAGTCTTAATTTTAGAACACGGGGTCTGTGTTTTCATTTTGCAAATCATACGCCCGGTTCCAGCTATCGATGTCTCACGGGGTCCTCCCAAAATCATGCCCTGTGATAGAGCTCCGAGTGCCTGGGAGGGGCGTCTACCTCGGGGCAGAAAACGCTGGGCCAAAGAGAGGGTCCCTAGACCGCTGACACAGCCTGGATGCCAGACTGGAGTGCGGAGCTTCCGCCAGCCTGAGGCTATTGCTAACGTAGCCCTCCTCCTGGAGGGGAACCCAGGAGACGGATGTGGGAAACGGCCCCTCTGGCCAATCAGATCCTCCGGCCTCCTTTCTCGTCTCTGCTCAGCTTTTCTCTCCTCTGCGTCCCTTTTCTCCCTAATCTCTGTCTCTTTCTCGCCTCAAGGTCCCCCCTTCCCTTTGTTTCCTGCTCTTCGTTCTTGGCTCTCTCTTTTCTCTCTCTTGAAGTGAAGGAACGTCCTCTCCTTTCTGCCCTGACTCTCTGTCTCTCCACCGCTGCTTCTCTCTCTGCGCTTCTCTGGGTGTTTCTCTTTTCTGTGGCGTCCCTGTGTCTCCGTTTCCCTCCTCTGTTTCTCCCTGGCCCCGTTTCTCTCGATGCCTGCCTGTCTCCCGCCCTCGCCCCCATCCGCCACGTCGCCCCCGCACCAGCTCCCTCTCCCACGGGCCGATTGTCAGGCCCTGCACATTTCTCCGGCTGCCTGGAAACCTGCCTCGCACATCCTTCGCTGGATTTCTCCTGTGTCCACCTCCGTCCAAATATCTTTTGACCTTTGAGATTCCAACAGAAAGAGCATGGACAAAAACCTCAATCCTAAGTTTTGTGATTTTGAAAGACACGCAACTGGAGGGTCTGGGAGGGCCCTGGAGGGCCCGGTGGGTGGGTGTTACCCCACACCCAGGGCCCCCCGCCCCTCCCCCTCCCACCCCCACTGTAAATCTCGGCGGTGAGCTGAGTTGATCCCAAGTTTGTCCTCTGGAGTCTGTCAACGTGTGCTGCAGATGTTCCCAGAAGTTGCTTCTAAATCTTGCTGAGCCATTTGCCACAAAACCTCCTTTTGTCACAATTTAGCTGTGAGTTTAAGGTAGTGACAAGAGTCGGGGAGAAGGGGAAGGAAAACTAGACCCCGAAAGGATCCTGGGGAGGTGTTAAGAACACAGCAGGAGAGCCAGACCTCCCTGGGTTCAAGGCTGGCCGAGCCCTAAGGTCTGGATGACCTTGGGCAGAGTGACAGCTAACAAGTGGTAAGCACTCACAGTCTGCCTGGATTTGTGATCAAGCCTCTCAGCAACCCTGTAAGTGGCAAACCAGTATAGGTAAGGAAGCTGAGGCTCAGAGAAGCTGGGTAACTTGCCCAGTATCACACAGCTGAGTGATCACCCTTCAAACATTCTGATTTCTGACTTCTCTAGTGCCTGGAGATCTCTGTGGGTATGTGGCCCCTGGGACCTCCCTCCCAGTGCCTTGAATCACCACCCGTAGTCCCAATGGGAATGTCTTGTCCATCACAGACCGCCTTTGGGAACTGAGAAGCTGCTTCTAATGCTTTCTCCCCCCCAGCCCCAACCTTGCCACCATCAAAATGAAGTCCGGGAAGTCTCTGAAATTTTGGGGCCCCAAGAGACCCTGGTCATTAGGGAAGATGGGTAAGTGAGTACAGGGCATTTTCTGCACGTGACGGGGGAGACCGGATGGGTTCTCTGAGCATCCAGCACTGTGGCCAGCATCCTCCCAGTTCATGTCTCCTAGTCACTAGAGACGAGGAAAGGGGACGTGGCGTATTAAACAATTCTCCCCATAAAACACCGCCCTACTCTTCAGACAGCTCTTCTCTAGGGAGGCTGAGATGGCCAGCAGTCTGAGACATTTTAACTTTCCACAGTTAAATTTTTTTTGTGTGTGTGGCTGTGCTGGGTCTTCGTTCCTTTTGCGCAGGCTTTTCTCCATTTGGGGCTAATGGGGTCTACTCTGTGTTTCGATGCACCGGCTTCTCATTGCGGTGGCTTCTCTTACTGCTGAGCACAGGCTCTAGGCACGCAGGCTTCAGTAGTTGCAGCTCGCAGGCTCAGTAGTTGGGGCCCAAGGGTTTAGTTGCCCCTCTGCACGCTGAATCTTCCCAGACCGGGGATTGAACCCCTGTCCCTTGCATTGGCAGGTGGCTTCTTACCCAATCAGCCACAAGGGAAGTCCTTGTTTTCACGTGTGCACATTTCTGAACTCAGGGTATATCTGACAAATGATGTCCTTTCGTAACTACTTGGCAGTACTTTCTTTACATAAAAGTAAACTACTACAGTTAAAAGCCTTCTACTCTATTAACTGGAGTAGCTCAAAGGCTGGCTCTCATTGGCTCAAGCAGATCACGTTCCTCTAGCTGGCCAATCACTGAGACTTTTGTTACGCCTTAGTCAAGTGTGTCTCATTGGTCCCAGAAGATCACATGCCTCTGGCTGGCCAATCACTGTGGCTCTTAATCAGGTGCTGCTTTGGTGTTAAGGGTTGGGGTCTGCATCGCTTAAGCAGGAGGACCAGCAAAGGAATGGTGGTTTCTGAGAAGACAGTCAAAGTGGTGTGGTCAGAAGAGAGGACGGTGGACTCCAGGCAGAAAGAGACAACTGCTGTTTCATTCTGAGGTTCCGTAAGAATATGTCTGTGGAACAATGGAAGACTAGTAAGTACTCAGTACTCTCATCTGCTGTTATTATTGAAAATTTTGAGACGTTTCACCTGAACCTATTCAGGCTTTTAGACAAAATTCCTAGTTTACAGAAAATTCCCAGGGTGGATGAACGCGTTGAGAGACACCACCAGGAACTACTCGGGCAAATCCAAATTGTTGAAGCTAAGCAGGGGGGACATAGGTATTCTCTGTTGTCTTTTTTTTTTTTTTTTTAACTTTTCCATGTGTTTGGGAAAGAGCACATGGAAAACTTATTAAGTTACTTCACAACCTCTAGGATAGACATAATTTTAAACAGAAAATAGTAAGTGTTGGCGAGATTGTGGAGAAGTTGGAACTAGGGTATAACCGTGTGGAAATAGTTGGGCAGGTCTTCCAGAAGGTAAACACTGAATTATCAGAAGACAAGGCAATTGCGGTTCTAGGTGATAAAGACCCAAATGAATTGAAACCAGGAACTCAAACCAGTACTTGTATGTGGATGTTCATAGCAGCACTATTTATAATAGCTTAAAAAGTGGAATGTCTGTTAGTAGAAAGATATCTATTAGTAGACAAATGGGTAAACAAAATTGGGTGCGTCTATACAATAGAATACTGTTAACCTTAAAAAGGAGGTAACTACCTACACAAATACAAATTTCTGTATTTGTAGCTACCTACTGGAGAAGAATCTTGAGAGGCCCTAGGACTGCAAGGAGATCCAACCAGTCCATTCTAGAGGAGATCAATCCTGGGTGTTCATTGGAAGGACTAATGCTAAAACTGAAACTCCAATACTTTGGCCACCTAATGCGACGAGTTGACTCACTGGAAAAGACTCTGATGCTGGGAGGGATTGGGGGTGGGAGAAGACGGGGACGACAGAGAATGAGATGGCTGGATGGCATCACCAGCTCGATGGACATGAGTCTGAGTGAACTCCGGAAGTTGGTGATGGACAGGGAGGCCTGCCTGTGATTCATGGGGTAGCAAAGAGTCGGACATGACTGAGCAACTGAACTGAACTGAACAAATAGCTGTGAATGGAAGAGAAGCGAAAGGCAAAGGAGAAAAGGAAAGATACACTCATTTGAATGCAGAGTTCCAAAGAAAGCAAGGAGAGATAAGAAAGTCTTCCTCAGTAATCAATGAAAAGAAATAGAGGAAAACAATAGAATGGGAAAGACTAGAAATCTCTTCAAGAAAGTTAGAGATACCAAGGGAAAATTTCATGCAAAGATGGGCTCAATAAAGGACAGAAATGGTATGGACCTAACAGAAGCAGAAGGTATTAGAAGAGGTGGCAAGAATACACAGAAGAACTACACAAAAAAGATGTTCACGACCCAGATAATTACAATGGTGTGATCACTCACCTAGAGCCAGACATCCTGGAATGTGAAGTCAAGTGGGCCTTAGGAAGCATCACTATGAACAGAGTTAGTGGAAGTGATGGAATTCCAGTTGAGCTATTTCAAATCCTGAAAGATGATGCTGTGAAAGTGCTGTGCTCAATATGCCAGCAAATTTGGAAAACTCAGCAGTGGCCACAGGATGAGAAAATGTTGGTTTTCATTCTAATCCCAAAGAAAGGCAGTGCCAAAGAGTGCTCAAACTCCTGCACAATTGCACTCATCTCACGCGCTAGTAAAGTCATGCTCAAAATTCTCCAAGCCAGTCTCCAACAGTATGTGAACTGTGAACTTCCAGATGTTCAAGCTGGATTTAGAAAAGGCAGAGGAACCAGAGATCAAACTGCCAACATCTGCTGGATCATCAAAAAAGCGAGAGAGTTCCAGAAAAACATCTACTTTTGCTTTATTGACTATGCCAACCTTTGACTGTATGGATCATAATAAACTGTGGAAAATTCTGAAAGAGATAGGAATACCAGACCACCTGACCTGCCTCTTGAGAAATTTGTATGCAGGTCAGGAAGCAACAGTTAGAACTGGACATGGAACAATAGACTTGTTCCAAATAGGGAAAGGAGTATGTCAAGGCTGTATATTGTCACCCTGCTTATTTAACTTATATGCAGAGTACATCATGAGAAATGCTGGGCTGGATGAAGTGCAAGCTGGAATCAAGATTGCTGGGAGAAATATCAATAACCTCAGATAAGCAGATGACACCACCCTTATGGCAGAAAGCAAAGAACTAAAGAGCCTCCTGATGAAAGTGAAAGAGGAGAGTGAAAAAGTTGGCTTAAAACTCAACATTCAGGAAACTAAGATCATGGCATCTGGTCATGTGACAAACTTTATTTTGGGGGCTCCAAAATCACTATAGATGGTGACTGTAGCCATGAAATTAAAAGATGCTTGCTCCTTGGAAGAAAAGTTATGACCAACCTAGACAGCATATTAAAAAGCAGAGACACTACTTTGACAACCAAGGTCCATCTAGTCAAAGCTATGGTTTTTCCAGTAGTCATGTATGGATGTGAGAGTTGGACTATAAAGAAAGCTGAGCGCCAAAGAATTAACGCTTTTGAACTGTGGTGCTGGAGAAGACTCTTGAGAGTCCCTTGGACTGCAAGGAGATCCAACCAGTCCATTCTTAAGGAAATCAGTCCTGAATATTCATTGAAAGGACTGATGCTGAAGCTGAAACTCCAGTACTTTGGCCACCAGATGTGAAGAATTGACTCATTTGAAAAGACCCTGATGCTGAGAAAGATTGAAGGCAGGAGAAGAAGGGGATGACAGAGGATGAGATGGCTGGATGGCATCACCAACTCGATGGACATGAGTTTGAGTGAACTCCGGGAGTTGGTGATGGACAGGGAGGCCTGGCGTGCTGCAGTCCATGGGGTCGTGAAGAGTCGGACACGGCTGAGCAACTGAACTGATTCCTTTCCACTGATCCATATGTCTCTTTTTGTGCCAGTGCCACACTGTTTTGACTGTTATAGTTCTATGGTATTGTCTGAAGTCTGGGATGATTATACCTCCTGCTATTTTCTTTTTCCTCAGGATTGCTTTGGCAGTTCTGGGTGTTTTATTGTTCTATATGAATTTAGGATTATTTGTTCTAGTTTTATGAAAAACACCATGGGTATTTTGATCAGTATTGCGTTAAATCTGTAGATTGCTTTGGGCAGTATGGTGAGTTGAATAATATTCTTCCAAACCAAGAGTATGGGATATCTTTCCATTTCTTTGAATCATCTTTCATTTCCTTTATTGTAGCTCTCATTAAAGTCTTTCACTTCCTTGGTAAGGTTTTTTCCTAAGTATTTTATTTTTTGATGCAATAAAAACCATGAATACTTAAAACAACTAATCCAACTTGAAATTTCCTAGCAAGACAGGCTAGGCTTCCTGGGAATGGATTCCACAAGGAAGGAAATGCCAGCCAACGGGCAAGTCACGTCCCCTGCCAGAGCACGTCTCCTCTTGCTAGCACTGCGATCACACATGGTTCATAGTCCCCACATCTGCTCTGCTAGTGGTTTCAAAGTGGGAGTTCCAAAGACAGTCAGAACGACTTGCTGACGGAGAGAGAAACCGAATACAGACCTGGAATGCCAGGGAGTGGGGATGGGGAATGACTTTGTCATCATCATTCTGTTTCTCTTTCATTAGAAGGTCAGGTTGACTGTGTCAAGGAAAGCCCTGGAAGGCGGTAATCTGCTTTTGACTTCAGCGGGTAGACTTGACACGCACTCCCCATGGTAGCTGGTTTGTGCTGGACCTGTCACCGCCTCTTCAAAACATTGCTGGTTGCCATGGGAACAGAACAGCACTTATTGAAAGAGCTGCTGGAAATTTCAAGATGTCCAAAGCTATCCCTGTAATGTGTTTTTCTAAGACCTGATTTGAAAAAGAAACAATAGCACAACTTGGCAAAGAAGACAATGGAAGATGAATGATAATAAGAATGGCTTGACACCGTTTGTGGATCCCAGCATGCTGTCTTGATTCTGCCCTTATCCCGGGGAGATACTGGCTGAAGCAGATTCCTGATCCACGGGCTCCTGACTTCAGATGTGGCTTTGTTATGGACAGCAAGCCTATTTGCTGTTCTCAGAGTTTAAATCTCCACAGGACAATGCAGCAGCATAACTGGGAATACACTTGCTGAATGAACCTCTTGCATGCCTGTCTACCTCCTACTCTCTGAGCTAAAAAAGAGCTCAGCAACTGGGATGATTATATATCTATTTTTTAAATCCACTCTGTAAGGCAGTAACGTGAAATGAAAGATAATGCTTTTCTTTAACCGTTGTCAGGTTGGCATTGCAGAAGATGAGATTTTTCTTTTCATCTCCTTTAATTAGTTTTTCAAAAATAGATTCAAAAAAGAATTAGACAAATGAGAATTTTTGAAATTTCTCTTACGATATAAAAACATGTCAATTGCATCTTCCTAATCTGGCCTTTGGGATCTGTTTGGGTCGTTCAAAACCAGTGGCCTTGTTCCCTTGGTTTTCCCCATGACTCAAATCATGGAAAAACCTCTGCCTTCTCCATTTCACACATTGAAATTGCCACCTTTCCTTCCAGTTACCCGAGATAGAAACCTTGGAATCAACTTTAATTCCTTCTTCTCCGTTAGCCTCCATATATTAGTCAGCTGAGGCTTTCATAACAAAGTACCGTAGACTGGGTGATTTAAACAACAGAAAATTATTTTCCCATTGGTTCTGGAGTCTGGAAGTCCTAGATCAGAGTGCCAGCATGGTTGCATTCTAGTGAGAGTTCTCTTTCGGATTTATGGATAGGCACCTTCTTGCTCTGTTCTCCCAAGGCAGAGAGAGGAGAAGGGCTGGCTCTCTAGTGTCACTTCTTATAACAGCACTAATCCCATCATGAGGGGCCTGCCCTCGTGACTTCATCTAAATCTAATAGCTTACCCAAGACCCCCATCTCCAAATACATTCATGTTGGGGGTTAATTCTTCAACATATGAATTGAGGGGGCACGATGCAGTCCATAAGATCCCCATTTCCATCAGTCATCAAATCTTGTTCATTTTGCCTCCCAAATATCTACCAGGTTCTTTTTCTCCTCTCCATCACCACGGCTACCATCCTAGTTGAGATGCTTATCATCCCTTACTAAGATAATCACAGTCACCTCCTAGTTAATCTCTCTGCCCCCTAGAGTTGCCTCTTGAAATCTACCTTCCATGTGGTAGCTTTGTTTTCTAAAAGAGACCAGGCATTATGGTCTGGAAGCCAGATAGCATGAGAAGGCATAAGTATAAATGAGAATTTGAGAGGTGGATGGTACTGCTCAGAACTGATGCTCCGCTTCCTGGAAAGCCCAGCCGCCATAGCCTATCTCCACAGCCCCCATTGCTGACTTCCTTGCCCCGCTCCACCTCTGCCCCCAACCACATCCTGAGTGAGGCCAGAATCAGGCACACCGTCCACTGCACTTGCCATGTAGGAGCCACGGCAGCTCTGGTATCCAGGTCCGCAGGCACACCAGCCTCATGGAGACTGCACCTCCCATCATGTCTAGGCTTGCTTGAAGCTTCATGTAGCAGGACCTGGGATCTGATCTCCCCAGCAGCTTCTCGAGAGGCCTCGATGGGGACTCAAAGCCCAAGGGGTAAACTTTGACCGGTGAGCGTCCAGAGCCAGGAGCCAATTCCCATCGCTTCCTCTCTCCAGAGAACTGGCTGAGGCCCAGGGTTCCTGGGCTGCCTGTTCCCAGCTGACCCAGGCGACAGAGCACCTGGCAGGGCTTCCCTCAGCCCCGCGCGCTTGCTTCGTCTCCTTCCTGGGCTCCGGGCCGCCCGCTCACGTTCACCTGCCTGCCCCCAGATCACTGCCTCCACATCCGCTTCCCTGCCTTCCCACCATCCCGGCCCCGCAAGCAAGGTCAAAGTCAGGTATCCCTTCTCTCTGCTTGCACGGAAATCTGAATTACTGAAGCAATTGGCTTTACTGACTGCTCCCCCATTACTTTCTTCTACTAGACTGTGACCTCCGCTGAGAGCAGGGGCCATGCTTTTCTCATCTTTGTAATCCCCAGCACCTAGCGCCGTGCCCGGAGCCCTCAACAGTGAGGACTGACTAAACTCATGCTCCCACTGAAGGTCACGCTGTGAGTCCTGGCATAGTGAACAGGGTTTCTACAGACATGACGATGAAGGAGGGCAGCCCTGGACATAGAGACGACCTGAGAAAATACTTAGATGCCAGAGGAGAGGGGATGAGCGTGGCCAGGATGGTCGGGGCTCCCTTGGAAGGACTTGACAACCAACCCAATGAATCTCCATATCTTTTCTGTGGGTAAATTGTGAGGCTTTGAAACCAGGGATTGTTTGAGGGTGGAAAAGTAGCTCAGTCGTGTCCAATTCTTTGTGACTTCATGGACTGTATAGTCCATGGAATTCTCCAGGTCAGAATACTGGAGTGGGTAGCCTTCCCAACCCAGGGATCGAATCCAGGTCTCCCACATTGCATGCAGATTCTTTACCAGCTGAGCCACCAGGGAAGCCCAAGAATAACTGGAGTGGCTAGCCTATCCCTTCTCCAGCAGATCCTCCCAACCCAGGAATCGCACTGGAGTCTCCTGCATTGCAGGCGTATTCTTTACCAGTTGAGCCATCAGGGAAGCTCAGAAGTTGCTTTAGAGAGCTGAAATTGTCATTGATATATGGGGTGAATGGATGGGGGGGATACTGATTGGGGAATGGCGAAGCTGGGAATTGCCATGGTAACCAAGAGAATGGGAAAGAGGGATGCTTGCGGGAGAGACAGTGGGGACCGTGTCCACTGGCTGCAGCAAGCACTTGCGAGTGGAAGGAAATCAGAGTTGACTTCTAGTATTCAAAACAAGGGTGCTGGGAGGACGGTGGGGGCCAGGGATGGAGACAGTAAAGACAGGAGGGGTCTTTGGTTTGGGGTTGGGAGGCATAACTGAAGGAGTGCTGGAAGCATGTTCATGAAAGATCAGACTGTTAGCTGCAACACACACATACACACACATGCATGCGTGTGTACATACATACATACATACATCGCCCCCACCAGCAACAACTGACGGCCGGGCACGGTGGCCCTTTCGTTATTTTCACCGTTGCTTTTATCATGAGGAATGGGCACAGAAGTAAAATAACATTTCCACAAAGGCAGAGGGCCAGAACCATCTGTCCTGCCCATTTCTGCTGTCAGTGGAAGGTGAGTCAGCAGAGGTGAAGGTATCAGCGCCCCGTTTGTTCTGCCTGCAAAGTTCCAGCTCTCCGCGTCCACCAAAAGAGTCACACTGTGGGCATATTTTTCTTGAGGCTAAATGATTAAATTCCTTTAGGGACAGATCACTTTATCAGGGCAGGAAAGAAAGCCAAAGAGTAGGGAAGAAACAGTGAAAGTTACATAACAGTCGGAAAATTCCTCTTCTACCAAGTAGCCGGTCCTCGGGAAAGGAAGGCGCTCAGAGGCTGCACAGAGAAGAAGCTGCTCTTGTTATTGCTCTCATCATCATTTTCACGTCCCGGGCACTTGGGCGCTGCCTGGCCGTGGCTGCCATCCGGCCAGTGAGGGAAGAGCACTCACGGAGCAGCCTATCAGACAGCCGGCACTCAGGGAAAGACGGAAAATAAAAGTGGCAGTCCCTGGTCCTCCAAGGGTGCTCCCTACCATGGGCAGATCAGACAGAAATCCACTGAGAAATGAGATCCCAGAAGCCGTGAAGCACTGAACAGCAAGCAGCTAAAGGTGAAAATAACTAATCTTCATAGTGTGTGCCGGCAACGAGAATTCGTAGGAAGGAGTGTTTTCTGGAGCCCAGGAGCATCATCTGGGAATGGAACCGTCTGGAGAAAGTTCTTGCTGCTTCTTCATCAAGTTACTCCGGGTGGGCTTCCCCAAGGTGATGGATCAAGTTTGTATATAGAAGAGCTGTTAAGGTGAGCGCCTGGATATCATAAAGTGATTCTGAGATGAGTGCAGGGAAGATCGTTCCAGGAGGGAGAGTGATGGAGGGAAATCCAGCAGTTTCTAAGGCAAGTCCAGCCTTTCTCAGTGGGGTCCTCAAAACATCTGAGGTCCTCAGAGCAGTCTGAAGAGCTGGTGAATGCAGACCCCCAGACTCTGATTGAGCTGGTCAGGCACGGGGCCAAACAACCCCCGTTTGAACCCAGCCCCAGTGATCCTGAGACATCCTAAGTTTGAGAACCATGGCAAGTCTATCTCCAGGGTCCTCCCATCCCCACCCATCCCCTTGGTGGCTCTCATGTATTCAGTCACGTACGTATTCACATGTAGGTACCGAGTCTCTGCAGTGTGCCAAGCTCCGTTCTAGGAGCTGGAGATGCAGGAGGGGACAAGAGAGACCAAGTGTCCCTGCCCTTCTGGAGTTTGTATCCTAGTGGAGGAGCCAAACCAATAAATATACAATAAATTGCAATATGGTGGCAAGCACTGTGGGGAAGCCAGGCAGGACATCAACTCAAAGGCTGTTGTATGTCCCAAGCCAAGGAGGTCCTCTTTCATCAGTGGCATTTGAGCAAAAACCCAATCCTTCTAACTGCCCTGAGGCTGCTGGCTGGTTTGCCCATTCCCCAAGTTCTTCTTCATCCTCCCAAGTTCATTCATTGACCGATACTGAAGGCTTCCTTCTTGTGTGCCAGGTAGATCTCTTCAGCACCCACTGCCCAGCCTCATCAGGGTTGTCCCCTGCTATTCTCAGCAGGTCCCATGGTTTTTCACAGCCCTTTCTGATCCCCCAAGTCTCTTCCACGTCCCCCCTACCCCCTGTACTTTGAATCCATTGCTCTGAATTTCCAATTTCTCAAATCAACATGGCACTCCAAACATTGCACTTTGTAGGACACAGCCTTCAGAAGGCTTGGCAAGGGCTCCATGCTGGCTGAAGCTCTGAGGAGTAGTGGAGTCTGTGAAGGGCAATGAACTGCGTGATCAGAGCAACTCCTCTTGTGGTTAAGCAAGATCCTGAGGGCAGCAGCCTGGATGAAAAGGGTTGAAATGTGGGAATAAGAAGGCTGGGGGCAGGAGGACGCTGATATTTTGGATCTGCTCTAAACCTGACCGTATAAGGGATTCATGTCACCCCACTGAGTCCTTACAGCCATACCATGAGGTCAGTAGTTAGCCTGTTTTGACAGGTGGACATCTGAGGCTCAGAGAGTTCAGGTAACCCCTGTCTAAGGCCACACAGCCAGTGATGGATGGAGTTGGGCGCTCAAACCTGGATCTGAGTCTAAAGCTCCTTGCTTTTTCCCACCAAGTGCAGTGTGAGTTTGTAAAGGAAAAAAAAATTCCCAACAGTGCATCTCAGGTTAAGAAAAACCATGACAACTTTGCATCTGAAGACTCCGAGGAACTTGGAATACACAGCCCTTCAGTTCTAGGGAGGGCGTATGTGTCAACCAGCAGGTTGAGTTGATAACACGTCGTGACCTAGCCACCCTCCCACGCCACCGTGGAATAGCTATATAGAATCTGGTAGGGCTATTAAATGACTACCTCAGACAGGTAGAAGCAAGGGGGAAATGTAGAGCAAAAGACAGCAAAATAGAAGCTTGCAAAACCAAAAACAAA
Organism: Moschus berezovskii; assembly: GCF_049115385.1. NCBI lineage: Eukaryota > Metazoa > Chordata > Mammalia > Artiodactyla > Moschidae > Moschus > Moschus berezovskii. Next base: position 69,391,887 of record NC_142478.1, read on the forward strand.
ACCCTGAACTAAACCCCCGTGCATCTGGTTCGGGCTGTTGCAAATTCCCAGATGCATGAAAACCAAACTTGTTAATAGGAAATGCAAAGATGACTTAGGTCTGAGGAGCCACCCTAGGCTTCTTTACTGAGCGGGAGCCTGTAACAGTGACTCAGGCGGTTTCCAGCTGTGTCTCCACACGCTCACCTCCTCCCTCTAGGAACCTGACCTGAGACGAGGAGACGTCTGCTGTCTGGACTCTGCCAACATGCTGCTCTGCCCTGCAATCCAGGACATCCGGGTGGCCTGCAGTGTGCAGAGGCAGCTGGCCAGGAGAGGAAGCTGATGCCAGGTCCCAGGGCCCCTCCCTGGAGGGAGCAGAGGCCTCTCGGGTTGCAGCTGCAGAAAGAGCGGGGAGCCTGAGGGGCCAGGATGGAGGCAGTGGTTTGGACATCACCTCTGTGAGTCATGCCCCGGGCAGCATTTTACAGGAGTTGCAGATTCCAGTAAGATCAGATCAGGGCCATCTCTCGAGGGACTCCAGACCAATCAAATGTGCTTCTCACTCCATCTCGGCAGTTCTGAGTCTGCATCCAAGTAGCTTATCTTCCAAACCAGATCCTGAAGTTTTTTTCCTTGCTTGCATCCCTGGGCTTCCTGGAACCAGGAGGTGTTTCTGCCCTGAAGCTGGAGACGTCTGGCCATAGATAGCCCTTGTCGGCAGACCCTGCGCCTGAGCCTGGCTCCTCATCCACGCTGGGATGTGGTTTCCTTTTCCTGGAGGGTGAACCGGGTATCTTTGGACCCACCTCTCCTCTCCCCTGCTGTTGCCACCACCCTGACCTACCCTGATCTACAAGGACCAGTAACCAACACTCATTCAAGAGCCTGCGTGGTGTTGAGCAGAACCCAGGTCAGGCCACTTAGAATAAAACCCAAGCTCCTTCCCAGGGCTTAAAAGATCTCAGTCTGCTGTCTCTCCAAACCCCTCTCCCTCCACGCTCTCCCTCCCTCCCCCCAGCCATGAGGGCTTCCTGCCACTTCTTTCTTTTTCTTTCTTTGAGTGTCATTGCTTTACCATGTTGTGTTAATTTCTACTGTACAGTGAAGTGAAATCAGCCGTATGCATATTTACATCCCCTCCCTCTTGATCCTCCCAGCCACCCCCACCCCACCACGCATCTGGGTCATCACAGAGCACCCAGCCGAGCTTCCTGAACTTTATAGCAAGTTCCCACTAGCTTTCTGTTTTACACACGTCAATCCGAATTTCCCAGTTCGGAATTCCCACCCTGTGTCCACTTGTAAACATGCCCAGATTGTTCACACTTGCAAGCCTTTTGCACTCACTGTTCCTTCCTCCCCTCTGCCGGCTCTGAAGCTTGTCAAGTTTAATCCTCACTCCTGCAAGTTCTCAGAGGCAGAAATTCAATTTTTAAAGTTTTTTTTTTTTTTGGCATCACTGTGTTCCGGGAGCTACAAACTCAAGTGCCTACGGAACATGTCAGGTAACATAAACAAGGAAGGTGGCCAAGGCTAATAAAAATCATTCAGCTCTCTTGGTCTGGCTTTTGTTTTCCCTCTTTTGACAGAGACATGAAAGCAGGGAATAGTTCTTAGTATGAAAACACACACAGTGCAGAGTCAGGGTTGGGAGCAAGTGGCAGTCCTCCTCGGTGTTGGGGGCAGTAGACATGGTGGGGGCGGAGTGACGGCAGGAAACCTCCTTCCAGCCCATTTGCTGTTTCGCTGAAATCTGGCCTGATGTGGCCAGAATTGCTGTTGTTTCAAAAGAAGCTGGAAATCCAGGTTTGCACGTGGTGTCTCCTAATTCTTTAAGGTTGACAATTTTTTAAACTGTGGTTGTTTACAGTGTTCTGTTTCTGGTATACAACAAAGCGATTTATACACACACACACACTTTTTCAGATTCTTCTCCATTACAGGTTATTACAGGATACTGACTATAGTCCCCTGTATTATAAAGTAGGTCCTTGATGTCAGTCATCTGTTTTATGGACAGCAGTGTGTATCTGTTCCTCCCAAACTCCTGGTTTGTCCTTCCCCTTTGGGAACTCTTAAATTTGCTTTCTATGTCTGTGAGTCTGTTTCTGTTTTGTATCATATTTTAGATTCCACACATCATATGTTTTAGATTCCACATTTGTATCATGTTTTAGACTCCACTGCATGGTTATTTGTCTTTCTCTGTCTTACTGACTTAGTTTGATAATGTCTCGGTCCCTCCATGTAGCTTCAGTTGACATTATTTCATTCATTTTGCGGCTGATTAACATTCCATTGTGTGAGTGTGTGTGTATCTCATCTTCTTTATCCATTCATCTGTTGATGGACACTTACATTGCTTCTCTGTCTTAGCTATTGTGAATAGTGTGGCTATGAACCCTGGGGTGCATGTACCTTTTCGAATTAGAGTTTTGTCAGGGTATATGCCGAGGAGAGAAATTGCTGGATCATGGGATAGCTCTGTGTTCAATTTTTTAAGGAACCTTCACAGTGTTCTCCATAGTGGCTGCATCAATTTACATTCCCACCAGTGATGGAGGAGGGCTTCCCTTTTCTCTATACCCTCTCCAGCATTTATTCTTGACAGATTTTTTGATGATGGTCATTCTGACCAGTGTGACATGATACCTCATTGTAGTTTTCTTTAATTACGAGCAATACTGAACATCTTTTCACAGGCCCACTAGCCATCTGTATGTCTTCTTTGGAGACGTGTCTATTTAGGTCTTCTATCTTCAGACTGACAATTTTTAAAAGCCCTATGCAGGCCTCACTGAACGTACCTTTGTGCTGGTACATTAACCCACAGGCCACCAATATACTCAATCACCGCTGAGTATTCAGTGGACACAGCACAGAGTGTATGTTCAATAATTCTGTGTTGAATAGTCTTCCCAGGTGACTTCTCAGAGCTTGGAAGTAACTGACGGGCAGTACAGCTTCCCTCCATTGGGAATGTGGAAAAGCGGGGTCTGAAACAAGAAGATGCTTCTCCATTCCAGCTGGGAGGTTTAAGATGTGTCTGCTGCTGAGCGCAGAGGCAGCCTGGGTGAAAGTCCACAAAGGTGAGATCTCTCCACCACTTGGTCTGAGGCACTGATCTGGCCATGTCTGTTGTTTTGATAGTCTGCACCCACTCTGATGGTTGCTGCCATGCTGTGCTGGAGCTTAAATAATTTTAATATCGACCCCACTGGGCACAGAAGTGGAAGCCTATGTTGATCACAGTTGATGACCACCAAGAAGGGCTCTTAAAGGTGGGAAAGGGAGCAAAACCTACTGAGGTCCATTTAGACATTGAAGTCTGTTCCAGGTTGGGTAGAGGGCTGGTTCTCTTAAAGAGTTTATGATCCCGGTCCTGCTTCTGATGTCTGTCTTTCCTTCACAGAGGCAAGTTGGTTCTCACACCTACCCTTCAAAGCCTCTCGAGATAGGGAAATGACTGGAGTGGTCCAGATGAAGGCAGTGAGACAGCCCAAGGGCGGGGTGACCCAGTGGAAGACCGTGGTGGAAACAGGTGTTGGCTTTGGGAAGAAATTCTGATGAACTCACTGTAACTCCAGCGTCTACGGCGAGCTCTCCTGGGCTTCACAAGCAGCAGGCTCACATCTGCTTCTCCCTCTTTGCATTGTAAGCAGGAAGTTCACCGTCTGTTCAGACACAAAGGAGATGTTAGCAGCACTTTATTGGATCTGCTCAAGGTGATTTAGATGTGTTCTTGGAGCCCATTAGGCATTTGATAACACGGAAGTGTGGCTCTGGTTTCTGGGCAGATAGAGTTACTCCTCCGTATATGCTCCCCAACCAGAATGTATCATCCAGTGTGATCAAGCCGTTTGGGGAGATGCAAACTCATTCCCTGTAGGATTTCTGCCTCAGGCTTATCTTGATAGTGTCCACAGCAAAGCCTTGTAGCTTTGTTTTTTTTCACTGAACTGCAGTTGATTTACAATGTTGTGTTAATTTCTGCTCTACAGCAGAATGATTCAGTTTTACATATATATTCTTTTTTCCTATTCTTTTCCATTATGGTTTATCACAGGATATTCATTGAATCTAGTTCTTGTGTTATACAGTAGGGCCTTTCTCTTCATCCATCCTGTATATACTAGTTTCCATCTGGTAACCTCAAGCTCCCAATCTTTCCTCCCAGCCCTGCTCCCAGTGCTTCCTACCTTTTATTTGGGGTAGCCTAGGGCAATGGTTTACGAACTTATTTTAGTCTTAGGATCTTTTGGTGCCCAAATATGGAAGCTAATGAAAAGCCAGCTGCTCAGAGGCAAGTCTCTAAGACAACCTGGGCACGTGCCTGTCATCCCACTCCCTTCGGCCCCTCTTTTTGCCCTTACTGGGTTACTAGGAACCTCCAAGCTGAAACACAGTTGAAATAGCTGTTCTGGAAAATCTCCCAGTAGCTCAGGTCATTTTGGAAACTTGCAACCCAGACATTTAAAAGCAAAGTTTGTTTTACCTAATCAGATTTCCTCCTTATAATTTATAATTGTATAAGAGTTCAAACATTCATAGGGAATGACAGGACATTTACGGACCCACCCCTCACTTTTAGAAAATCTTAACATTTTGCTTTGTTGCTTTGGTATTTGTGTTGTTCAGTCGCTAAGTCGTGTCAGACTCTTGGCGATCCCTGTCCTTCACTGTCTCCCGTTGTTTGCTCAAACTCATGGCCATTGAGTCGGTGATGTTATCCAAACATCTCATCCTCTGTCATCCCCTTCTCCTCCTGCATTCAGTCTTTCCCAGCATCAGGATCTTTTCCAGTGAGCTGCCCTTCAGCTTCAGCATCAGTCTCCAGGCAAGAATACTGGAGTGGGTTGCCAGGCCCTCCTCCCGGTAATCTTCCCAACCCAGGGACTGAACCCTCTCTCTTATGTCCCTTCCATTGTCAGGCAGGTTCTTTACCACTAGCGCCACCTGGGAAGCCCTTGGTTTTTGTAAAGGAATAACTTTAAAAATACTGTTGAAGCCCTTCTCGCCACGTACCCTTTTCCCTAGTCCCTCTCCTCTCTCCTCTGTACTCCCTCCTCAGAAGTAACTCCCCCTGAATTTGCAGTAATTGTCCCCATGCAAGATTTTTACTGTTAATACATATATTAATATATACATTTTCTGTGAACACAAATATGTATATATGCATGCATATATAACATATAAAATATATATGTGTTTCCTAAACAGCATATTGCATTCTTTGCATGAGTTCACATTTAACATCTCTATCATCCTATTCATATTAATCTACAGTTTCCTTTTCCAGCTCAACTTTATCTTTTGGAGATTTATCCATGTTGAAACATTTAGCTCTGTCTCGAGCACTTTAACTGCTGCATCATATTTGTTTGTATGAATTTATGTGTGCCCTTTCCTCCCGTGAATGCTTGCTGCCTCCAGTTTGTCACAAAATGTTGCAGTGTACATTCCTGTGCATGTCCCACCCTGAACACTTCTCTAGCGGGTAGGCTTTCGAGCTGGCCTGACTGCCACCAGCTCTCAGAAACGCATGTTACTCTGAGACCCAGTGCAACACTCACACGTACACAGATGTACAGTACTCCTAGGATGCTTTCCAAAAAAAAAAAAAAAACCACTGTCTTAGCTGAAAAACACAAAAGACAATGGTGTCTTAGCTATTTCATCATTTTAAACTGCAGTCATGACTCACTGTATGAAATCCTCAGTTTCAAAATCAGTGCCCTGGAGCATATATATACCCTGAAGGAGCATGGCAGCACTGGGGGTTGCACACACCTCCAGAGTTTACGACAGAGGGCCAAGTGCGCATGCAAAGGCACACTCCACCAGCAGGATACAAGAGCTCTGTTGCGCCACAGCCTCACCAGCACTTGGTGCCAGCCGGCCTTTTCCTCTTTACCAGCATGGTGAAAGCAGAGCAGTGTCTCACTGTGGTTTTATCTTGTCTTTCGCTCATGAGCAGAGCGCATGCTCGACCTTCCCAGTTGGTTACTGGCTGCTTGTGTTTCCTCTTGTGTGACTTGCCTGCTCATATCCCTGGCTTATCTTTTTTTAGGTAATTTCATTTTGTCTTTAGCTTTCTTGGCCCTTTGCTTTTTTTCTCTATAAACTTTTTAAGATCAGTTTATCCTGTTGCACGAAAAATAGGGGGACTGTCATAAAAACTGATGTCAATTTTATAGATCATTCGGGGAAGCTGACAGTTGTATGATGTCGTCTCTTTGGTATCCATGAATTTGTGCATGTGCTGTCATTATTCACGATTTATTGTGTGCCCTCAATACTTTCATTTCACTTTTTGCGTCCTCCCATTCTAGTTAGATTCATTCCTGAGTTCTTTACAGTTTTGCATTGTTGCTACTATAAATAATATTTTTTTTCCAATTACTCTTCCCAATACCTCCTATTTCTTTTTCTTGCCTTATTGCACTGGTGAGAAGGCCCAGTACAATGTTGGTTAGGAGTGATGAGAGTGAACCTCTGTGTCTTTTCTTTTTTAAAAGTTAAAAAACTTCTGTATATTTGCAAATGCATGGCATTTGCCTGGGGAAAAGGGGGCCTTTGTTGCGGTATGCAGGCTTTCTCTAGTTGGCAGGAAGTGGGAGCTCAGGGAGCGGGAGCTACTGTCTGGTTGCAGTGCGTGGTATTCTCATTACGGTGGCTTCTTTTGTGGAGCTTGGACTCTGGAGCATTGGTTCAGTACTGGTGGCACACAGGTCTTAGTTGCCTCCACAGCACATGGGATCTTCCTGGACCAGGGATCAAATCTATGTCCCCTGCATTGGCAGGCAGATTCTTAACCACTGGACCACCAGGGAAGTCCTGTTATTTCAGGGTAAAAAGGATAAGATACTAGGGTTTTCTTCCAGTGCTTTTATCCTGCCTTTACATAAATACGTGTATGTATCTACAGACACCATAATGTTTTGTGTTGTATTTGTGTGTATTATGTAAATGAAATTATACTGCTCGTATAATTCTTATTTTGGCTTTATCATTTGTTCAGGAGCTTTATATTTTCATACATACATGTAGCTCTTTTTAATAGCTGCACAGTGTTACATAACTGGAAAATGTAACTGTTCCTTTAGCCACGCTAGGATTTTTCTAGGGTACATACAGAGTGGTGAAATGACTCGTTCTTAGGGTAGACATATTTATTTCAGCAAATGCTACCAAATTGCTCTATAAAGTGACTACACCAGTTTGTTTCATGCACCAATCAAGTATTTGTTGAGGGTCTACATATCCCCCTACTGACTTGCTGTGATTTGTTGAGGGTCTACATGTTCCCCTACTGACTTGCTGTGACCTTGATTGAGCAAGGCATGTTTTCTATCTGGACCCCTAGTGACTCCATCTATAGGAGGAGGGAGTTGGGTGGACCCCACAAGTGTACGAGATGGCATAATGATAGGGTATGCAGCCTGAGAGTGGGTCGGGAATGACTGCCCTAGAGACGACAGGGAGAGGAGGAGGGTGCTGGTGACAGCCGAGCTGAAGACAGGCAATTTACATGCACTTGGCCTTCATCTCAACTCCTCCATTAGTGCAGTGACAATTCATCTGGAGCTTTCACCCAAAAGCCCCCTTTGGAAGGCCCGATACCCTTTTCCGTGGGGGAATTCACCTTCCAGGGACTCCCAGAGGAAAGAATGGCAAACAGGGTTAGCAGAACATGTGTATGGTAATGTCACCACTGAACAAATAAATACTCTCAACAAATACAGAGCTATATAATTGCACTGGTCAAAGATAATTATGAGATTTATAGACCATATTAATTCATAATATACTACAGATGGTGTGGTCCAGTAATGGAACACACATTTACAACTATGAAGAAATAGTTTTCTTTTTCATCCTTGTCAGGGTGATGCAGTGACTGAATATGTGTGTATTTGGAGAAGCCTAAATTTGAGCAACTTTCTGAATGTGAGAGGCACCAAATACCCTCCCATCTTCTCCACCCTACCCAGGCTCAACCATTGCGATTCTGGCAGTGAAAAGATACAACATGTTTAATGTTTCTAAATCTGATACCCATGTCGATTACCCACACTTGGAGCAAATCTGGATGCATTTTATGGTTTCCCAATGTGTGCATCTTGGTTTATTTTAGTAGAATAAAAGAGGTGGAAAAAAAGTTCTTCCTCCTTTGGGGAAGCGACAGGGATGAAGTGGATTTTAAGATATGGCAGAGGTAAATTCTGGGCCACAACAGATGTGGATTTGGGGCTCTAATAGAGATGGTTAGAGGTGGTTATTGAGAGAAGTGGATTCTGGGACACAGTAGAGGTAGGTTCCTGGACAAAGGTGAGATGGATTCTGGGACATGAAAGGGGTGAAGATTCTGGAAATCGGTAGAGGTGGGTTCTAGAAATGACCAAGGTGGATTCTGGGACAGGGAGAGGTAGATTCTGGGACAGGGAGAGGTGGATTCTGGGACAGGGAGAGGGGGATTCTGGGGTGGTGGTGAGGTGAGAGGTGGGTTCTGGGACAGCTACAAGTAGATTCTGGAACAGAATGGATGGCCTGTGGGCTGGCAGTCCCATTCAGTGTTCCCACAACCCACCTGTGCACAGTTTCCCTGGTGCCCATCAAATGACCTGACCTGTGGCCCCTGTAGGCTTATTTGTCTGGCACAGGTCTTCTGTCAAACACCCCCTTGCTCAGGCGACCCTGGGGCCTCCACCCCCGCATTCCGCCCTGCTCTTAAGCACCCTCATCCTATCCTGTCCTTTGTCCTGGTACCACTCAGCCTGGTAGGTGATTGTGAGTTTGTACATGTGATTACTTGGTGGCTCAGCTGGTAAAGAATCCACCTGCAATGTGGGAGACCTGGGTTCAATCCCTGGGTTGGGAAGATCCCCTGGAGAAGGGAACGGCTACCCACTCCAGTATTCTGACCTGGAGAATTCCATGCACTGTGTAGTCCACGGGGTCACAAAGAGTCAGACACGACTGAGCGACTTTCACTTCCCCTGTGATCACTTGGGCATCCCCCTTCTCCTGGTTAGATGGTTTCTCTCTATAGGCAGGGGCCCTGTCGGAGCTCCCTGGACAGCAGCAGGGTCAGCCCCAGAGAGGGTGGTGGTGGTGGTGCTTCAGTCGCTAAGTCGTGTCCAGACTCTTGCGATCCCAGGCGATTGTAGCCCGCCAGGCTCCTCTGTCCATGGGATTCTCCAGGCAAGAATACTGGAGTGGGATGCCATTCTCCAGAGAGGTTGCCCAGTAATTATCGAACGAGTGAACGTTCCATGATAACTAAGGATCTTGTCTGATTTGCGGTTTCAGTCCAAGGGCCTAAGAGGCCTTATAAGTATATGATGAATCAATACGTCAAGGAAAGAAGGGTGTCGTGTCAGGGGCATGAGGAGGTGAGGGAGGGGAGCTGGGAGAGAGGAGGGGGCAAATGTAGGAGGGAGAGAAGCAGAGCGGGGAGAGAGAGAGGCCAAGGGAAGGAGAACGCACAGGGGCACCAGGGAGAACCGGGAGCGGGGAATTGCCGCCCGGCCGCCCCGCCTGCGCGCGCCCTGGGGCCGGCTGGGCAGTGCGTCTCCCCGCTCCGGGCCGCGGCCGCGCCCGCCGAGCCACGCGAGGCTGGCGTCGCGGTCGGGGCCCCGGGCGACCCCGCGCCCCTGGGGGGCGCCGCGGGCGCCAGGGGTCTCGGCCCCGCCCCGCAGGCCGCCGCGCGCCCGCCCCGCCCGCGCCCCTTCCCCGCGCCGCCCGGCCGCGCGCGGCATTGTGGGAGTTGTGGTCCCCGCGGAGCGCAGCGCGGCGCCGGCACCGGCGGGGGGACCGGCTCGGCTCCGGCTCGGCTCCGGCTCCGGCTCCGGCGGCTCCGCGGCGCGGGCAGGGGGCGTCCAGGCGTCCGCGCCCTCGGGCGGCGGCGTCGCCCCGGCCCCAGCGGCCGCCCCCTCCGCCCCGCGCGCCCGGGCACAGGTAAGCGGGGGTCTCCCGGGGCTGCGGGGCTGGAGGGCGGCGCGGCCGGGCCGATCCCTGCGAGACGGGGAGGAGGCGGCGGGGGCCGGGCGGCTGCAGGCCCGCGGTCCCCACGCCCGGCGGTGCGGCTTCCGAGGATGCTCAGCGCCCCGTATCCTGGCCTCGCGGAGGGGTCCCCCGCCGCCAAGCGCTCGCTACGTGCTTGAGCGCCGCCGCCTCGGCAGTGTTCGCGGCCGGGGCATCCTCCTCTTCCTCCCTGCGGCCCCTGGCGACCCTGCCTGCCGTGCTCACACCCCCCACCCCCATCACCCTCCTCGGTGACCGTCCTCGGTCCTTTTCCCGTGCTTGCTCTCCTCCTCTCCCCGCCCCTGTGCATCACCCACTTCCCCCGTTTCCCGTGGTGACCCTCCCTCACCTGTCCCATGAGGTATCACCTTAAGCCGTCTTCCCTAATCGCCCACTTTTCCTGTCAATACTCTCTTCATCGTCCCATTCCTCATCCGCCCCCCAACCCCCGCCCCCCAACCCCCGCCCTCCTGGTGGTCACCATCTGTCTTAACCTATCCTGTGCCCTCCCCTTTTCCCCCAGTCTCCTGAGTGGGTGGATACTGAAAAAGCTGGCCAAGAAAGTGAGGAGGAGAGATCTGGGGTTCTCCGCAGCAGAGAGCTGGCCCTGGGCAGGATCCTGGTTACATGCATCACACTTCTTGCCCTGCTCCTTGGCGGTCTTCTAGGGTGGCGTGACCATACCCTGAGAGTGAGCAAAAGCTCTTTAGCACTGGGCAGCCTCTTGAACTGGTGATGTAACTGGACTAACCAGGTTAGAGCTGAGTCTCTCTCCTAGATATTCGTTGTACCCGAAGTTGTGTTTGATGTGACTTGTTCACCCAAAAGTGGCCACAGATTGAGACCCTATTCCCCAGAGCCGAGTGACTTTTAAGATCTGGAGTCATTAAAGTGGAGGACAGCAATGAGGTGTCCCCCTCGCTGAGGAGGACAGCAGTGGAACGGGTGTATAAAGAAAGCTGGAAATGACTGAGGCAAGAGCTGGGGGAGGGGGGGCAGGGATGGAGCTTGGTGGAATTCACGGCCCTCCCAGCTGCAGGGCTGGGGTCTGCCAGGGTCAGATGTTTGATAAACCAGCGCTTGATAAACTGCCAATCACCCTGCAAAGGTAAAGGTTTAATTTAAGTGTCACATTTCAGCTGTGAGCTTGTTAATCCACCTCTGGGCATAGGTTCTGCCAGGATAGTTTGGCTAAAAGTAAGGGACAGGTGTGAAGAGCCCTTCTGTGAGCTCTGGGCACTGTTTGTGAATTCATGAGCAGGGTCCGAAACTGGGGTTTGGGGCATCTGCTGCATTTTGTTTCGAGCTCAGCCCAGGGAGCGTTCATGGCTGGCGTTGCACAGAATGAGGCTTTCTGGGGGTGGAGTGGGGAGGGTAGCAGTGTGGCTGTCCAGCAGCCCCTGTCATCCACCCAGTACCCGGGCGTCTGCATTGTGATTGATCTGAGCCTGTTGGGAACTTAACACTTAACAGGTGTTTCTTAAATGGATCATCATCTCACTCTTGGAACCTTTAAGAAAAACCTTTCCTCCTGAGAGACTCCGTGTAAAAGTTCCAATTAGGGCTTCAGCTCAGTGAGGGGGGAAGTCCTTTTAGTAAAAGAGCTTGTTATCACGCAGATGTTAGTTTCACACTGAATTTCAAGAATCCTGTGGTTCTGTTTGGGAGAAGGCTTGCAAGCAAAACACCTTTGTGCAGGATTTTCCTTCCCTGGTCTTTAAGAGGAAACAGCTGCCAGTGATCGGGTGGGGTTGGGGAGGGGCTCTTTCCATTCAGGGACCCAGCCTTTCCCTTTCTCCCGAATCTGTGAGGAAATGGAGGACGCGTGAGGACAGAAATTTAGCTTCTAACCTCCCCACTCTTGTATCTTTCCTAGAAACATTAAAAAAAAGTCTATGAATATTCAGCATGTGTGTTTCTGACTTACTAAATATCATAGTCAAGTGATTCAACCTAAGCTGGGAAGATAAAAAGTAGGGAGTTAAGGAGAAGCTAAGGTTCCCTTTCATTTTAATAGCTTTGCATGTCTAGGGACAAAAGAAAAAGTCCCTTGAGGTGTGTGGCAACAAGAGTTTACCTTTGGCTGTTGGAATTCTCACTCCTGAGGTACCTTTCCCTGACGGCCCACCTTTGGTTTGCTGGCTCATTCCACATGTCACAGAAGTCGCTACATGATGACCTGATCATAAGCACTTTCAACCCATCATTCCCCTCGACACAGATGAGCAAACTAAGAGTTAGAGAGGGGAGTGACCTGCCCAGTTTGGGTTCTTTCTGCTGCGTTGCAAGAACGCTGAGGCCAAATTTAGTCCCCAGAGAAAGGGGAGGGTGCAGCTTTCCTGTTTTTGTTAGTTGCCTTCTCATATTCCTGGGGGAGAGGAGAGAGGGTAGTACCAAAAAAATTTCTGAATTATTCTCCTCCAGATGAGGGAATGTTACTACACATGTAGCAGAACACAGACCTGGCTGTTCTCATCTGATTAACAAGAGGGTGACAAAGAGTTTCAACTGGGAAACTTCTCTGGGTTTTTTTGTTTTTTAGTTTTATTGAAGTAGAGTTGCTTTACAATGTTGTGTTAGCTTCTACTGCACAGGAAAATGAATCAGCCATACATATACATATATCCCCTCTCTTTTGGATTCCCCTCCCATTTAGGTGACCAAAGTGCATTAGTTAGGGTTCTGCTATACAGTATGTTCCTATCAGCTGTTTATTTTATACATAGTAGTGCATATGTGTCAACTGGCAATGAGACAGCTGGGCTCTGATCATCTTTTAGATTATCAGGATATTAAGCGTGCACGTGCTTCTGTCTGTTTTGGAGACAGAGACCAGAAGGGGTTTCTATTTCTCTTCTTATTCTGTCCGTCATTTCACTTCATAACCCCATGGGCGAGGCCAGTAGGTAGTCTCCCAAGCAAGTAGACAGAAAATGCCCAGTGTCTGCCACGGATTGACCCCAGGGAGCCCACTTGCTTTTCCAGCTTGATTTAAGCTCAGCCTGTGTCAGAAGGGCAAGAGAGATTAAATAAACAAGAATGATGAAGTGCTGTGAAAGAGAAAATGGAGAACATGAGGTTTTAAGTGCCTTTGCCATTTGTAAGATGCATTTGAATCCAGATTTCTCTTTAATAAAAACTACAAGAGATTTGGCTTCCCTGCTGGTCCGGTGGTTAAGATTCTGAGCTTCCAGGGCAGAGGGTGAGGGTTCAGTCCCTGGTCGGGGAAGTTCCATTACAGAGGTTTAGGGAGAAACAGCATTTATTACATACCTTCTTTGCAAGAGTGCGGCAGTAGATCCCGCTTTGAAGTGAGATGGGCTTTGTGTCCCCTGCCCTTGCTGCATGAACTGGGGAGAGTTATAGGACCTCTTTGAGCCTCAGTTTCCTCATCCATAAAGTGGGGATCATAGCTCCTCCTGAGGATGACACAAAACAGATGGGACTGCTGTAATTATCCAATAGTACTTGACCCAGATTAGACACGACCAGTCTTTTGGGAAATGGGGGAAGAATGCACAGATGAGAAGTGTGTCCTCGTCCAACAGGAATCTGATAAAATGATCTGGGGCTTTTTGCATTTTAGTTGAGGACTTTTCCGAGTGTAAAAAATGATGCCAGTTTATTATTATTATTTTTTAATCCCAGGTTTGGATTGCCTAAAAAATCATTGCACGGTGACCCGCCCCACGTCCTAAGGTGACCTCAAGCCGCTCCTTCGCCCTCCGCCCACAGGGACTCCCGCCGGGACTGGAGCGGCGGGTGCAGAGGTCGGTCCATGCCACCCTCGGCAGCAGCCCGGGACCCGCGGCCGCCATGCCCCCGCTGTCCCCGGCCGCCCCCCGCCCCTGGCGCTAGGCTGCACGGCGTGGTTGCCCTGGGGACCCCCGAGGACTGACCTCGGCTGACCTCGCTCCGGACCCCTGTCAGCTCCCCCTGCAAAATGTCTCTCGAGTGGCTGGTGGCCTGGGGCTGGTCGCTGGACGGCCTGAGGGACTGCATCGCCGCTGGCATCCAGTCGGTGCGGGACTGCGACACCACGGCGGCGGTCAGCGTGGCCTGCCTGCTGGCCTTGTTCGTGTGGTACTGTTACCACGTGGGCCGCGAGCAGCCCCGGGCCTACGCCTCGGTCAATGCCCTGATGCAGGGCCCCGACGCGGCAGGGCTGCAGAACGGCTTCGTATACTGCCAGTCGGCCGAGTGCGTGCGCTGCAGCCACAGCGAGGGCCTCAACCAGAAGCTCTACCACAACCTGCAGGAGTACGCCAAGCGCTACTCGTGGTCTGGCATGGGCCGCATCCACAAGGGCATCCGCGAGCAGGGCCGCTACCTCAGCAGCCGGCCATCCATCCAGAAGCCCGAGGTCTTCTTCCTGCCCGACCTGCCCACCGCGCCCTACTTCTCGCGGGAGGCACAGAAGCACGACGTGGAGCTGCTGGAGCGCAACTTCCAGACCATCCTGTGCGAGTTCGAGACCTTGTACAAAGCCTTCTCGAACTGCAGCCTCCCGCAGGGCTGGAAGATGAACAGCACCCCCAGCGGGGAGTGGGTCACCTTTTACTTGGTCAACCAGGGGGTCTGCGTCCCCCGGAACTGCAGGAAGTGCCCACGGACGTACCGCTTGCTGGGAAGCCTTCGGACCTGTATTGGCAACAATGTTTTTGGGAACGCGTGCCTCTCCGTGCTGAGCCCCGGCACCGTCATCACGGAGCACTATGGCCCCACCAACATCCGCGTCCGGTGCCATTTAGGTAGGTGGCGCGGGCGGGGCCTCCGGTCCTGAGTCCTGCCCCGCGGAAGCTATGTGCTTCATGGCACTCTGATCAAAAATCCATGGGTCAGGAGTACGCAGTGTTGGCTGAGGAGATTGAGTCAAAAAGGAAAGGCGTGGTCAGTATCAACCTACTCTGTGACAGGGGCTCTGTCCAGAGGCCCTGTCTGTCCTGTGCCGGGCGGGAGCCGCCAGCCGCATGTGACTGTCAAGGGCCTGAAACGTGGCCGGTGCAACTAAGGAGTTCAATTTTTACTTTAATACAAATTTTAAAATCAGGCGGTGGCTGCTATGTGGAACAGAGTAGCTCTAGAGCCAGAGGCTATTGAGGTGGTTCTGGAGGTTTGCCGGGATGTCCAGGAGGCCGGAAGATAACCGGAATGCCTTCCTAATCACAAGCACAAGGTGATGCTTGGTGTTGCACTGATTTTGTTCCGCCTCTAAGGAGGCTGGTGATGCTTGGTGTTACACTGATTTTGTTCCGCCTCTAAGGAGGTTGGTGATGCTTGGTGTTACACTGATTTTGTTCCGCCTCTAAGGAGGTTGGTAATAGGTGCAGTGTGTGTAGCAGTGGTTTTGAGAACAGGGTCTGAAGTCAGGTTGCCTGTGCTTGCGTCCTGGCTCCACCACGAGCTGGCTGGGCTCCTTTGGGTGAGTCAGTCCACCTCTCTGGGTCTCAGTTTCCCCATTTGGAAAGCGGAGGTAAAAAAGACCATTTCTTACAGAGCTGTGTTGGTAGTGTGAGTTGTGAAGCCTTTGTTCAAGCAGAGCCTGCTGGAGCGTGTTGTTGGCTAGTTGTTAAGTCGTGTCCAACTCTTTGCAACCTCATGGACTATAGCCCGCCAGGCTACTCTGTCCGTGGGATTTCCTAGGCAAGAACACTGGAGTGGGAGTGTTCTTGAGAGTGAGTACTCGATAAAAGCAGGCTCAAATGCTACTCAGTGAAGAGGGATATTAGTTCTCTAGAATGCCTCCTCCCTGGTGAGTCGAGATAACATGTTGGTTACCAGGGTAACGGTGCCACAGGTTAGTATCCCAGACCAGAAGAGCCTGGGAGAGGCCCAGCTTAGTGGTGTGGCTGACCCAGCTGTGGTGTGGATGGAAGACAAGCGCATGGAGGAGCCCAGGATGGGCTGGAGCAGGGGCATCAGAGCTGGGCTCCGCAGGGGACCTTGGGGCTGCTGGGGGGCCCTGAGCCAGGCGCCCGGGGCCGGAGCCCCTCTCCCCTGGGCCCCGATGCCCTCCTATGCCCCGTCTGTGATGACTGGATAGAGGGCTTTACTGCTTCAAAAAAAGGAAAATTAGATTCAAGCAATTGACACCATTTTGAGTATTTCAAGAGTAAAAGCAGGACACAATCGGGGCCCTGGAGGGAGTGGCCTGGCTTCGTGGCCAGCTGTGAGACTTTGTGCAATAACTGTATCTCTCTGGGCTTCAGTCTCCACATCTGTAAGATGAGCAGATGGTACTCACTCACAGGAACATTGAGAGGTTTCAATAGAGTAACATCTTCCATGGGCACTTGACACAGTACCTGGTGCATAACAGCATTCGATAAATGGCAGCTAGGACCTTAATGATCAAACGGTGTGTTGGGCGGTGTGAAAAACTAATCCATAGAACGTGGTCCCGCCCCCAGGAGACAGCAGAAAATGCGGAAGCACACACACCTGGACTCAGATCCTGGCTTAGCCCATTTGCCAGGCGGCCTTGGGTAGGCTCTGAAGCTGTGCCTCTGTTTTCTGCTCTCTGCAGTTGGGGGTGGGACCCACCTGGAGGGCTGTTTGGATGATTAGAAGTATGTCCTGTGTGTCAAGTGTTTGGCAGGTGGAGGCCAGTGAGGTAAAGGGGGCTCTGGTTAATCAGAGACGTGAGATGATCGTCTTAAGTGATGGGCGTGGTCAGTAAAGTCTCTGTGTGGTGCACCGAGACACGCTCTGAGCTCAGGGGGCCGGGACACTGCAGGTGGGCTGCTCTGGGGAGGAGGGTCTGACCCTGCGGGACCCCTGGGACCACCTGGGCGGAGTGAGGGAAGAGCCATCCCCCGGGGCGGGGAAGTCCGCTGGTGGGCTGAGCTTGGCCCGGTCAGTGGGAGCAGACCACAGGGGCCCCCCGTCAGGCTGAGGAATTGAGGCTCTGGGCACGGGGAGCAATGCCGTTCTTCTTAAAGGCTCTCCTTGTAAGTTTCTGAAAGCTTCAGAGCGATGCGTAGGGAAGGGCATCTGAGGCAGAATTCCGGGCAGCGTGAGTAGGAAGGTCTGGTGGCAAGAACACCCAGGATCCGCCCCCTGGGTATTAATGCCTGTTGTGTATCGGTGCTGTGTACACGCGTGTGTTTGTAATACGTGTCTGCATGGGCCGCTTTATGACCTGTCATGCCCCTCCCCGAGTGCCGCCTGCCACCAGAGAAACTGGGTCATCCGTGTCACCCTGGACAGCAGGCGGTGCTGGAAGTTTGCCCACCGGCGTGGGCTGTACCGTGGCCAGGGAGAGCGCCAGGGCTGGGTTTGCTGTTTCCTTCTCTTCTCTGTCCTGCCTACATGTATCCACCCAGAAAGGAAACAGGGCGTGTGAGACTCATGTGACCTTGTGTGTTGACTGGGGGGTCCGGAGAACGAGGTCAGAGGCAGGGAGGGCCCGGTACATGCTGGTGGCCATACCTCCACCAGTTAGCCTGGCCGTTGTGGGGAGGCCCCTGTGGTTCTGGGACTGTGCCCTGGAAATGCACACGCACCCCCGCCTCCCCTTCTGCCTTCTGTCCTCATGGGGCCTGGGGGTGTCATTTCTCTGTGTGACTGCAGCCCCAGCGCCTCCAGTTGGCACAAGTTTGCCGAGTCTGCTCCAAGCTTCCACTAGATATGACATCACTTACCTCCTCTCCATGCTGCCCAGCCATCACCCCCCAGCATATAGAGGCTGCAGTGTCCCCAGCCACTGCCACAGACCTCCGGGGAACCACCTCTGGAACTAACTAGGCAGATGTTAGCCAGGAGGCAGGTGCCCGGCCCGCAGGAAAGGGTAGAGGAAAATACACGTGCGTGTCCATATTCTTGTCAGGAAGCCCAGTCAGGCTCTCGTCCCTTTGTGGGTATTATTGGTGTTCCTGGCTGTCTGGATGGGTGATGCAAGAGGGTCAGCTCGTGTCTGCCTTGCCCGCCCTGCAGGCCAGCTGCCAGCCTCCTGAAGTGGGGCCTCGCTGGACAGAGCCCTTTCTCCTCCTGTCTCTTGTCTCCATTTGTGGGCGGTGGAGACAGAGCAGCAAGCCCTAAGCCAGAGAGGCTGGGGACACAGGACCGCCGAGGCAGCATGGGGGCCTGTCTATCCCCAGGAGCCACCCAGATGCTCTGTCTGTGGGGGTGCTGACTGTTCCTGCCAGCCAGGCTGGCTCTGGCAGTTGGTGGTGGTGGTGGCGGGGATGGTGGGCCGCAGGGAGGCTGGGGTACAGGGGAGGGAAGCGGAGGAGAGGGAACCGGGGCTGGGAAGCGCAAGCAAGGCTGTGTTTCTGCTGTACTGTGGGGACTGGTACACTACCCAGAGAGAGGGGGGCTCCTTTCCGAAACCCTGGGGTGGACTGTCCCTGCAGAGAACCACCCATTCCTAAAGGCCTTCTGCACCCGAACCAAGCAGTGAGGGGACACACGGAAGGATGTGGCCGCGGGGTTCTCCATCGGGGCCAGTGAGTGGCAGGCTGAACCCCTTTGCAACCCTGACCTCCCCCCAGCTGTCGTCACAGTAGTGGGAGAGGGTGGTTCCAGAGGCAGAGTGGACTGTGTCAGCTGATCCAGTGGGATGCACTATTGAGAGCTGAAACCGACCGTCTGCCAGGGAGCTGACAACCGCTTAGCATCACTGCTGCTGGCGTGTCAGCACACACTTCCATCACACCGCCCAGTGTTAGACCAGCCTGCTCCAGGGGGCCAGAGAGACTGGGGCTCAGACTTCAGTTCCCGAAGGACCGATCAGCACTCCCAGCTGGTCACTGAACTTCTCTAAGGCTCAGGTGCTTCGTCTGGAAAGCATGTGAAGGGATGTCTGTAAAGTGTGTGTTTAATGCAAACCTGCTCGCAGTAAGTCTTCAGTGGTTGGTAGCAAGGACAGGGGTCACACAGCCTGGAAGTACGCCCACGGCCCCTCTTTACAGACGAAGAGCTACGGCTCAGAGAGGTGGAGGGATTTGCTTAAGGTCACCCAGCACGTAAAGGTGGTTGTCTGACCCCAGGTCCTCTGTCTTCCCTCTCCTCCTCACGGCCTCTGTTTCAATTCTGCTTCCATCCATGCTTCCTGGAGCCATCCATTTGTGGTTCAGGGGGTACATGAAATCCTTGGGCTGTTCGGAAGCTGTTTCCTGTGTGTCGGGGGGACATTAAATCAGAGCGGCTGACGGCCCAGGGTTATGATTGTCAGGCTGGGACGCTGGAGACAGAACCCCACCATGCCAGCGCCTCTTGCAGGGCCCACTGCCTCCCAGGTCAGGCCCACTCACCTGCTTCTGAATCAGTTAGGTGGCTACGGGGTGCCTAGGTGACCAGAGTGCCAGGGGCCCAGCGTCCTTCGGACCCTTGGGTTGGAGATGGGGGAGTGAACATGCATGCACAGCAGCTTCCACCAGACCCCGTATCCGGTGTTATATACCTGAGCCCCCGCCCCACACTTGTGTTGAACGTAAAGGCTCCCTCTCTGAGGGTGTCAGTCTATTACCTCTCAAAGCTCGATGTTTTTTTAGGGGTGTCTCCGGCTTCCCAGAGTGAGGCTGGAGAAACTTGGACTGTGCACACGCCATGCTCAGGTCTTGCAGTGGACCCCAAAGGGGAGGGCACCGTGAGGGTCTTAGCGTCTTTCCTCTCAGCTGGAGCAGCCCTTGCCTCTCGGGCAGGTGGAGGTCTGATCCCACCTCCCTCGACCTCCAGGGGTCCCACGGCTGGGCTTCAGGAGTCTCGAGGTGAGGTGCAAGCCTCTGTCGGTCGGTGCTTTCATCAGAGGCATCCCTGGCCCAGAGCAGATTAAGCCACAGGAAGAGAGAACTTTTCTGGGGAACACAGTGGGGATCTGGGTGCACAGCCTGGCTCTGTCCTAGCAAACTGCCCCCCCTGCCCCCTCCAATCAGGGCTCCTGAGGGGTGAGGGAGGGGGACGGTGGGGCTTTGGCAGTTGAGTGCCCCCCCAAAGTCTGCCCTCCTGACTTCCAGCAGCCTGGTCCTGCCCTCTTCACCCTCTCCTCTCGCCTCTCCCCCAGGTCTGAAAACTCCAAGCGGCTGTGAGCTGGTGGTGGGAGGGGAGCCCCAGTGCTGGGCAGAAGGCCGCTGCCTCCTGTTCGATGATTCCTTCCTGCACACCGCGTTCCACGAAGGTGAGTGCCGGTCTGCTCTGTGGCCGCCTTTAAATACATTCATATGTATGCTTATATATACTTCAATTTTATCTTTTTAGAGCTGTTTCTGGTTTCCAGAAAAACTGAGCAGAAAGTCCAGAATGTCTGCCCCTTGGTGTGATCTTCCCCCATATATATTTTCCCTTTATTAACATTTTGCATGACTATGGCATGTTTGTTAACAGTGGACACGTCATAGTTTACATGAAGGTTGACTGTTGCTGCTGTCCGTTCTGTGGGCTTGGACAGTTGTCGCGGGTCCACCACGGGAGGACCGCACGCAGTAGCTTTCCTGCCCTAAACGTGCTCTGCGCTCTGCTCCGAACCTTCTGGGGCCCTCTCCTAGGGTTTGTTCAGAGAGAAGGCGAGCCTGTGCTCTATGCCAGGGGGCAGGAGGGGCCGCTGCCCGAACGCTGCCCGCGTGGCTCGGTCTCCGCCGGGGTCCTGGCTGCAGGGTGCTTTGACTCTCTGCTCTCTCGCGGCCCTCCCCTCCCCCAGGTTCGGCAGAGGACGGCCCGCGGGTGGTTTTCATGGTGGATCTGTGGCACCCACACGTCGCGGCGGCCGAGCGGCAGGCCCTGGATTTCATCTTTGCTCCGGGACGATGAGAACGTCGGTCGCGCTGGAGTCGCCAGGAGTGACAGTGGGTCTGCCTGGGCAGATGGGGGTGCGGCACAGCCCCCTGGCCCCGTTTGGACCCCATGCTCAGAAACCTGCCTCAGCCGAGAGCTCGCATTTGGGACTTTTGTTTTTTAAGATCACATTGGGTCCCTTCTTCCTTTGAACAATAGGGAATTTCCAGCTCGTATTTCCTTAGATTTTGTTTTTCCCCTCCCCTTCGTTTGCTTTGCTCCTGCGGTTCCTCTGCCTAAGAGCGCGCTCCTTTGCTCGCGACCAGAGGCCCGGTGTCCCTGTCGCCTGGTGTCACGCGCGCTGCTGCCTGGTCTCGTCAGTGCTCTGGAGTAGAGTCGCCAAACGGTCACTTGTCTGAACGTGATAACGTAAATCTTCTTGTGGTCATCTTAAGAGAAAAAAACAAAAAAAAACAAAAACCTGCAAAGCAGAGAGCTGGCGAACATGGCCTCTGCTGCTGTTACAGTCACCTGGGGGCCCTTCCGCTGCCCCAGGGCAGGGGGCAGTCTGCGGTCAGCATCGCCACCCGGCCCGACCGGCTGCGGTGTTGGCAGGGTGGCCCTGATCATGGGCAGGGCCAACCCACCACCGCTCACCTCACCCTGAGCCCCGTGAGCTCGCTCACGGCAAGAGCCTTGGGCTGGCGGGACCGGGGGCCTCTCTGTAAACGTGGCTTTCTGAACAGAGCCGGGGTTGGCGTCTTCTCCTTCGAGAGCCCAGCCGGGGCTCCCTTGGATCAGCCTCTGAATGTGTGATTCGCTTACCTCACTGCCTATAGAAGCCCTACTGCCAAACCGGGCCTGGGAGGTTCCCCGCTTGAGCTGTGTGGAATCCATGCGCAATGAGCGTTCAGACCACCAGGCTGGCCCGCGGGCGCCAGGGTGGGGCAAGCAAGGCCTCCCTCCTCCAGGGACGTTCTGGAAAAGCCTTTCTCTGGCAAAACTGGGAATTGTAGGTCCGCCCAGGATGTGTGTTTTTTGCTTTGGAGTTCTGCTGCCTGTGATTTTCCGTTCGTCTGTCTGTACACAAACGTCAAACGCTGGGCTCGGAGATGACGCTGGGGTTGGCCTTGTGCCTGTCACTGCACAAGGGTGCAGCCCCGGCCCCCCTCAAGCCAGCGTGTGGTCGTGAGGACCCTGGGCGACCTGCAGACCCAAAGGACCCACAGTTTCAGCGCTGGCTTGTTGGCCTCCTGTGAAGGACGTGGCTGGGTTATGGCACCAAGTCTGGAAACGGCCCCATGTCAGCCGGTGTGTAAAGGAGTCACCACCGGCCACATGAGAGAGGGGTTTTTGGAATTAATGTATTATTGCAGAGTTGGGTTGATAAAGCTATGGAGAGGCATGGAACACACAGTTTGTCCCGTGTCCGGGTCCAGCATAAAGAAACCGTGTCTGCATTTGAGTACACTTTCTACACATCTTTTTCAGCGATTAGGATGCAGGAAAGGGCAGAGATTTCTGCCCCACCCGAAGTCTTTCTTCTCCTCCTCCAGTTTCTTGTCAAAGAGTCACTGAGGTGCATGATCTGTCTGCATCCTGACTGCTGTCCGTCTATAAAGCCGACAGCCCACACCATCCCCAGCTGCCTGTGCTCCCATGATGCGGTTGGGGACCAGGAAGTAAATAAAAGATCTTGCTGAAAACCATAGTGAAGTGGTAAAGGTCGTGTGTGGGAAAGGAGACGTGACTCGGGCGGAAGCTCTGGGAGGGGCTCGTATGAGCTGGCAGCTCTTGGTTCCTGGATCATGTCATGGAGACAGGTGGGGCCCCTGAAGGTGGACACGTCCAGTGAATGAAGCGAAGTGTAGTTCTGATCCTGGGGGTGGGGGAAGGAGCGGACCCATGGAATGTTCAGGAACTGCAGGCGTCAGCCCCGGGCAGAGAACCAGGACCCTACCCTGCCTCAGAAAAAAGGAGGAGTCGGGACTCAGTGCCGGGAACTCGCTCCCGTGTCCCCTTGGGCCAATCACCGTCCTTCACCATAGAGACGCAGAGACAACGGCCCCCGTCCTGACACCGTGGGGGTTCTGAGCAGTTAGAAACAGGTGAGGAGGAAGGGTGGGTGAACTCACGGGGCCAGTGGTAGAGTTGGCCAAGGGTGCCGCGTTGCCTGTGTCTAACCTTAGGGTCCGGACCCTCGACGGCTGCGTTTTGAATCTTGCCCCTTAGAAGAGGGACCACGGCTCTGGTGACCTGGAGCTGCCAGGCTGCCGGGTGTCTTCACAGCAAGACTGGCCGGGCCGCCACGGCAAGCGGAGGGAAGAGCGCCTCGCGCTCCAGGCCGCGATGTTTCTCACTCCCCCGAAGGGTGCGTTGACAACTTGGCTATCGCTAAAGTGATTCACATGTCGCCGCCGGGGATGCCCAAGCTGAGAGAGGGGAGCTAGCCTGCCCGCCCAGCTTCGGATGGGAAGCCCTGCTTTCCACCGGGAGACAGCCTGCCCCAGCTGGCTAGGCCAGAGCGTGTGACAAGGTCATCTCCCAGGCCTTCTGTGCACCTGCTCATCACCCCCCAGTCACCTAGCTTGTCTGGGTTCTGAGCCTCCTTTGGTGACATCAAGTGCCCTGCAGCGTGTGACGGGAAAGGGGGAGGGGAGTCCTCACTCACTGGGTTTGGACTTTGCACAGTTCGGTCACCTGGGGGGCTGTTGAGAAATACTGGTACCTCCCCTCACCCCCAAGGCATTCCAGTTCTTTGTTCCAGCTCATTTCCGGGGCTGAATCTCCTGTGTAGCTGGGCTGAGGGTCGTTGCCCTGAGTAGCAGGGATGAAGAGGTCTGTGAAACCAGCCAGCTGGAGGCTCCGGGCTGAGCTGTGACGCTGGGCAGGTTTCCTAACGTTAGTCTCTAGGGGACAGCCGCTGTTTCTAACCCCCTCCTCCAACGGTACTTTGAGGAGCCTCTTGTAAGAGCATAACATTCCCATTCTCAGTCCTTGGGTTTCCAGAATTTGACCCAACCCCAGCTGCAGGACTGGGCATATAACCCATACCTGACCTATCAAGAGCTTTCCAGATTCCTGGGTACTTAGGATTGGGTTAAGGCTGGGCACATGACCCGCATCTGACCTATCAGAGCCTTCCAAACTCCTAGGTCCTCAGGGATTTGGTCAGGGCTGGGCATATGACCTACATCTGACCAATCAGAGCCTTCCAAACTCCTAGGTCCTCAGGGATTGGTCACGGCTGGATGACATCTGACCAATCAGGGCCTTCCAAACTCTTAGGTCCTCAGGGATTGGGTCAGGGCTGGGCACTGGATCCCAGTTCTTTCCTGGGACCATTGAGAAAAAGAAGCAACTGTTGCTGGGATGGGAGTGGGGAATCCAGTGAGAAGAAAATCTGAGCGTGAAACCCACAAAGGAGAGTGGGTCTCACCTTGTGGAGACACCTGAATCCTGATAGAGCGTTGCCTGGAAGCAGCCCTACCTCTGGACTTTTCCATCACATGAGCCAAGAAATGCTCTTTTAACTCACGTCCAAGTTGTTTCTGTCTGTTGCTCCCCAGATGTCCAGATCCACTTTGTGCCTGATGCTCCCTGGCCTAGGATTAAAGTAAGGTTTCAGGAAGATAATATCATGGCGAGTTGTGGGTGGGTGGGAAGTGCTCCCTATGTGTTTTCAAAATGTAAACACGATAAGCGAAGGCTCAGTGCAGAGTGCTGTGTTTAAGGATTATCACGCCCTGCTGCCAGTCGCCTCGCCTCCCCGTGACATGTTCGTCCCCGCTTGAATCTTACTGACCAGATGTAAACACTGGGGACAGGACAGAATGAGGCCCTGTATTTTAGAGCTGCTGACAGATGGCAGCAAAAATACTCCAGCAGAGTGCAGCTTTGGGTGGCAGGAGGCAACACACGCAGAGATTGACGGACTCTGCCTCCTTCCCAGGAGCACACAGTGGTCCTAACTTCAGATCACCCACTCTTCCCCGTAATGCCCGCTCCTGCCATCCTGGATGCAAGGTGAGTGCATTTCGTCATTGAGTACAGATGGCACTGTACCTTCTGGGAGAGTCTGTCACATATTATTATCCTGTAATACTTGGAGCCCTACCAGGGTGAGCTGGGACAGCTACACACTAAACACAGGAAAACGTAGGGGCCAAAGGCAGTGGACACAGATGAGGTTAGGTTGCTGGCTGGCGGATGAGCCGGACGTAGAAGCCAGGTGTCTCTGCTCACGGCTCAGCATCCCCAGGCTTTTGAACTCTGTCGTGCATTCAGGCCTCTCTCTCCACGGCAGACAGAGGTACCCCGCTGGGGAGAGCATTTGCCTTCTCAGGACACACACTGAGCCCCACTTTCTGAAGGCCCACGACACACCACGCTTTCACATACATCGCCTTTCCTCTCCATTTAAAAGAAGACGGTGAAGTTCAGAGAATTACATTAACCAGTTTCCGAAGTACGAAGTCCTAGAACCAGATTTGAACCCTAGTCTCTTGACTCCAAAGCCGTGTGCACCTCCTGCACAGGAACCAGTTGGGGCTGGTCAGAGAGTAGGGATCAGCTCTGAGCACATGCAGGAGATGGACTCGGGAGAAGGCCAGGCTCGCCCTCCGAGCCCCACACCCTCCCTGGGAGCACTGGGCCCAGGCAGGAGAGGGCAGGGCAGGGGAGGGCTGGCACTCAACCGACCCAAGCACTCTCTGCAGTCGTGAGATGCCTCTTCTTGGCTCTTGACAGGATTCAAAAGACTCTCTGGGTTTTGTTCCCTGGAGAGCTGCAGCTGGGTTCCAGGAGGTTCAGACTTTCAAAATAAACAGAGAGGAAGTGTCCTTCTTCAGCCACGAAGCCCTGAGAATCTTCACCTTAAGCTCCCCAGATTCACTGACCATGCTGAGAAAAGACCCAGCGTGTCGTTTTCCGAGCCAGGGTGACGGGGGTGGATCTAACGCCCTGCCCTCCCCAGGG
This sequence comes from Moschus berezovskii, assembly GCF_049115385.1. NCBI lineage: Eukaryota > Metazoa > Chordata > Mammalia > Artiodactyla > Moschidae > Moschus > Moschus berezovskii. The sequence goes on from NC_142478.1 coordinate 69,417,582, forward strand.
TCAAGGACAGGGGCTTCCCCTCCTGCTTTTTTCCCAGGACAGGTCCGCAGTGAAGGGGTCCAGGGGTGTGTGTGGCGGGAGGGGTGTGAATGGATGCTAGCGTTGCGCCACGGCTCGAGAGCATCAGCGGTCGGTTTCCTGCTTGCCCTGTGGACTCCTTCGGAGCAGGAGCTCCCCTCTCTCCCTTGGGGCTTCTCTCCTCTGGAGACCATGCCCCACATACAGCAGGCGCATCCTTCTACCTGCCCCAAGTGCAGGCGGTGCGGGGGGGTATCTAGGTCGTCCTTGAATCTGCCCGTTTCCCTCTGTTGTCTGTCACCTTGCTGCTCCGGGCCACAAGCCAACCTCCGCACCCCCAAGCTCTCTTGCCTGGACGCCCACAGCCTCCGGCGCGGGGTGGGGGGGGGGGCGGTTTCCACTCCTGCTGTGCTTCTCACCTATCCAGGAGCCAGAGACGTTTCCAGCGAGGAGCAAATCAAGTCACTGCCCTGCTTCAAGGCTCTCCTTCGCCCAGCGCCTCGGCCACTTGCCTGGTGTGGGCCTTCTCTAGCAGGAACGAGCAGGAAGGGGAGGGAGCGCTCCGTTTCTTCCTTCATCGTGCGGAGTAGGTCTTCCAGGTGGGAAGGGCAGGGCTGGGATCTGGGACTGAGACTGTCCGGCATTTGGCCAAACGGTCCAAGCCGGTAAGGAGCCTGGTGGGCGGGTGAGATGTGGGCCCGCGCAGGTACGTAGGCACCATCTATTGCTGTGATGAATGACCCCAAGAGCAGCTTAAAACAACACACATTTATCATCCCCCATGCCTTCCTGAGGGCTTGGGATTCTGAAGTGGCTTGGCTTGATGGTTCTGGCTGTTTCTTGCAGGGCCGAATCAGATGGGGACAGGCAGGGCCTGCTGTTGTCTGCTGGAGGCCACTGGGGCCGGGTGACCTGCTTCCAAGAGGCTCAGTTCACACGGCCACGGGCAGGAGACCCCACCCTGGGGACATCTCCCCACGCCAGGTGAACTGAGAGGCGGCAGCTGCGGTTCTGTGACCTACCCTCAGAAGCCACACTGGCATCTTGGCCACGTTCCGGTCATTAAAAATGAAGCACTCCATCTAGCCCTCACTCAAGGGCGAGAGTCAGGTCCTGAAATTGTAGCAGAGAAATTGTGGACTTTCTGAAATACTTACTTGGCTGTGTTGGGTCTTAGCTGTGGCCTGCGAGGTCTCTTGTTGCCGTGTGTGGACCCGCGCTGTGGCTCACAGGCTCAGGAGTCACGTGCCGCGCGGGCTCAGTTGTTCTGCGGCATGTGGGGTCTTAGCTCCCCGACCAGGGATCAAACCTGTGTACCCCTCACTGCAAGGCAGATTCTTAACCCACTGGACCACCCGGCAAGCCCCTGTGGGCTTACTCCCACACTTTGCTGTGCGTTCCTCATGCTCTTCCTGTGACATGGAGACTCTGCTCAGAGGGAGGCACTGGGCTGCCTCGAGTGCAGACTCTCAGAACCAGGATTCTGCGTTTTACATGTTTTCAGCCCAACAGCAGCCATGGGAAATGAGATGGTAAGAGAGGTTTCTGGAAGCAAAGCAAAGATGATGATCTGCCAGTAGCCTGACACCTAGGAAAGGGTCCGGAACAGGCGGGAGGCTGCCTTGTGAAGCAGATCTTGTGTGGAAGTGTCCTCGAACCCAGGCACTCAGCTGAGCTACTGAGGGCTGGGGATAAGAACATGGGCTTGGGGGCTCTGAGTTCTGTCCCTGCATCAACATGTAACAGGTCAGATATTTGTCAACCTCAAGACTTGCAGATCTCACAACTCTAGAGCATTGGCGGCAAGTCTGGCTGCTTAGAAATATCGCAGGACAGGAAGGGAATGGGTTCTGTGTCCATCAGTCATGGGAAGGTGCCTGCAGAGGCTCGCCCGGGTCTTGGAAGGGGTTTTCCTCGAACAGTCCGGCAGAGAAGCGAGACAACATGCATTTCCCTAGCTTCAGCTATGGCCCTCCTTCATCTGGGAAGCTCACCCTCCTAGGCCAGCCAGGGGCAGGAGGGATGCCAGAGAGGTGACAGAAAGGGGGCTGTAGGCCTGGTGTGCGGTGCAGCCTCGCTGAAGCTGATGCTGTCCGCCCCCGCCCCTTGCAGACAGACCGTGCTGACACACGCCATTTCTCCCTAGCCTGGCTGGGTTGGACAGGGCAGAGAGAAAGGGGACCAGGCAGAGTACAACATGTACATCTGTATGTACGTATCCCCATCAGAACTCAGTAACATTTTTGGCTACTTTATTTTCAGCCCTTAGCAACCTGTTTCAAGAAACCATGTTATAACATGTCATAAACAGGAGATGTTGGCTCACTGGCATGAAGTTACACTGCAGTTTTCACATGGAGTTTTAGGTACTTCTGGAAAAGATCTGGTTAGGATTTTGGTAAATATTTTCCTTCTGTGACTCGCATCATATCATCACAGAACGTCGGACCGTAACGTCACCGAACCGATGTTCTAAGTCCTACCCCGGCCTGGCAGCAGCCAGAGCAGAATGCTGTCCCCTCAAGCAGCATCCCCCTCCCTGAAAAGCAGTTCTGCTTCTGCTCTAAGACCTTTCAGAAACTCCTGTTTGGGACCCTCACTCAGAGCGACCAGCAGCACCACCCACTTCCAGCCAAGGGCCAGCCTGGCCAGCCATCACCCACCTCCGGGTCCTGGTGCCCCAGGCTCCTTTCGTGTTGTCGAGATCACCCCCTCCCCACCGTGGGTGATCCAGAAGATCTGGACAAGGCAGGCTCAGCATCCCCAACTGCTTCCTATGCACCGACCCCCAGGAGGACCACGGTGAAGACAGCCTAAGTGGGCGCATGGTCTGCTTACGGACAGACAGATCCATCTCCTGGCTCTGCAGTCACCTCGGACCCACCCCCTGCAGACAGAGTGGGACACGCACTCTAGACCAGGGAGAGCGGGGTTCTGGAAGAAACACCAGCCTCAGCAAAGGCCGGGGTGGAGCAGCCCCAGGAAACGTCAGGCACCCCAGGCTCCGTGTAATGGGGGGGGGGTCACTGACCCCGGGCCCCTGGGGTGGAAGGAGCCATGGCCCCACCCTGGCCCCTGCACCACCGACGCCATCAAGTTCTTTACCACAAGCTCTAGGTCTGCCAACCCAAGGAACGACCCCCTCCAGCCCTGATCCGCAGAAGGAGTAACAAACACTCAAATGTTGCAGTCCTTAAAAAGAGGACTATTCCAGGGAAAGTAAAACAGAGGGGCTTTTCCTCTTAACAAGGCAGCATTTCCTTTGCTGGGGTTTGATTTGAGTCACCCGCGGCAGTCAGGAGTGACCCATGGTTCAGAGCAGGTTCACCCCGTGCTTCAGCAGCTTCTGCTTGGCTTTGCCCGGGAGGCCGAAGGCGCCGTCCTGTGGGTTTGGGAAGCCAGAGCTCCGTGCCGCCGTGGCCAGCTGCTGGAAGTAGGTTTCCTGAACGGGGTTGCAGCAGGCGTACACAGCCGTGGAGGCGTTCCTGGTGGGGGGAGAGAGGAGACCACAGTCCGCCGCTGTGCAGACCTCAGAGCCCAGAGACCCCACGAGGTCTCTGGCCCAGCAGGACGAGCCTGGGCCGTCTCTGTAGCCACAGGGAAGGGTGCCTTGGGGTTCCAAGCACGGGTCTGGCAGTCCCACACAACCTGGCTGTTCACCCCAGCCCTGTGACTTACGGCTGCGGGGTCTCAGGTTTCCCATCAGAAGAATGGACATGACGGCCGTCAACCCCCTCACTGAGACAGCATGGAGTAAATGAGTAGGAATGGATACAAAGTGCTTGGCCCGTGGTGAGAGAAACGAGGCTGTTGCTTCTATTGCTGTTACTCAAATGAGCTGCGCATCCCACCACGAAAAGCCTCAGCTTCAAGGAAGGTGAGACGCTGCAGGTCCACAGGTTGGGGGTGGGTCTGGGCTGCCAGTGTGGGCAGCTCTGATTTAAAGCCAGAGGAGGCACATTTATTGTGGAAAGATGCACAGAAATATTGGCTGGAAGACAGCGCTGGGCAGCAGAAACACCTGCACTCCTGTGTGGCAGCTGACAGACATAAGAACCTGGTCAGCCAGGCCCAGAGCCCACACCCCACACCCCGCCTCTCAACTACACTGCACACACGCACATACACACACCCCCACACACAAATCCCAACCACAGCCTGCGTGGAGGGGCACGCGCTGTGGAGACCAGACACCTGAGCTCAAATCCTGACTCGGCCACTGATCTGGGGCGACTCCTTCATCCCACTGCATACTTGTGCTCCAGTTTCCTTGTCCGTGAAATGAGGTTACAAAGAATGTACTCGACCAACCCACTCCATAGTACAGTACACACACGCAAAACACACAGAGCAGGCACTCCCCTTCTGACCCTCCAACTTGCCTTCTTTTCTGCTACTGGTTTCATAAGAGAAGCATGTAGAGAGAAAAAGTAGAGTTTAGTTGGTTAAAGATTGTAAATGCCACTAATTAATAGGTCTAGCTCTGCTGGCCTGAAGGTGTTCAAGACACGCAACAAAATGAAAAAGGAACTTAAAAAACAGCAAGTGCATGTGCTCCAGTTTTTTTTTTAAGAAGACCAGCAGAATAATAAAAAATACTGATCATCTGTCTTTTATATGGGCTACCCCAGTGGCTCAGTGATAAAGAATCCTTGCCTGCCAATGCAGATGAGGGGTTTGATCCCGGGAAGATTCTCTGGAGAAGGAAATGGCAACCCACTCCAGTATCTTGCCTGGAGAATCCCATGGACAGAGGAGCCTGGTGGCTACAGTCCACAGGGTCACAAAGAGTCCGACACAACTGAGCGGCTGAGCAGCAGCACCTCTTATGTGCAAAAAATAAACACTAACAGCAAGAAACCTGGGGTAGGATACACCATGCCGTTGACTGTGGGAATCTCGGGGGCACGAGCTGGTGGGGGGAGGACACGCTGCCCTGGGGAAACCTTTGCGGGGGGGACATCTGGATGTTGTGGTCAGGAGCACCTGGGGCTTCCAGTTGGAAGACGGACGACAGCCCCTCCCCCGCCCCCGGTGACTGATGGAAGCGCGAGTCGGGGAGGGCCTTGGGTCCCCTCCCTGCTGTCCCTCAGTGTCTGGAGCAGCCCAAGCCCCAGGAAGGGACCCGGCACGTACAGGAGTCAGGGAAGCCCGAGAGTGGATGACAGCAGCCCGCAGGGCGCGTCAGGGGAGGCCGGGGCAGGTCCGCGCACTGGTCTTCATCTGGTTGTGAGGCTCCACCAGGGACCCCGGGTGCAGGGCTGGGAGCGGCCTGGGGACGCTCACCTGACGGTCACCTCGTACAGCGTGGGCAGCCGGGCGAAGTCGGAATGCATCAGGCTAACAGCCTGGAGGAAGCGGCGGTCCGGCGCTGTGGTCACCTGCGGCAGGTTGGCTTCCGGAAGAGGACACGGAAGTCATCATGCGTGGCAGAGCGCCGCCCCCAGTACCCCCAAACCCAGAACCACCAAAAGCTGGGATGAAGTGAGGCCCCCAGGCAAGTGTACGGGTGCCCAGCGGCCCCTGAAGGTGGCCAACACTTGTCTCGGCGCACGGGTGTCCAAGTCGGGAGGCGACCCCATCACAGACAGTCTGGACGTGGGTGCTTCTCTCAAAACGTTGGAGAAAGGGCCAGAAAGAGACCAGCCGGGAAGAGTTTGCCGAGAGCAGTTAAACCCGGTGGGAGCTGGGCTTCGAGAGCGAAAGAGCAGCCTGGCCACAGGGCACCTCCCCACCCCGCCCAGGCGGCTGGGCCCGGGTGCTGACCCCGCACCCACCTCCCGGAGGCGCCCCTTACCCGTCAGCACGTTCTGGACGCGGTCATAGTGTGCGAAGCTGTAGGTTCTGGCTGCAGGGGCCGCCTGGTCCCGGGGCAGCGTCTCGCTCAGGTGCACCTCCAGCCCGTTGAGGGACGCCAGGCTGCCGTGGTACTGCGGGGCGGGAGGGGACAGGCCGCCGCCGCTCAGCAGGCCGCCCGAGGAGAGCCGCCTGGCCGCCCGACTTGGCGCCACGGGTGCCAGGCCCCGTGTGTGAGAGCTCCCGACTTCTGCCCTGAGGCCCTAAACCTCTTCCAAGTGGTCATGGCTCAGTCGTGTCTGACTCTGCGACCCCGTGGACTGTAGCCCACCAGGCTCCTCTGTCCATGGGGTTCTCCAGGCAGGAATACCGGAGTGGGTTGCCATTCCCTTCTCCAGGGGGTCTTCCCAACCCAGGGATCGAACCCCGGTCTACAACATTGCAGGCAGATTCTCTACCGTCTGAGCGACCAGAGAGACACCTCTTCAAACTTGTAGAAAAATGCGAACATAGAGGGAAGCCGAAAAGTAAAAGAAGGGGAGAAAAGGGGAAAAGCCAAGAACAGCCGAGAACCCCAGCACCCAGGCAGAGCTGCGGTCGGGCGGCCCCCCGCCGCTCGCCTCAGCCGGCCGCGACGTCATGACGTCATCCGCGCGTGCAGCGCGCCCCTCCCTCCCGGGAGCCGAGCGGGCCGCGGGCGCAGCGGGCAGCTCTCCGCTCGCCGGCCCAGGGGAGGACACGGCCTCTGCGGAGCTGAGGCCCAGGCACCTCTGTTCCATCGCCTGCCGGGGGGGATCTCACATGCAGGTGCCGTGGGAACAAGGACTGTCCCCTTTCGTATGAGTCGTCGTTTATAAGCTGAAGATGGGTGTCAGACTGTAACGACTGATGCTAGTTTTGCGACCTAACCGTACAGTATGAACTTCACTCTTCAGTCCGTTTTCCCACGACATTTTCCAACGACCAACTGCTGAGCTCCGTTTGGGGCCCATCAAGCAGGGATGGCACACCGGATGGACTCAGCCTGAAATAGGACCCCATGGGGCAGCCCCAGGGGCTACTGAAGTCACAAGGAGACTGGCTAGCGCCCAGGTGAACGACCCCATGGCTCAGCCTCTTCCTAGTCAGACCACCAGGCCCAGTTACAGAGGTTTTTGCACCTTGTTCGTTTCATCCGTGAAATAGGAATATCATTGCTGACTGGCGGAAGTCAAATAACATATGTACACTCTGTCCATTCTAAAGTGCTCCCGGGAGGGAGGCGTTTTCCTGAAGTCAAGAATATGAAAATCATCGTCCTTGAAGAAGTGGTATCTCTTCCATGAGCACCCGTCCCTGGACTGACTTTATTAGTCAGACTTGTCTGTGGGTGGACTTATTTCACAACAGCCATGCAAAACACTAAGCGCGATAAAAAGGCACAGCGATGCAGAGAGAACGTTCTGAGGTGAATGCTGTAAAGCTCCGGCGTTACCTTGGGGAGCATCCTGGACTTAAATTAGCATTTCTGGCCCACGTTGCAGAAACGAAACGCAGGCATTCGGTCTGGCTACAAGGTTTACACGGCGTCCCCAGGGCCCAGCAGCCAGCCTGGCTCCCAGGAGGTGCCCGGTCAACAGCCACTTGGTGACTGGACCGCCAGCATGGACTAGGTGCTGTCGGCTGCTGTGAGTGAGTCGTGGGTGCGAATGACAGGCAGAGTCCCCTGCTTGGACCAGGGGTTGGCAAACATGGCCCGTGGACTGTTCTTATAGCCTGAGAACTGAGATTGGTTTTACATTTCTACATGGTTAGGAAAAAAAAAAGTCAAAAGAATAATATTGTGATGTGAAATTATATGAAGTTCCAGTTTTTGTGTCCATAAACAATGTGCTGGAACACAGCCCCAGTTTACATACTGTTCATGGTCGTTTTTGTATTGTAACAGCAGAGGGGAAGAGCTATACAAAGCAGAAAACATCTGCTGTGTATCACTTCACATAAGAGTCTGCCAGCCCCGAGACCTGCTACCGCACACGGGACCTGCACAACACGCTAGGGGACACGCAGCTGAGGCTGTCCTGCCTTTTAGTCCACGGCAAAGCTAGTGGCTCACTGTCAGTGCGCCCCCAAACATGCAGAAGAGTCGCTGCAGGGACACGCATGTACTCAGAAGCCCGAGTTTCAGGGGAGAGGCGCGTTATTTCATATTTTCTGCCAACACACTAACCTCGGGCCTCGTCTACCTCGGAGCTGTACGCTCACAGCTCCCCGACCTGCTATTGCAAGAAACTGTCGGTGGCTCTCTGCTGCCCCCTGGTGGGGGGAGCCGACTCTGCTCCCTCTGAACCAGGGGGGACCTCTCCCTGGCTGCTCCCCGCTCACCCCTGTCACCCAGCGCCCTGACCCACCCTCAGCAAGCAGAAACGGTGGCAGCTGGTCCACGCAAAGACGTGATGGCGAAACGACA